>NC_047161.1:7307543-7627543 GCF_009819705.1 Hippoglossus hippoglossus
CACACACACACACACACACACACACACACACACACACCATCCAGGGTATTTTTTCATCCCCAGGTTTAAAGCATTAGTCATGACTGCTTCAGGAGGAGGAGGTACAGGGAGTTACAGGGTCAAACTCCAGTCACAACCCCAAAATATACCAACTTAAAGCTCAGAAATAAATTGAATGTATTGTAATCTTACTCATATTCTTGCAAATAGTTTCCATGAAGCATTGGGAAACAATGTTCAAGTGCTGGGGGGAGGACAGGATCCCTGGTTCAACGTTAGGCTGTTTGTTGGAATCAGAAAAGGAATGAATTTATAAAACAGCAGTTTATAAAGTAGTAAACAGTTGTTTTAGTTTAACTGTAACATTTACATTTTTGGTTTTCCAATGAAGTCCTAACATCCTGAAATGTATTTTGATGGCACTTAAATTGAAAAGTTAATTTGTTGATCATCTTTTTAACATGTGTTAGATGTGATGAGCTACAGAGAGCCTAGGATCTAAGATCATTGCACGAAATCAATGCTAAATCACTAAGTTGTTTACACACATACAGGGATTATCTCCACCATTCTTTTCCCAGGTATATCAGTCAGGTTAGTTTTTTTTTCCAAGCAGCTGTGAGTTTCTCTCCAAGAGTTCGATAATATTGCCCTGCTGCATTGACTGTAAATGGTTCCCACGCACCTCGTAGTCCTGGACACAGGCAAAATACAACACAATCAGTAAGACTTGACATTATTGGGTCAAATGTTCAATTTCAAGCATCGATGAAATTCTTGCCTGGTTTTTCTGAGCAAAGAAAGTCTCATATTCACATGGATGTTATGTTTTGTGTTTTGTGTTAAGAATGAAAAATATCTGGAAACAACATGTAACAGAAACTCTGAGGATTTAGAGGTTAGGACTTTGAACAAAGAGAGCCGCCTCAGTACCAGATAGAAATTAGTGGAGACAAAAACATCACTAAAAGGGAAGAGAATATTGGAATCAATGTTGTACTTTGTGCTGCTCCTTGTCACAGTGTGATGTGTAAACAGGCAATTGTGTGTAAATATGTTGACCAACATGTTGCCTGTGGGTTGTGTGTGAATCAGCTTGTTTCTGTCCATAATGGCCCGAAAAACTGCAGCTTTAAAGAGTTAAAGGAAAGATTGTGGCTGTCAGTGCACAGTGAGAAGTGTGTTACAGTGTTAGTGCAGCTTGGTGGTGTTCACTTTGTACCAAGGTCAGATGTGAGAGGCAGAAATCCCAGGTGTTCTGACGACTGACTGAGCAGAGACATGCAGCAGCTGCAGCAGCAGCAGTGCGGCAAGCATGTAAAGACTGAGACTGCCAACCCTCGTTATAAATATAACAAGAGTTTGACTGAAGCAACTGCAGCTTGTTGCTCTCTCTCTCTCTAGCCCCATACCCAAACCTTAACCATCCAAACTAAATGCCTAACCCTAACCTAAACCCTATTCTAACCCTTACCCTAAAACCAAGTCTTAACCCTCAAACAGCCCTTCGAAGAAGTGAGCACCAGTCAAAATAAGGTCTGTGCTTAAAATGGTCCTCACAAAGATCCAAGTACAGGAACGAACACACACACATGAACAGACGCACACTGCTTTGTTTCTGTCAACTCGGCACATTTCCCAGGCAGCTTGCACAGCTGATTGCACAGCATTGCATGCATACGCACATACAGACACACACTCTCTCACACACACACAGATGAAGTAAGAGAGAGAGAGAGAGAGAGAGAGAGAGAGAGAGAGAGAGAGAGAGAGAGAGAGAGAGAGAAACAGTCTGTGACCTACAAGTGTCCAACGCACACAAGTGTGTGTCAGTTGCTGCTGGTTTGGATCAAAAATTAAATTGTAGCTTGCAGCTCTCTCTCTCTCTCTCTCTCTCTCTCTCTCTCCTTGTTCCTGTTTCTCATCATCTCCCATTGTCTCTCTGTCCCTCTCTCCGTCTCTAATTCTCTGTTTTTCAAAGACACATCAAAGACGGACGGCTCTGGTCTGGCCGACTATTTTAATCTTTAATAAGCATTTAGAGCAGCCATCAGCTCTAATGCTGCAGAAGTACTTTGAAACGAATTCATCGTTGACACAGCGAGACGGAGACGGAGACAGTTGGAGGGAGACAAAAACAAACAAGCGAAGAAGGCGCACAGATGCTGAGACGCTGCAGCAGCTACAGTTCGCAACAGTGCTTTTTCTAAAGAGGATACACGGGAACGGTCATGTTTAATTGGCAGTGACTATAGAGAGAAACTCTAGGAGAGGAAGGAGTGTTTGTACCCTCACATTTTGGATCCTGAAAGTAGGGATGGAGTTGTTTTTTATTTCTGTTCCTGCGTCTCAGCCACATGCACAAGTCAGGAGTAAACAAACACATCTATTGAAAAGGTCCAATTATACGCTATATATACTGGAAGGGGGTAGAATTGTAGATGGTATTTTTTCGTCTGCTTTACTAATTTCAAATTGGAGTCAGACTACAATTCTTCATTAAAATGTCCCAAACTGACTAGTGTTATATATTTATTTGACTTGTGTACTCACATGATACAAAATCTTTCCCAAATTGTTCAAACCCAGAGGAATCAACAATTTTTTAAAGGTAATGGGACGCTTCCCTTTGTACGACTTTTACTTACGTCACATTTGCGTTCCCTTGAGCAAGGCAGTGACAGCTCAAAATTTCCCCAGCACCAGGTGATAGTTCAGCAGGACGAGCAAAACTCGAGCTGTTAGTCAACTTACCTGGTTAAATAAGGGTTAAAAACAACATCATTTTACAAATTCACAGACACACGCACGCACGCACACACACGCGCGCGCGCGCGCGCACGCACGCGCGCGCACACACGCACACACACACACACACACACACACACACACACACACACACACACACACACCGTACCCTGTTCCAAAGTGCAGTGATTGAATATTCATGATTCATGATTTTCTCTCTCTCTCTCAACCTCTTTCCAACTTCCTCTCTCTCACCTTCCTCCATTTATTTTCTGTTTTTCTATTGCTAGACATCTAAATTTCACTCAAAATATTTAATCATCACGAGCAGTAAACATCCACAACCACCAAACCACAACCAAAATCACCCTCTCCACATCTCCTCTATATCTATCTTTCTTTCTGTCTTCCTTCCTTCCTTCCCTTCCCCACCTCTCACCTCACCTCTCCTCTCTTTCACCCCCCCCCCTCTCTCCGTCTCTGTCTCTTCTCATCACATTATCGATCAACTTCTGAGCTTTTCTCAGAACTGCGTCATGAAATTATATTACCAGCAACAGTATCTCCTCTGCAGCCTGTGTCTAAATGCTCACAGAGTGCTAATTGAAATGGAGAGCTATTGATCGCCACGGATCCACAGGAGTCATGGCTGTGGGATATTAGCTGCCAGTCTCTCCTTGTCTCCCTCGGACTCCAGCCTGTTGAGCTCAGAACCCATTAATGCAAATAATAAAAAAGCTAACGTTGTAACATGACGGCTAAATTCATCAGGTTGGCAGTGCAATAACATACAGATCGCTCGGGCAAAAATACACCAGAGCGAGACTAAACGGTTAAATGTAAGTGTGGCAGGGTGCCCTTGAGCAAAGCACGGGACTCCCGCTGCTGGGAGAGTTGCTCAGCGGTTGAGGATTTGACAGCTGTGAGGTGTGACTGTGCGGTTATAGACCTGTCAGGAGAGGTGCTGCTGATGAGGAGAAAGTGTGCTCACTCAACCCCTCCATGAAAAATAGAGATTTCCCACTCGGGGGGGGGGGGGGGGGGGGGGGAGAGTGTCTCCTCGCTGGCAAAGACATAAAAGCACTTTCTTACCACTATAAATACCACGGGCCCCTTCTCCTCCTTCTCTTCTGCTTTGTGTTGCCTCCAAAATAGTTGTGTCTTGCTCTTCTCTCTCAGCATAAGGATGTTAATGTTAATGGAGAGGCACAAGTTCATCTTAAAGCATAATGCACATTTTGTTAATGTGATCCCTGGGAGGTCCGATTGATATTTTAGAAACCAGAGACACCAGGCTGTAATCAGTAATACTATCCGGAGACAATATGTTTTTAATAATGAATGAACCTGGACCAATGAGTTTGATTTGTGCATTTTTGTTTTCATAATTATATAAAAGATTTTTAATCATGTTGGATACAGCCGAGCCCACAACCCTGAGAAAGATAGAAACTTATACTTTCCTGTAAAGGTTTATTTCTTTTTTTACTCCAGGTTGATTCATGGTTAAGTGCAGTGTAATAATTATTTTGCATATTTCCCTAAATGCTTTAAATGTCTTTAATTTCTTTCTTTCTTTGATATTATCAAGATACAACTTACATATGATGAATGAGTGAAACACATGATATGATTTCATACAAAGCCGTTCAGTTTTTTTTGTGTAATCTTGCTTACAAACAAACAAACAAACAAACATAAAAACCAACCAACAAACAAATGGACAGAGATGAAAAGCAGCTCTATGATTATGGGAGGTCACCGTGACACTTGACTCATGTAGCATCACTGTAAAGATTTTCTACACAATCAGTTTCTAATTTCCGAATCAATCCCTCTGCCATGTCTCATTGATTAACCTCTTCCTCTGTCTCTTCAGGCTACGTCAGCGATTATCTGAGTCCAAATCCGTACGATGATGTGGTGGAAGGTGACTCATCCGTCATCTCTAAAGTACCCTCCCCAAGCCACTCGTCAATCATCTATAGCCGCATCAACAACACCTACACCGATATCCATGCAGACATCCATAGTGACATCCATAGCGACATCCACAGTGACATCCATGGGGATTCGGACCAGCCAGACAGCCCGAGGTCTGAGGTCTCATCCTCGGCCGGCGGCTACATCAACGGGGACACGGCCGTTAGCGAGGGCTACACAGTGGACGCCTTTTTCATCATGGACGGACGATCGCGGAGGAAAGCCACAGAAAGCCCCAGAGGAGCCACCCAGAGGCACACCTGCAGCGAGTGCGGCAAAACCTACGCCACCTCCTCCAACCTGAGCCGGCACAAGCAGACGCACAGGAGCATAGACAGCACAATGGCCAAGAAGTGCCCCACCTGCGGGAAAGTGTACGTGTCCATGCCCGCGATGGCCATGCACCTGCTGACCCACGACCTCAAGCACAAGTGCGACGTGTGCAGCAAGGCGTTCAGCCGGCCATGGCTGCTGCAGGGCCACATGCGCTCACACACGGGCGAGAAGCCGTTCGGGTGTGCACACTGTGGGAAGGCCTTCGCCGACCGGTCGAACCTACGCGCTCACATGCAGACGCACTCGGCCTTCAAACACTACAAGTGCAAACGCTGCGACAAGACGTTTGCGCTCAAGAGTTACCTGAACAAACATTACGAGTCTGCGTGCTTCAAGGGGGCGTTCTCCCCCATTAGCTCGTTGGGGGAATGATGGATCATTCATGGGGTTTAACCTACTTATTTAGATCAAATTGGACTCACCTACTGCTTTTTATGCTTCCCCCCAACAACATGACCAGTACGCCTGAGCGCTACAAGGGAGGAGCGTTTTCTCTGCGAGGATCGTGAGGCAAACGACAAAAATAGATTTTCATCAAGACAATTCCACTTCCATTTCCTCCTTTGTCTCCAATTTCCTTATCTGGAGCAAAACGTTTTCAACGCCTGATTTAGATTGTCACCTGCTTCGATAATTTACGTCCCCTTCGGAGGCTGTTTTGAGAATCTGTGAAGATAAATAAAGCACAGCACATCTAGCTCATCATTTCTGAAGAAACCTAGATCTATTTATGTCCATATCTGTCCTTGTTGTTCTCTTTTTTCAACCAATGACGACACAACGGTGAAGCACAATTCCATCTTCCACCCTCCCTGTCTTTTTCTGTGACAGGAGTTTAAAGCATGAATCACATCTTTGATTTTCTTGCAAAGAGATTCAATTAACTTATATTTTATGCTTTTTTTTTAAAAAACGAAAATTTCAGAACCCCAGGATGCATCTGGTGTCCTGCTTTTTTGTGGAACTGACATCGGACTGAACGAACGAGAAGATGAAGTACATGGTTCTCTGCAAGTCAACAAAATATACTTTACGTACTGTAAATGTGTCAATGGATACAACACAACTACACTGAACTGAAGGAAATATAACGTCCACACCTGCCATAATATAATAGACATGGCCAAGTACACCAGTGTAATGGGAAATAATGTTTTTTATGTGATTTTCCTTTAAACAAATGTCTTATCTGGACACACACACTTATACTGATTATACAGGATTTTGTGCTTTTCTTGACAATTTACATTGGAGAGAAGGAATTAATGAGGCAAACGTGACTTCCAGTTAAGGATCAAATGACTGAAAACTCCCACTGAGCCACCAGGGTGTTCCTTAACAAACAGTGTTTTCCTATTAACTCAGTATTACGTTATATCATTTTAGTTTTTTATGTTAAATGGGGATCGAGACATTTAAAATGTCCTAAAATCCCCAAAAGGTCAAACCTTTCTTTTGTTGCCAGTGGATCACATACAGCTTTGAGGTTTACATCTTTTTTTAATATCTATTTATTGCCTATTTATTTAATTATTTATTTATATGTTTTTTTGTATTAATTTGCACTTTGTTATAGTTTTTTGCCTTTGTTACAAATATGCCAAAGCATTTGACACTTTTGAATTTACCGAATACCTTTTTACTTTGTCCGCCACTTTAATTGTAAGAACAAAAAAACTACTGCATGCAAAAAATGATAGCCTATTAATGGAATCTATGCCAATTTTAGGAATCTTTGGGATCTTTAGCCAAACCTCTTAGATAACAGGCAAGTCAAGCAAAATTCTGTCTTGGGCAATATTTCGTTCATATCTGAGAGAGCAATAATGCATGATATTTTTCTTTGTTTTTTGAAGAAACAGGTCATAACTGCCTGTAACATCTTGATTTGTTCAAGTACCACTATCCTATGTAGTTATGAGAAACGAAATTTCAGGGAGTTAGCAAACCAAGTTAGTGTTAAATAAGGAGGGTTGGGTTAAGAGCTCTATGTTTAAAGGAACCGTGACACTGTTGTGGTTTTTTCGAGGCCTTAGCCAGCGACTTTTGTGAATGTGTTTAAATAGAATAGAAAGATCTAATCAGAGAAGCCAGAGAGTCAGTTTTTGTTCTCCTAGTTATAATTATAACTTGGCATCTTTACGTTATTGACAGTTATGTCTGTACGTGCATTAGGAGCTGTTGGGGCTTCCGGAGATTCACACAGATGGCACAACTCCTTTTAGATGCAGGGCTCTGGGTTGGGTAGGGATGGGTCTTTTTGTACATGGTTTATGCACTGCCTGCCTCGTATTATTATTCTAAAATATTGTAGAAAGTAGATGGTACAACCGTAGGCCTCTGGTGCTGAAACATGGATGAAAACACAAACCCAAAACCAAGAAAAGTTTGGTACTTGATATGTTCCTGGTTGTATTTTGTCAAATAAGTGACACAACTTAACAACAGCTGTGGTTCTTTGACTCTCAGAAGTCCGGCTGAGTTGGTGAGAATTAGGGATCGACCTTTTGTCTGTCTGGATCTCATCAAATGATCAGTTTTGCTCCTTGGTTTTACACAAGACATTGATCTACAAACTCCCTGTGAGGACTCCAGAGACGACTATGGTCATCAAACCTCCTTCATAATTTCAGCTCTGTTTCTTTTCCATCATCTCTTGCTGTTGTCAGGTTGTTGTGGCGGCCACCGATGCAATTACACGCATTGTTGGGAAAGGAGTGGAGACTTTCAGGTCGATATTTCAGCACCAGAGCGCATTGACAAACACTTAGATTCTACTATGAACTACTGTAGCCTACTATAGCCACAAGCTAGTTTACGTATTCTTATATAAAAGCACTTCCTCTTACAAATTATATCTTGCAACTTTGTTTTTTTCAAAGATAGTAGCACAATGAAAGAGTTAGATTCAGGTAGAAAATGCCTTGTGTGTAGAAATAACAACCTCTTTCCTCTTTTTTCTACGATAACGAATCAAGGGTAAAAACAACATCAAAGGAAAAGGTAAAAGTGACACATGGTGTAAATCAACAGCTTCAGTACACGCTGTGTCATTTTTTAATGAACTTGTGTGAGAATCTTCAGCACAACTTTTTTTAGAGAGAATGAAAACTCGAATATTTTGCGGAAAGAGGCCTTGTAAATAAGCACTGACTGCGGAGTCCGATTATTTCTACAGATCTGTATAAACTGACGGTGATGATGATGATGATGATGATGATGATGATGATGATGATGATGATGATGAGTTTTTCTGGAGCTTCCTGCTTTGTTTTGAGTTCTTCCTCTGAGGATTTTAAAAACAATGTAAAGCACAAAGACAACACTGGGCATTTTGTTTCACTTCCTAAATAAAAACTAGTTTAAAGAAGTTGTGTGGAGGGTTTTTTACTTTCTTTTTCTTACTTCACAAGAAATATGCATTATAAACAAGTAGTGTTGAATCATAAATTCAATTTTAGGCTGAAATAAACAACCACTTGTTTATTTCCTGTTGTTGTTAATGCTTCAGCAAATCAATTATATTTGAGAGCTTATGGTTACCAGGGACATACTGTATTAAGTCATGCGTTCTTTAAAATGTTCTGCATGTCCCTTATAATCAACAATATAATATAAAATATTTTAAACCATCAAATAAATTTGAAAAAAATAAATGAAGAAAGAAAATGCTTGTGTTATTTAACTGGTCTTCACAAAACACACACACACAGTATATGTACATGAAGCACGTGGGTTACAAAATGTCGCAAATGGCTGCGGCCATGGCAACAAAAAGTAAATTTTGTATCAAATTAAGAGTGAACATGTTTTCTTCCATTGCCACAGTGGTTTCAATCAATTAGATTGTGTACAAGAAAAAGAGGAAAAGAGACAAATTTGGCTCAGGAGCATAAAGTCGGTCTCAAGCATACTTTGTCTTGATTTGTTGTTATTCCTTTGGTGAACAGCTTGTTATCGCCGAAACAAAATTTGGCTGGGAGTCAACATTTTTTAAATTACTGTATGAAAAAGTGGAGAGAGAACAGATTTTAGCTCGAAGCCAATTGTAAAAGAAACAGTAGTACTTACCGATATTCCTTTTTTTTTTCTACCATTCACACACACACACACATTGCAGTTGCATGGATACCTTCTCTTTGTCTGTATGTTGATATGATTGTGTGTCTTTTTGAATGCAAGTCTTTGAACAGTTGTTTTATGTTATTGTTTAACAAGACTAAAGGTCTTTGCACAACAAGTCTGCACAAGCTCTTTACAAAAATCGGTAAATAATACAGCTTTGAATTTGAGATGGTATCTACAGATCACAAAACAAAGGATGTACGGAAAATTTGATAGTAATTTTGCTCTAGGTGAATAGCTCGCTGAAGCCATGGATAATAAACTGCCTTGTTTTGTACAGTTGAAGCAGCAACGGGTTGGGTTGCAAAGACCTGAAGTGAATAGGATTCAAATTCTGTTTTCCCTTATCAGATATTTATCTCTTCAACCATAATACACAGAAAAAAACCAGCAGCAGATTAGCTCCAGCTCCAGAGTAATTTAGCGTATCTAACCATCACATGCTCTCACTGGCTTCCAATGACTCTTATTGAAGCTGGCCTCCATCACAGTGTAGCTCAGATTACTATTGGCCACATGGAAGATCCCATTGACTGCGATTGGCTGCCATCTGCCAGCAGTCTACCTATATAAACAAATGACCTTCTATTAAAAGGTGATTGATTTTCTCCTATTCCCACTAAAGGTATTGATTTTCTTATATTGCCTTTTGTCTCCTAATGACTCTAATTCTAACATTCACTGGACCCTAAAAAAAAAGTCTTCCATGGTATAATGGCTAAGTGTGTGAAGCATGTGTGCAAAGCGTTTGTGTGTGTGTGCGTGTGTGTGTGTGCGTGTGTGTGTGTGTGTGTGTGTGTGTGTGTGTGTGTGTGTGTGTGTATGTGTGTGCGCGTAGTCTGGTTATTAGTTGTTTTCAGGACCTATATTTGTTTACACAGTAACATTATGGGGATTGTCTTCATTTTGACGGCATTTAAAAAAAATCAAATATTGTAAATAATCAAATTTTATGGTGAGGACATTTTTTATTAAGGTTTAGGTTAAGGTCAAATCTGCCTGGAAACTAATGCATGTCAGTGTAATGTCCTCTGATGTCAAGGAGACATGACAGCTTCTCTCTGAGCGCTTTTCAGTCGTCAGACGTCTGGATTTTGGACGTTGAAATTCCCTGATCCTCACAAGGATCCAACTCATCACCTGAAATCTCATAAGCTGCCCTCTATCACCATAAGCCATTCGCTCAGACAAGTGACCTTTATTTCTGCAGCCTTTGAATGTTTAATTTTAGGCACCGGACTACAAAGTACAACAACTTGCCTGAGGATAGAGCCCACAGCCTCAAAATAAGAAGAAACACTGTTCACATGGAGCTGAACAAATGGCCGAAGGCATCAGAGGAGTAAGGGAAGATCACTGCTCACTATGTGAAGTCCAGTGATCAAAAGGAAGAATCAAAAGCTCCGAGAAGTTCAGTTCAAATGTGTGTGTGGCGAAACAGCTCAGAGTCAGAGGATCACTCTGAAGTTTTGATATATTGGTGAAATCTTCCCCAATATATCTGAAGACCAAAACCTACAGTTAACAATCAAAGGCTATAACAACATACACTATAGTTGTCAAAGCAAGACATTTAAACCAACAATTGTTTTATTCTCAAAAAGCTGCAGTATGTCATCAGTTGTTTATGAAAATGTTCAGTTCTGTGATCCCCTGAATAAAAGGTGCTGTGACACAACAACAAATCCAGAAGCTGATAAACCAAATAACTGCATTTTCTAATAATATAATACTTGATAATAATAAATACAGTTTATCTGTGTGCATAAAACAGACAGAGGAAAGAAAGAAGACAGACGGTGAAACACCGACAATGAGAAGAAAAGAAGAAAACACAGAGAATATTTTATTTATCGCCCCAAAGCATTTAAATATGTTAATTTCTGTTTCCCATGATGCCTGACCTTCTCGCCTTCGGCAGGCGACGGTTTAAATAGTTCATACACTGTTCCTACGTTTTCACCTTAAATCATGCATAAAGCAGAAGCGCCGTGAAACTCAAACCTACACACGGACATCGCACCTTATCAGAGAGTCTTGTATTTGTCCTGACTAAAGCAAAAAACTAACTGAGAAAAGTTTGGACTGTGAAAATGATTCAAAACTGTGTGATATGCTTGTGTAAGATAAACTGCTGCTTCATTATTTTACTGGAAAGTATGCTGACCTACATTTTTAGGAGTCAATAAAACAGCCCAAAAGCAATCTTTGACTTTACTTCACTTTTATTTGGTGTAGTTATGAGATAAAACTTTATTATATTTGATTTTGCTTGGTATATATTTCCACACACCCCACAATTGTCACGCTCACAAAAACTGCCCCTCTTGTCTTCCGGCTGAGACCTACAACATGTTTACCTTTCCTAGAAAAACAAACACTGTATGAACATTTTCTAAAAAATATGGATATTTATGCATGATGATATCACAGCATCAGTTTAATGGGGCCTTCGAGGGCAAGTGACTTTTAGTGTCAGTGTGTGTATGTGTGTGTGTGCAGCTATATGAATATGTATATAAGCTTTGAGTGTAATATCACGGTTCAGCAATCTTATAGGGAACATATAGAGGGTTTCTTACACACACACACACACACACACACACACACACACACACACACACACACACACACACACACACACACACAGGCATCTATATGCAAACACCTGCAGCACAAAGGTTGCATGCATGAGAGCAGGGACCCGTTCATAAACTCACTTATATCCACTAGCACACACACACATACACATTGTGTGCTCCTCAGGGATCAGCGGCCAAAACTGTTTTAGTAATTAACCAAAAACATTCCACTGTAAAGTGAAATTCACACAGGCTGCTTTACCAAAAATTAAACCCACTGGTGACATTTCTGCTTCATTTATTATGCTGCATAATTTAGGCAGTAACTACTAAGAAGAGTGGGTTTGCCTTTTTTTTGTGGGTCTAGATTGTTTCCTAGAAAGTTAATATTATTTCATTATTCATTCATTTTTGGAAACTTTATTTTAAGAGAAATAAAATTGAATGACTTCACACAAGTAACTAAACTCAAGGGGTCTCAGATCTTGGCCCATCTCCTTCCTATCACAGGATCATATTACATATTTCCTTCCAGGTCACTTAAAAACTATGAAGACACTGCAGAGCTGTGAAGACTAGAGCTGCAGAGGAGTGTTTTCAAGGTTGTGGAAAACAGGTAAAACAGTAATAAAGTAACCACACAGGAAGAGAGGGAGAGGAGAGAGAGAGAGAGCGAGAGAGAGAGGAGAGGATGAGAGAATCCAGAGCGAGGAGGAGACAAAGATAATGAGACGGAGATGGAGAAAAAGATGGTGGAAGTCAGAGAGGCAGTGAGGAGGAAAGAAGAAGTGTCAGGAGGCGCTGAGGAAACTCAACCTGAGCTCTAAATGGTTCCTTAACAAGAGGCTGAGACAGCAAAATGAAATTACACACACACACACACACACACACACGCACACACGCACGCACGCACACATGCACGCACACACGCACGCACACACGCACGCACACACACACAAACGCTTTGCACACATGCTTCATTGTTGCGTCACATGCACATCACTTGTATATGATGATACTGTGACACATACAAACGTGTTCACATTACAAATGGGCATTAGCATAAATTGTATCGCTACATATTGATGTGTTGCGTACAAACAGGTACATCACTACTTGAGCATGGCGCGCACACATTTGCATTTAACATGCTCACACACACAATCACACACTTTATTATGTCTGTGCTCAGAATGAGTAAATGGGCATTGCGCACGCACGCACACACACACACATGCACGTACACTCCACCTAACACATATTTAGCCTCACTCACGGTGATAGGTCTTTTAAAGGGGTGTTTCACACCTCATCGCATTTCAATTAGTAGGTAAGACACTCACACACTCACACCCACACACACCCACACACACCCACACACACACACACACACACACACACACAGAGGGAGAGAGAGAGCGAGAGCGAGAGAGAGATCTTGACAGTCTGTCCGCTGGGTGAAGAAGATTCATTTGGATTCTCATCTCTCTTTCCTCTTGCCCTTTCTTTTCACTTTCCCTCTTTTCTCTACTTATCTCTCCTCTGTATATTCACTTTGCTCTCTCTCCCTCCCTCTCTCTCTCTCTCTGTATCACAGTGAGTGACAGTGGTTTGACCCCCCGGCCTGTCAGAGGAGGCTGTTGCACCGACAGCCAGTATAGGGGGGTGACTCCCTGGGTACACGTCTGTCTGCTGAGGGCTGGAGGAAGAGGACATCCAGCAGCAACCGCACGCACACACGGTGCAAATGCAACAGCGGCAACACAGCTCGGCCTCGTCAGCAAGATCATTTACCTCCAAAGCTGCATAATATGAAGTCATTACGAAGGGACATGTCTTATTCTTGCATCATGTCCGTCAGTCATCCTCACACTGTACTTATTAAAGTAATCGCTTGGATGTGGAAACACGGCAACATTGAAGTGCAGGAAACTAAAGTGAAGCCAAGTCTATTTTATTTATAAAGCCTAAAACCACAGACTGAGTAAGCTTCACAGCTCACTTCACTTTAATGCCCACATGACAAGAGTTGCTCGAATTTGTATTTAGTTCAGCATGGGAAAAAAAATGCTCAGCACAACATATAGGACACACTGTGCATCACCCTCTGTTTTTAGACTCTAACGTTGAATGAGGGAAACGGTGGAAAAGGGAGAAATCAGTAAGAAAGACAATTGGTGCCATATTTCGGGAGCAGAGAGAAGCAGCGGCGGTAGAAGAAGGATTGAGCAGTCAGATGATCAGACAAATTACAAACAAACCAACCGTCTAAAGCACTTTATTTTGAGGTAAAACAGAAATTGAAAATGTCAGCGCTCATCCCTCATTCGGCAGGAAAAAACGAGCGTGAGCACAAATATAGCAGCTCTGCACGTCTACGTTGAACCAGACGGCTGGTTTGTGTTCTCCGCGGATGTATTTAGAGATCTTGTGTAATTCATGTCACACTGATGTTTGTTCAAGTGTTAGATTTTCCAGTGAGTTTAGTATCATTGGGACCTTTGCTAATGTAGCTCCACTCCTCTGCACAGACTCTGGCTCCAAACGATGTCACCAGTGCAAGATGGCAGCACCTGTATCCCCAAACTTTGGTCGTCTTTCATGTTTATTTACAGGAAGTGGAGCTGGGCTGCACAACACAAGCAACTAAGAAAAACTGCAACTTTCATTGGAATGAATTGGCATCCAGTTATCACAATAAACCGGTCAATAGACATTTTGACCATTTGCTTTGTATTCTCCTCGACTGTCCATTTTAACACTATTTAATTATTTTAGAAGCTCCACTGTTGATTTCTCTCAGTATGTTGTTTTAATATATTTGTACTATATGCACTGATGCTTTTTAATAAATGAAGTTCCTAACAGATGAATAAAGGTGACTCATGTTTGTGATGTCACCATGTTCCCGGATCTCACCTAACTTGTTGAGTATAGTGATTTTATGAACCACAGGCGTCTGTGATCGCTACAAAAACAAGATGAAACTCATAATAAATCCAAATTATCCTTCAGAGACTTAAATCATCTCTACAATCTCTGCATCTGTGACGTTCCTCTGCACCTTTAATCTTAACTTTACTCTGTAACACATCAGTAATCACGTTAGCCTGGTCTGTAATAGTTCACCCTGCATTTTGGAGGAAAAAAAAAACTCATTCTCCAACGTAGCTGCTGGATAGTGAACGGGACAAGAACTCTGAGCCGAGGCAGAGCAGCGTCGTCGGTCTAATTTCATATGACTGACACGCAGGTAAGAGGAAACAGGCAGAGGTCACAGAGGGTTGACCCCCCCCCCCCCCGTAAGAGCTGTCGTACAGGATGCGTGTGTGTGTGTAAGAGTCAGACGCAGAAGATAGATTGGGTATAAATTGAATCCTTTCCAATTGGGAAGCTTTTGTCTGTTCATCACCTCTAAAACACACACACACACCTGCCGCACACACACAGACACACACTCAGAGGGGGAGGAAAGTCTAAAGCATGATGGGAAAACTGATTCTACCCTCAACTCAATACATACACACACCAATAACCCTTGTTTTCTTTCCTCCAATCTTTCTTCTCTCCCTTATCTTTAAGCCTCTCATCCCCCTTTTTCACTCTTTCTTCGTCCTCTTTATTCTTTCGTACAAACTTCTGACTCCAACTGTGTGTCAGGGCTGCAAAATGTTTGTTTGCCGCATTACAAACAAACTCAATGTCCCCCCAAAAAATGTATGTTGCCGTGGATCATTGCATTTCCAGGATTTCCAGGCAGATGCATCATGTGAAACTCTGCTCTGTTGCTTCTCACACCCACACAGATTTATTGTTTTTTTTTCTATGAGATGAAAAAAAACACCCCACCATTTATGGCTGATAATGTTTTTTTTTCTTTTTTTTCTGTAATCTCTCTCTTTCTCTAATGTGTCTTTTATTGCACCAGTACAGAACAAAGCCCTCAGGCGCTGTACGCACACAACACACACACACACAGACACACACACACACACACATTTATAACCCCTCTTCTTCCTCACACACACACACACACAAACACACATACAGGCCACATGCTGAAACACAACAGAGTATGTTTGACTTAATATTATTATCTCATTTCACAACATGTAAGAGACACAAACATGCACGTTCGCTTGCACGTGCACACACACACACACAGGCTCGACACTTTTGATGTCAAGATCTGTGTCTGTGAAGCACTAATTCTGTGTCGTTTGTCAGTTCGCTGACAGTCGCTCACACAGAACAATAACTGCCTGTGTGTTTTTCAGTGGTTTTATGAGTGAGGAGCTGTATTTCCGCTGGTAGCCCTCGGCTACGGAGCCGGTTATGAAGATGAAGAAAGAGGAGAGACAGAGAACAAAAGTGGAGGAGACGGAGAAACCAGACATTGCAAATAAGGGAAGAGAAAATCTCTCTCTCTCTCTCTCTCTCTCTCTCTCTCTCTGTATGTGTGTGTGTGTGTGTGTACCCTGTTGCCAGTGCTATTAAAGTTGTATTGCATAGGGCTTTTAGAACATCGACCATCACCCAAGCAACTTTAGCTAATAATTTTTTAAAACCCTCTGTGCTTTGTGCGTGTCAGTGCTCCTTCGATGTGTGTGGGTGTGGGTGTGCACTTGTTCAGATATCTTTGCGAGGACCATTTTGAGCCAAGAACCTACGGAGGTTAGGACTTGGTTTTAGGGTTTGTGTTAGAATTAGGTTAGGGTTAGGCATTTAGTTGTGATGGTTAAAGTTAGGGTAAGGGGCTAGGGAATGTATTATGCCAATGAGTGTCCTCACTAGAATAGATGTACCAACGTGTGTGTGTGTGTGTGGGCTGTGCTATAGTCGGGATTTGAGCCTGTATTTGTTGGGTATACGACCTCTCGTCATATCTTCTAGAGCACACATAAGCTCCCCTCAGACGTGTGCGGCCGTGTGCAAATGCTCTGCTAATTTCAAACGTTGGCAGCGAAACGTTTGAAAAGGAGCCAGAGTTTTTATCTGAAAGTCTCTCTCGTAATCTGTCTAAGAACCGAGGAACATTTTGTCACATCTCGAACACTTCTGACTGAAGGCGGCCACACAGGCAGCTCAGTCAGCGACGCGTCAAGAGACTGAGAATTTCTCTGCACATGCTTTTACAGCTTTATAGGTTTTGCAGAAAAGACTCTGCTCTTTGAGAGAATCCTTAAAGAACCTTTTCAGCAACAAGGATTCAACGGTGACAACTGATCTCCCTCAACAAACATACATGACCATCATCTTTATTGCATTAATCATCGTTCTGGAAGGAAGAGATTCAGGTGGACGAGGGAGCTGAGGCAGCAAAGTGTGTAGCAATAGGGAGAAGTATCAGGTCCTAACACTTCCTCGAATATCTTTAGATGTTAAAAGCTGCAAATTAGAAAAGAGCAGTCGAGCATGAGTGGAACAGCTGATGCTGATCAGATGTTACAAGTGAGGCTTTGTTGCTCTGCATCATATAACGCTCGGCTTTATTTACAGTAGTTGCCAAAAACTCACATGGGCTCCTTTGGGCATTTCCACAGTTTTACACCAGGGGCGGGCGAGAAAATCTGCAGAGAATGTCAAAACCAACAGACTCACACATTTGCTTTCCCAAGTACAGCCCCTCCGGATAATTTCAAGAAAATATCCAAAGTTCAGTGCATGTCTGAAAGCAGCTTTATTAACTTTGACCGTGAAACGATTGTTTTCGTGCCACATCGGCTGGCGTAAGTATTTTAGGAAACTGTTGATCTCCTGGGATTTTCAACTGTCTCTTGAGTTTTTGCTCAAAACGATGTGGGAAAACAAAAAAACAACATCCAGTGTCCTGCAGATGGAAACAACTTATTGATGAGAGAGACGTCAGGGGAGGGTGGCCCGACTGGCTGGAGCAGACAGAAATGCTAAGTTATCTCAGATAACCACATTTTATGACTGCGGCGAGCAGAGAGGCATCTCAGAAAGCACAACAAGTCAAACCATGAGGCAGATGAGCTACAACAGAGGAAAACCACTTCTGCTAAGAACAGAAATCGGAGACACATGTTCCCCAGAACTGAACATTTCTGCTGAGACACGCAGATGGAGTCAGCGCTGGGAAGTAGGAGGAGAAGGTGAACATGGGTCGGATGAGCAGCAAAGGAGAGAGAGGTGACCTGTTGATGCACTTTGTACAACATGTCCTTCACCTGTCACTTCTTTTGCTCTGCATTATTCCTGACGAGCATTTTTAAAGTGTCCTCTGAGGCTTGTCAGGGCGGCGACTGCCAAGTCATGACAAGACCTCCACGACCCGCCCTGTCTCGCTTTGCCTTCATCTGTTGTGTGAGGCACTCAGTGATAAATACAGTATTAGTATACAGTATTTCTGGATGCAAATGCGATGCTCCTGAATACATTTTAAAAGCTTGAAGGTCAGCCATTCAAGACTGAAAGATATTAACAGCAGAAAATCATATTTAATACTCACACAAAGAGACAGGAATATTAAAATAAGACTGTTTCATAACCAGTTAAAAGCTCCTTGTAGGGGCTTTAACAGTAGAAAAACATATTTAATAACAAAACAAATGTATAAATGAGAGACAACCTTCTTTCAGTGTGTTTTAGTGATGTGTCCAGAAATGCTTTGAATAATTGAAAGTATTTTAGAGCGCAAACCTCCATCAAGGCCCAAAAGTCCCCAATGAAACTACATTTAACTTCACTAGTTCAAATTTCACATCATATCAGCCTCCTGTGTGTCAGGCATATGAAACTGGACACATTCATATCCGTCCCCTTAATATGACAGATTTTTTTCGTCAGCATCCATGAATTTACTTTCCCTGAAAAGTCAAAGAAAATGAAAAAGATATTCCTGGATCCGCCACCTGATTTAGATCCACTCTGAAATTGTATTTGTTTTTCTTTGGGTCTTGCTCCACCCCTCCACAAAATGTCATGGGAATCGGTTGAGTAGTTTTTGCGTAATCATGCTAACCAACAAACAAACTGTGGAAAGTATTCCAGTATGTAGGCATTCAAACTGTACAGACAATCCCAAAGCAGATGTACTCAAACTCCCCACTCTTTGCCTCAAGGTGACTGGGCCCAAATACAACTATAACTTCTTCTGTGAGATAAAAAGCAAAGACAAAAAGACGGAGTACAGAGAGGAGGGGACAGAGAGGAAGAGAGAGATTAAGAGAGACGGAGAGAGGAGCGAGTGCATGCGACAAAAACAGAGGACAGACTGAAGTCATTCAAGCTTTTCTTCCTTCCCCCGAATAATCCCAGTTTTGGAGGAGAGGAGATTGTGGAACATCCAGTCCTTGACATCAGCCAGAAAGTCATGTAACAGCACTAAACTTACACTGAGACTGAATCCCTCTGACATTATTCCTGTACACGCTTCTCTCTGCGGAACTCTGTCTCTCTCTTTCACTCTATTCTCTTCTACTCCTTCACTCTTATAACGTCTCCCCATTAGTCAATAGGTTCATTTATATCCACCTGAGCGTAAGTGCATTTTCAATTTGGGCATAAAAATACCTCTGAAACACGGAAAATTCCCTCTGAAGTACTTTTGCATAATTTCGGAGTATTTGGTTTAAATTTGGGCTGAATTACATTTAGGACGGATGTAACAGTAAGTGTATGTCCCAGTTGGAATTGTCTGGGAAGTGGTTGAATGGCCCATCAGTGCTTTTCTAGAGGGTCATTGTTCCATCCAATGAGGACTATAAAAGTGCTGCAGCTTAGAGATGAAGCAGATATTTGCAAACTGCGAAATACCGATAAAGTTCTCTGGGCAGAGATGCTCACCAAGGACATCGCAGCAGGTTTTTTGACGACTATTATACTATCAGCTGCTAGAATTAAGTTCTGTACTACATCCTCCATCGCTGAAAGAGCTGTTAGATGCAAAATCAGTGACGAAATGATTGTTATGAGGTCAGGAGACAAGGATGTTAAAGAGCTTCTTGTCTGTGATGGACCAGCAACTCTCAAGAAAATAAATATTCAACCTTTTCACGCTGATAATAATGATATAAACTTCTTATAGCACTTCTCATGCAGAAGTGAAAAGGACAATTCTGACAAATGACAGTTGGACCCAGCAAACTGGCCCCTCAAGGGCATAGTTAATGTGATTGTCGGGGCACATTTAAAAATCTTGCTGGGATGTTCACATAATATTATATCAAAACTAAATATAATTAAAATGAACCAAATATTCACAAAATATGTAAAAGAAAAGTAGAAAGAGTTCTCAATGTTTCCATCCACAAGTATGGCAGTGATGAAGGTATGCTATAGTAATAATACAGTCAATACATATATAATATACTGGCCTTTACAATGTTGTGTTTTTAACAGGATATTTAAATTCTTTAATATTTTACTAAAATATGTTTATTGTCAAATTTAATTTACAACAAGAACTGAACCTTTGATATTGATTATCCACACAACTAATCAATAAATGTATTATCTATCATTTTGTAAAAGATAAACACCTTATACCATTAGTATTAAGCACAAACTAAAGTTTAGGAAGCGTATTATTATGATATGAAATGTACCTTCCTCCATAATTTGTAATAATCAACACTTATCCACACACATATATTACTCACATGCAGCAAAGAATTCATGAAGATATTATCACAGAGTGAAAACACATTTATCGCCCAGAAATCTGCACTTTTATCGCCGTTATTAAATTTCCGTTTCCCTCTCGGGCAAACACAGCAGGTAGCCCCAGATCTAATTAGCTAGTTAGCCTTTGGTTGAGTGAGTAAAGACTCCATCAAGAAGAAATCTGAGCCCAGTTCATGACATTTTGCTCTGATAAAAGAGGAAATGTGTGCGGCAGTGGAGCATTGTGTTGATGAATGGCTGCTAAACACAGCAACTTCTGATTAAACACTATCTGAGAAGGTGTTCGTAACCAAACAGAAAGGCAGAGGGGGGAAAATGAGTGTAATCAAACAGATTTCCTCCAACTACTTGAACTTATTTATGGAGGTCATTGTGCCTGTTTTCAAATCGCTGGCCCCGCTAATCTGTCTGGAAGGCAAAACAACTCAGGAGTGAGATGTCAGATCATTCAGACACACAGCGTGAGCGGAATATTTAAAAGGGAAATAAGTTTTCCTCCGCTCCAAAAGGAAAAAACCTGGGACTATAAATAACCGCGCGGGGCTGATGGAGGCGGTCGTCAATACCAGTGAGTGAGCACCTCGACGTGTGCCGAGATTCATGAGCTTCAAAAACTCAATTTACAAATTTAGAGAAAACAATAATATCAGTTTACTGGAGCCACTTGAATTCATAATCTCTGAGAGATGACTCATAGAGCAACGAGTTTATATTACCACTATAGTAATGGTAGGAAATACTGAGATACTAACATTGTGAACATTGTACATGCTAAACACTAAAGTATATTAGCATTGTCATGGTGTTTTTCTGCCAGGTAGCAATGAATTTAATGTTAATGCGGTTGCAGCAACACAGAAGATACTACTAAGATATTTAAAGGACCAGTGTGATCTATTGGAAGAAATTGAGCTATTCATTTAATTCAATTTTACAGTATATTTATAATAGTTATAGTCCTGAAACTGTCATTGTGCTTGCATTACTTTAAAATGAGCTCATTATATCTGAGAGTGCGTCCTCCTCCACAGAGTCCACCATGTTGGACCGCCATATTTGTATGGTAGCCCAGAATGGAAAAAAGTCTCTGGGGAGGCGTTATGTAATTTTTCTTTTTAGCTGAAGGCCACTCAAGGTTCTCCTAGAGACTAATGAAGAGAGGGAGATGTAGGAGTTATTCAGTTGTTGGTTTCTAAGTGCAATTTCACTGCTAGATGCCACTAAAAAGAAGAATAAAAGATTCAGAACCAAGTGTATATGTTGTGTGATTTGTTGTTTCGATGGCAAAAGTTTCTTTGTCTTTTTAATTAGTTAAAAATGTCCAACCAACCTTAATATCTTCAATAAGTCGGTATTTAAGAACAAAGGTGTTCTTATATGTTTTGAACTATCATTATAATACTTTAAATAGTCATTGCACTCACTTTGGAGAATTATTAGGTTTAAATCTAAAAATGGGTTTTGAAATATGTGGCTACAGAAAGAAAAGTGACTATGTGTCATAATTATTTATTATCTATTTAGTTGATCTTGCAAAAACAAGTCAACTTTCATTTTACAGGTGAAATATTTCTGCCAACCTAACAGATCAGAGGTTGTGTTTCTCCTTTGATTTGTCTTCAAACTCCCCATCACTCAGGAGAAATTATTGCCATAAATTCCACTCATCGCAATAAAATGGAAATTGAGTCATATTTGTCACGCGCACCTCCCTCTCTCTCCCCCAAAGATGTTTCCTGCGCGAGGTTAAGCAAGCATATCCATGATTAACTGGAAATTTGACTAAACAATCCTCTGAGCGTCTCTCAGTCATTACGCCTAAATATGACAGAGTGTTAATACTCGGAGATTTTAACATTCATGAGGGAGAAACAAAGAAACTGGAGCCACAAAGTGGGAGACGAACAGAGATATGACTGGACACTAATGAAGATGTATGATGCTAATACAGTAGTGTGTGTGTGTGTGTGTGTGCGTCTGCTTTGGGATCTAAATTGCCTCTAAAATAGCTTGATAAATGCAAGTTGAAAAAAAATAAATTACACTTGTCAGTTACAGCTTAGTCAAACGGTAAAACCTCTATTGCTCTATCACCCATGTCATCAATCTGCTGTTACCACATCCTACTGATTCATAAATTATCCCCCGCTGATTTTTTTTTTTATTACTTCTCTGTGCTACTGCAGTTTTAACAGTGTGTAAATATTAAATATATATCAAATATTACAAAGAGAATGTGCGTCCATACAGAGGAAACTCAAATATTCTCTCCTCTGTCCGATCCCTGCCGCCTGTCACAAAAATTTGGACACGATCGTGAAAGCTCTCGCGACCTCTGACCTTTGCGTGAGGAACTGCCTGTGGCCAGACTTGACTTTTTGTGCGTCTGTAACAAAGTCAAATTTCAAGAGAAACATAGTCAAACGTGTTGCCCCAAATTTGAAAGAACATAAAGTCACGTTAACAAAAAACACCTCAGAGCAAAGATGAGCTGCTGGAGGAAGTTGAGATTTAGTAAGTCTGTTAAGTTATGAAAAATTTTTTTTAAAAATACATTTCCTCCGACAAACTCGGCCTCAAGACAAGTTTTCCTCTAAAATAAAATCAACAGCATCCGTCGTTTCAGCAAATATCCCAAAACAACATGGTAACGTTCATGTGACAAAGACCTCGAGCAGCCACACTGATAATGACTGTGTGTGTGTGTGTGTGTGTGTGGGTCAGGCGTAAAGGAGGAAACAATGGGATGTTATAGTAGAGCAAGAAAATCTGAAGATGAAAATAGTTTGGTTGGCTTTAAACATCAGACACAGTTGGGAACTGCTGTGGCTACATTAACCAAAGTTAATGTCCCCAAAAGTTAATTTAACCAAAGTTAATGTAGCCATGATACGTAGGGCGCTGCAAGAACTGATGCCAAATCAGACTTTACTTAAAACAAGAAAGTTTAGGGCACTTTCACACCTACGTTCTGTTGTCTGGTCCTTCGGACTTTCAACTGACAGATCAACGGACCAAAATTCAGTCCGACCAAAAGAGGTTGCCTAAGTCCAGATCAAACTGATCAAGGGTTTGGGTAGTTTTCTGCGTGAAAACCGTTTTTTTGGATAGTTTGGACCAATTGCAGGAAGTTAAAACAGCATAAAAAAATAAATATTTGCCCAGGTCAGATTACACCTGTCTAAAAAACAATCAATGTCAAGTATAGGTAGACGCCCACTTAGGTGATGACGACAGGACAAAAGAATTTGATGCAACCTTGTTAAGTCTGCTCCCTAAATTACACTGTGAAACCAAAATGAACCGGATCTAATGTAACCAACCTAACAAAGACATGAACCTTGGTTAACACTTTCATGTGAAATTTCCTTTTTTTTTAAAGCAAATGTAAAGATTTGACTCACTAATGACCAGAGAGAAGAGATAAAAGCAGCGACCCAAACATTTACTGTCTGAGTTTCACTGTGATCACAGCAGTTATCTAAAAGGCTCAGGTGCAATATGCAGGAGGGTGAAAGTAGGTCTGTAGTGCTGCAATGCCTCTTTTTAAAAAAAAGAGGAAAAGCTGACAGAGCAGAAAAAGCAGCTCTTTGATCCATATTCATATTTCCATTAATTTGACTGAGAACTCTCCACAACTGTTGATTCACTTTGAAGAATCACTTGTTCGTGTTCAGGAGCATGTGCAGCCGGTTTCTTATTCATAATTATACTGTTACTTTACAGGGTGTCTCTGTGAGAGTGTGGTTAGCGCATATACATTCACACACCAGTCAGGTGTGTGTCTTTCTGCGACACACACACACCCCATAGCCTTCTGCAGAAATTACACATTCAGTTTAAGGGCCCGTTTTTCATTAACCTATATTTGTCTGGGTTAAGCTGGCTGAGCAAACGTGGTGTTTTTCATTACTTTCTGTTTTCACACATTCACACCAGTGAGTCTCACTCAGAGAAAGGATCAGACGTATTTACCTCAAGCAGCAGTTCGTTTATTATTAGGTTAAAGGTTCAGTGTGTAAGATTTAGTGACACCTTGTGGTGAAGTTGGATATTGCAGCTGAATACCCCTCACCTCAACCTCCCCTTCCAAACATGATAGAGAACATGTGGTAGACTGCAGTTGTCATAAAAACTCAAAAGGTGTTTAGTTTGTCCAGTCTGAGCTACTGTAAAAAACATGGCTGCCTCCGTAGAAAGGACCTGCTCCTGATGTACATAAAAAGTATTTAAATACAAAAGGACCCATTCTAGGGCAGAGAAAACAACAATTCATACAATTTCGAAGATTACACACTTGTGAAAAAACTCACTTGGATTATTTTATATTCACTTTCTGCCAACAGATCCCTTTGACCTAAATCTTACACACTGGACATTTAAGTCGGTTTTCAGAAATCTAGAACAAGACAATCTGGGGATGAATTTAGTGGCTTTGGGAGAGGGACTGCCTTTTTAGTTTATTGGAAAATACATTTTGTCATTCTGTTTTTTGATGCAGGGTCTATGTCACTTATATGTGGTGTAAATATGCAATTCACATATATTCAGCTTATCTTTTTGCTTTTTGTGTTCTGTCAAAAGCACTCGTCTTTGTTTTGAAAAGTACGATATGAATAAAGTTTATTGTTATAATTATTGCATTTTGCTTAATTTGACAGAGATGCAGTTTAAACCATATAAACATACGTTCATTTATTTTTTTCCAGAAGCTTACAGCCAAATAAAATCCTGCTGACTCATCATAAATCAAAAACGCCGTCGTGGCCACCAAAAGGAACCAGCGGCAGCAGTAACCTCAGAGCTTTCTCCTCTGAGCAGATCAATATCGCTGTAATGAATTGCACTCACACACACTCACACACAGGTATTTTTCATTATTTCCGCTCTGTGTTGCTTTTTGAAGTGTAACAGAGTCGAGCAAGGAGCAAATTTAGCAACACTGATGAGAGGAAAAACCCAACAACGAACGTTTGTAAGGGGGGGATTCTGCTGCTGTGAGTCTGGGGTTGTGCAAGGTTAAAAGGAAAGAAGACTCGGAGCTGTGTGTGTGTGTGTGTGTGTGTGTGTGTGTGTGTGTGTCTGTGTCTGTGCTTGAGGGGATGGTGCAGTTTCCTGCGTCTCCCCGTCGCTCCTTGAGAAATCAACTCCAGCTGCTGCAGCGCCTCTCTCTCCTCCTTGTGTCCTTTCTCTTTCGCCCTCGTTTCTCTCCCTCCATTTCCTCTGTCTCAGTTTCCCTCTTTCATCTCTCCTGTACTTCTCACTAATACAGAAATCACATGTCTTCCCATCCTTCTTTCCGTCAGTCTGTCATCAGATCGACTTCAAACTCGGCACATGGACCTCTGAGCACTCTGGGTAGTGCAGTGTTGGCTGTGAAGTATTTTTGATGATCGGTTGTCAAGACACCAACAGGATATTTTCCTTTTTTTTCAAACAAATCCAAAGGCTGACAGGCACGTGTTGAACAGGCAAAGAACATAAAAGAAAAAGTTATGTCTGATAAACTAAACATTCTCTTGAAAACAATCATTAGCTGGTGTTGGTCATTGATCCCAAAAGAAACAGCAACTGGAAGCGTTTTTTCTATAGTGATCATGTGTATTGAACATGGCTCTGGTCATTTCCTTGCCTCAGTAAAACTGCATTTGGCCAATCGGTCATTTTCTTTTGAAAACTAGAAATTTACTAGAAGACAATGAAAAGACTTGACAGGTTTTTCACAGTTTTTGCAGGAAAAGGGGGAATCAGACTGATTTATAAACAGCCCTTTCTATTCAGGCCTTTTCTTATTGACCGACTCAGAACCACATTTAGACTTGTCCACATTTCAGTCATATTAATCCATGTGATAAAGCCAAAAACAAACAGGAAGAGTTTGAAAAGACAGGTAGAGGAAAGACATTTAAGAGCTCAATTTTACACATCACAGACGTCTCTACTCAGATTTCTGTCAGTACCCAGATCAGGCAGCATTATCACATTCAGATCTGTCCAGATTGTAGTCCCAATCCCAAATTTTCAAGCCAAAAACACACAAGAAAACTAAAAACTGAGTTGACAGGCTGAGAAAAGATATTTAACCACCAACTTTTTCACACTGGATTCATAGATTTGTCATTTACCAGTTCAGACATCAGGATTAGACATCAGGCTACCATTTGAAAATGTTAATATTATTATAAAAAAAGACTATACTGAAATCAGATTTTTGGATTTGTGGTTTAACTACAAGCAGTTGATGGAGTTGAGTAGATGATGATAAACGAAGATGGAATGAACTAAAAGAACCAAAACAAAACGTCATAATGTAGAAAGTGAATAAATATATCGTATTATTAACAGACTACTATAGAAAACAGGGAAAGAAAAGGAATTTCAGAACAAAAGCATGAGAAAGCCTTAACCTGAACTCTCGCTTTAACCTGTGTTCTGTGTAATGATTTTTCAGCACATCTCCGTCCCTCAGCTAACAAACTGTTCCCAAGACGACCAAGAAACTGTAACTCTGGCTTAACAGGCACAAAACAGCTGACACACACACACACACAGCGGCATATTACAGGTCCACCAGGGAACTAAACTGCTTACAGGACACACTGGTAGGAGCCCTTAATGACCAAAGGTGTTGGTGTGTGTGTGTGTTTGTTTGCAAACAATTTTCACATCTGCATTTCCACGTCACACACAACAAAGATGTGTGTGTGTCTTCTTGTGCACTTAGTTGAATGCAGCCAGGTGCTGTGTCTCTGAGTGCAAGTATATACCTGGGTGTGTATGTGTATTTGTGTGTATTTGTGTGTGTTTCTGTGTGTTTGTGTGTGTGTGGATCAATAAAGCTATAGCTGTAATAAGCTTGCTCGGCTGTTGTGACAGTATTGCAGCTGTCTCTGGAGAACAGATATGAGAAACTGTTGTGTAATTTACCTCAACAGCTAAATTCAGCACTTAATTTCCTAACATCACACACACACACACACACACACACACACACACACACAAGCACAGCACAGCACAGCACATTGTTATCTTATCAATTGGATATAATAGCAAGTAAATACGCAGCAAAGTTTAATTAAGTGGTTATTACACAAAACATTGTAAAATGTTGAGATAATGGAAAACTAATAGTCAAAATTATGTTGAACACAAACACAGCAAAAATCTATATAATAAATCCCCTTTTGAATTATAAAGCTCCCTCGTTTATGAAATGGTTTGTACAGTAAACTTTATTTATCGGTTAATTAATGGTCATAAATAATTTTCCAATTTATTCTGAGCAGTTATACTCAATTTATTTCATCAAGAAGAACCCTCCAGTGGACTTTCACAACACAAACTCTATGGAAACTAATATTCTTAAAACCTGGCGGCCCAGCAGGATTTGTCCCGATCCTCCCGACTCAGCACAAGTATTCTATAGAAAGCTACCGAACAAAGAGTGATCAGGGTGAATTCTATGAATGGAAGTGAATTGCCTTCCCCTGAAAAACGTATCTTATTTCAGTTACAATCAACATAACACCAAAATCAGTTAAGTGAAAGTTTTCTGTTAAATATCCTTGTATTTATTATTTAGCTTAACCATTACTACCCTTTAAACCTTAATAAAGAGTACTTATAAGAAAGTTATACCAAAGAACAAAGTAAAATAAAACTCACTCTCTCTCTCTCACTCACTCAACATTTCTTTACAACAGCATTATTTGGGCCTTGTTATCTCTTTGGGGCCTTAAACAGCTAATTCATTGCTTTGGGTGGACTCTGGTAGAATAATAGTGCAGTGAGTGAATAAATCTGGCTCAGCCCTTGTAACTGTCCCACACATCAGATCTCACTTAAATCAAGGTCGGACACTGTCAGAAATAACTTGGTTTTGTCAGTTATTGGTCGGTGAAGAGAATCGTCAAAGCAGAACTCATAAGAAAGTTTGCTGGTGAATCCTCTTGAGACACTGAAATATAAAAAATCTAGCTTGAAACTAAAATACTTGCTTTTTTTCCCATCTACTTGAATGTACTTGTGGCTCAAGGTCAGTCCTGCCCTACAGTGTGTGTGTGTGTGTGTGTGTGTGTGCAAGTAGATTTGTGCGCTTGTTTATCTCGGTTCAGGAGCACATTGTAAAGTCCAGTTCAGGGAGAATCTCAAGCATGAGAGGAGAAGACAGAGAGCCACACAATCCAAACATTGATTAATTGCTTTTGGAGCAGCTAGTCGAGGCCACAGCCTCGAATCAAACTGTTTTATTCCTTTTGTCATGTCTCCTCTTCATTGATAATTAATCAAATGAAAACCATTAACCTGCGGACAACATCTTAGCACGTCCATGTGTACAGAAAAAACAAATCAATAGAACATGATCAGGTATCTACGATTAAATGGTTTATTGATTACTTTGGATATGGTACAATGGTTTGACTAGAATGAAGCAGCTGTTCATGCATGTAGCTGCAAACTATTATCATCATGAAATGTGAGTTTTTGCAACTGAGACTATCACTGCCTGTGAATCGGTTCCGTTAACACACCAGTTTTTCTTTTATATTGAGATCTATGCAAGAACTATCTTATACCTCAGTTTGAATTCTGCATTAATTTATCACATATTGCTTGTCATTTGCCAAATATCTGCCAAAAAACATTATCATAGTATTTAACACCACTATCCTTTTCAATTCTCCTTCTTGGGATATTTACTAATTTTGCCTGGAATTATAAAGCCCCTCCTCCTGTGACTATAAACCCTGCTAGTTAAAAACCGGTGCACAGGGACCTACGCTATGATTGATTGGTTAAATCCAGGTGAGTGGGCGGAGCTGCTGGAGAGAAGTCCTCCACAACAGAGAACATGCAGGATCTTGTCATGGCTTTTCATGTTGAGGTGCTAGTTACGTTCAACTCTGCCACAGGGCGAAATACACATGAAACACTTTTGGCTATTGTTGAAGCCAATCAATATCCATGACATTTCCTTTCATGCTTTGAAATAAAGGTAAAAATGTAAGAAACCCAAAGTATTAAAGTGAAACCATCTATTGGATTTAAATGTCCAGTTCATCATTAACCCACTACAACTACCATGGATTCCTCCCTTACACATCACACACACATCACACATCACACACACACACACACACACACACACACACACACACACACACACACACACACACACACACACACACACATCCATCCAGTTCTGCACATTTTTACCCGAGACTAACAGTGCAAAGTCAAAGCAAAAGAGGAAAACACTTTCTGATAAGAAGATGAACAATGAAGATGAACAAAAACAAATTTCATCAGGGTGTGGAAGTGACTGTGACTCATAGAGTGACAGGTGTAGGGAAGTAAACCAAGAGAAAGGAGATGATCACACAGAACAGCAGTGAGAAGGCAACGTGAAAATCCTCATCATATATAAAATGTCTTCACTAAGTAATATGTACACATGTATTACAAACATAAATATTATTACACCAAAAATTAAACACCAATTCAATTTAACTTCACCTTCCCATCGCTTACGTACAAAAGTTTAGCTGCTCACAGCGGGGGCACATGTGCAAAACACCTGAAACAGCTTCTGCACAACAGAAATAACAAACACATTTTTTAGCTGATGATGTTGGCGAGATGTGGAGCAGCAAGAAACCACCTAGGAAATAATGATGGAGTGTTAGAGGAGAGAAGGAGCAAACAGGTGTGCACAAACTGACACCTGTTAGGGAGAAATATAAAAGTGCATACACATGCATGGAGAAAAATACACTAAGATGTGAGTGAAAAACAGCAGGAGACAGAGAGAGAAAGGCACACAGAGAGAGTTCCCTGGACAGAGAGAGGAATGATGTAAGGTTATGAAATTACAGCTGAGGGTATCTGATGGTCCAGACCTCTCCTTCTCTTCTCTCCTTCTCTCCTTCTCTCCTCTCCTTCTCTCCTCTCCTCTCCTCTCCTCTCCACTGCATCGTGTGTTTATCCTCAGGTTAATCTTAGTCATGTCTGTGTGCATGTGAAGATGAATCATCTGAGAGTGGTACAGTGGATTATTAAAATATACCTTTAAAATAGTCTTACAAATTATTCGGTGTCTGTCTGAGTCCGTGCTTTTCTACCCCCACCTCTCTCTGTCTCTCACACACACACACACACACACGCACACTTCAGATGGCATTTTGATGCTCCTCTCTGCTTTTATCTCTCATAGAATATAGATGATGTTACCATTAGAGAAGAGAAGAGAAGAGAAGAGAAGAGAAGAGAAGAGAAGAGAAGAGAAGAGAAGAGAAATCCTTATTCGATGACTCATTGTTAAATTAGCTCATTTCCTAGAGCAAGTGTCCGACTTTGTGTGTGTGTGTGTGTGTGTGTGTGTGAGAGAGAGAGAATTTGTATTTGCACGTATAGAGTATAATACATATACTGTACATGCATACACACAAATATGCTTGCATGTATTCAGATATATGTACTATATTATTTCAGTATATGCATGCATTAGCAGATACATGCAGAATTTCACTATTTGTCATATTTATCTGTTACATTTGGATTAATACCAGGAAACAAATTGAAAAAGTTTTTTAGTTATAGTTATAAGATCATTTTCAACCTGTTATTCTTCTGTTTATCTGTTGCTTTCTTTCTCTCTAATTGGAAAAAACTACTTGTTTGGGTGCTGAGACCGTATGAGCAGCATTAACCAATTAACCTTCCTCACCGTGAAACTGCCCACATCCAACATCTATTCATCTAGTGGAAGATTTAAAGAGTAATTATAGCTCAAATTCTCTCCCAGTATATTTAAACAGAGGAGTGAGGGACCTCTCCCTGAGGAGGAGGTGGCACATTTTGAACCAAACATTAGAGTGAAGAGAAGATGTAATTGTGTCTACATTGCGTTATATTCACAAAACACTAACTCTTGCAAATGAGTTGAATATAAATATACATTTCCAGGAGACAGGGTTGATTTCTAGGTTAATTACTGTGTTGTACTTCTTAGAGGAAGCCAGTATTGTTCCGGTGTTTCTTCATGAGGGACAATGGAGACCAACTAATTTCACAGTCAGTCAGCTTTGAGGACCAGCATCCTTATTATTGTACTAATTTATTTTTACGTTACCCTCGCTATGTTCTTTATAACCGTGTTTCTGATTATATTACATTTTAATCAACCAGTACAAACCAAATCTTAATTCTCCAACTTAACAGCCCACAGCAAACAATGAGGAAGCAGAATGACTGAAGGAATGTGATAGTTCACCTGTTTACATTAGAGGTTTACTTTTTTTCAACATGTTAGGTTTTCTGTAGGCGGGGATATAAAGTTCAGGTCTTGATAGTCCTGGCTGCACACACACACAGACACACACAGACACACACAGACACACACAGACACACACACACACACAATCTGGTGTGTGTGTGTTTGGTGCAGAGCACAGGAGACTGTTGCTGTTAAAAAATGCACATCCTGCTCTGTTGCACAAGCTGCTGCCACTGCTGCATGGCAGACAAAGTGGGTCAGCACACACACACTCACAGACACACACACACACACAGAGAGAGAGAGAATCTGGGGACATATTCACACACACTTACATTCATATGTTCTCTCTTATTAATTGTCTTTCTCATTCTTTCTTTCTTTTACTCTCTCAGTAACAAACAAACAAACACACACACACACACACACACACACACACACACACACACACACACGCACGCACTCAGCAACGCCCTGATGAGAGCGGTTTTCTTGCGTTTGGCAATATTTGCTGTGCTCCAGCTGTTCCAGCACTTAGAGCTCGAAGTGATGAAGACTATATGAGAGAGACACAGACCTGATATAGTACCGCAAAGACACAATGGAAGATATAATGAGGGGAGGAGAGGGAAGATAAGGAGGAAAGGAAAGGAAAGGAAAAGGAAGGAATGGAAAAGGACAGAAACAAGATTGGATATAATAACAACGGAGGAACAAAACAAGAGAGGAACAAAATGGAATCTATTTCTACAATCTTCCCTGTGTTCAAAGTGTGTTCAAAGGCAAACACTGATTATTTGCCAAATGAGTCTCTTGATTAACTTACTGTTGTGTAACGAAAAGGGCTGATGGCAGTTTCAACGCTGTGTCCAGTGTTTAATTAGATCACAAAGATGCCTTTTAAAGCTTTAGCACCCGAAGACTGTTTATTGGACCATAAAAACTTGTGTTGCATCATCCCAGAAGAACTAAACACACACACACACACACACACACACACACACACACACACACACACACACACACACACACACACACACACACACACACACACACACACACACACACACACACACACACTGCTGCATGGTGATCAAAGAGTGTGTGCCAGAAAAGTCGCTGAGGTCCAGGAGGAGAAAGTGAAACAAGTAATACACCAACCTCCAACCTGAAAGACATAACTGGGTGATGTAGTCGCAGGTGTGATGACACAACACATGCTGTACACAGAGTGTCATGAACACACACACATACACACACATGGGCGCATGTGTAAATAAACCAGACACCAACACACTTCCTCCTGACACATTCAGTAGCGCATCACATTATCACCCTCAAATCCCTCTGTTCTCTCACTTTCTGTCAAATACACACACACATACACACACACTCAAACACAGCTACACTTTGACACAAACACACACACTCGCACAGGAGAAGCACGAAAGCCAATAGTCTCTTGTCCTTCAAGAGCCACCTGTCAACAAACACCAAAACAATCTGTTTTATATCAATCACAATGGATGCACACTGGTGTTTCCACACCTAGAGGGGGACCTACACACACACACACACATCTTGTAACACAGTTGTTACGTGTGTGTAATAAAACATCTATCCACTGAATCTAGTACGAATGAAACTCCTCAGGCTGGAGGAAACTGCACAGCTGCCCACAGTGAGACACAGACACAGCACGTTCATTTATTATGAATTCTCTGCCAGAATTTTCAAAATGCAGGTTATCCATGTTCACTTAAATAATGCAGTGACAGTTCTTTGGTCATACAGTTAAAGCTCCGGCAAATATAATGATTTAAAAAACTAACTCATGCGGTTTTCCTTGTTTCCCTCAATGTAAAAACAAATCTGACATTTTTCTTTACTTGTAAAATGAAGTTTTAAAAATATTGGTTATGTATTGACACAATCTATAAAATGCTTAAAATAACATTTGATTGCAAATTTTGAGGGGGCAACTGAGGTAGCACATCATCACCTAACAAAAGAAATATTCAAATGTAAAAACAAGACACGTGCATTTGCCAATTGGTCAGAAACACTAAAGAATGGACCGAAAGCAGCGAACAGTACAATGTCTTCATGTTGGTGGAAATCACACTGAATCAGTGCAGCCATGAGGGGTTTTGTTGGAAGAAGTAAACAGAGCCTCTCCTTTGCTGTTTGAACAAGAACAAAAAAAAAGGAAGAGCAGCTGTTGTCACTTCTCTTGCAGGAGCTTCAATTTAGCAGCTCAGATGTAACACATTAAAGGGGACATAGCATGCCCATTTTACCACAAGTTAATATGGTTCCTTGTCTGTAACATACTTTGGTCAAAATACCACAAGGATCATATAAAACAGCACCCTTTTTACCTGTATAAAACAGCCCTCCACAGAGTGACCTGTTTTGAGTGCCTGTTCCTTTAAATGCTAATGAGCCAGCTCCCCCCTCCCCCTCTCCCCCCATGATTTTAAACGATATAAATTACATATTTTATATGATATAAATTATCAAATATGCCTCCCATACTTTGTATTCCCCTTCTGCGGAGAAATGCATGACCCGTGTGAACAGCCAGGCGGCTGCGCGCTGGAGAACGCCGCTGCGCTGCCTCGCAGCGGCGCTTCCGCGTCCGGTGTACCCCGGCGTAACTACTGTAACCCGGCGTAACTACTGTAACCCGGCGTAACTACTGTAACCCGGCGTACAGTAGAGCTGAACACTGCGGAAGTCTTCCACACAGCTGGCAGTGTGGAAGACCGCGCAGCCGCCTGGCTGTTCACACGGGACGAGCATTTCTCCGCGCTGGTCAGCCCCATAGAATGTATATATAAGGTCAGCCCGCGATTCTGCTTTCTCCGCTTGTTGTTGTACCCGTTGAATGTCGGGGTTCGGGGGTTACAGTAGCGCTGAACACTGCGGAAGTCCTCCACACTGCTGGCTGTGTGGCGCTGACACAAATTCCAGCTCACGCACGGGAGAGCGAGCGGTCGCTCCCGAGCAGCTGCTGCAGCCTCCCAGTCCCAACGATCCAGACAAATGCCACATGTGAGTGAATCGCGGGCTGACCAGCGGAGAAATGCTCGTCCCGTGTGAACAGCCCGGCTGCGTGCTTGGGAACGGCGCTGCGCTGCCTCGCAGCCTCGCTGCCTCCGGTGTAAACCCGGCGTAGCGAGTGTGGGGGGACGGGGGGGGGGGGTGGGGGGGGTGGGCCAAGACCATGTAGGGAGACTTCCAGTTCCTTGTTACGACACAAAACCCAGGAAGCGCAATCGAGTCGCTCAAGCATGACGTTTCTGACTTAGAGGAACTATAACAAAACGCGCGAGTGTTTTTTCCCCAGAGTTTTTGGGTTGGTAGACATGCCAGATACCCACATTAACCTGTAGAAGCACTAACAAAGTGGAATTTGCATGCTATGTCCCCTTTAAACTACATGTGAACACACCTGCACATGTCACTGTATTTTATAGACGCTGATGTGGTCCTTACTCTTTCACAACCACGAATAAAGCGCTGTCTCTAACTTGCCTGTAAATACAACAAACTCTGTCCTTGCTAACAACACACCTGAAAATGCATATTACAGAAAATACTACGAATTAGAAACAGCAGGGGTAACAAGTTAGACGAGGGATTTCTTTACTCTTTAGTTGCCCCGACATTGAGGCGGAACTGTTACTGACGGTAAGCGCGAGCAACATTTCGCTTATAAATCGTGACTGAAAACAACCAATCAGAAAGCGACAGAAACCTGAAAAAATCGTCATGATATCAACAAACTATAGATCGTTAAATTTGTGCATCATTTTTCGTAAGATATTCCACGAACCTTTTCATGAGACTACGTTGCATTTCCAAACGTCTCAGGTCCTGCTCATCCAGACTAAAATGCTAACCTAGAGTTGTCAGACTTAAAAAGAGCCTGCTGCGTTTTTAAAATCCTCTGTTTCAGGGGCTCGAAAAGGTCGTGGGGACGGATGGCGTCAATGTAGCTAGAGCGACGCACTTTCAGAATAAATAGTGAGGATGTAGCACAAGTCTGAGAAAAAGGAATGACATTATTTTTTAACTATTTGAGCTGGACTACCAGATCTGCGAACATATAAACATGTATCAACCTGTTGTCTGAAAAGGTTGTCTCAGGAAAGTCTTTGATACAAAGAGTTGTTGGAATCCCTCTCCCCGTGGTCACACTTTTTCAAAATGTGGAGACAATTTCTTGTGTTGTTCCTCTCGCTGTCCCGCAGCCTCAGCAGACTTTTACACTGGCTCGTCACCATGATGACACAAGCATCTTGTGTGAGTCAGAGACAATCTGGTGATGAAGAGAGAAGGTTGACTTGATCCGTCTGCTGTTATAAATTACATTTCCTCCTTTTCTTCCTGTCTGCAGAAAGATAAAAATGTCCCTTAGTCCAATGGAGAGAGACTGACATCCCCAATTAGAGTCCTCCAATCCTCTGTTTATTTATCTTACTTTATTTTAAGGCTTAAATTCCATCTCCTCCTTTCTTCATTCTATCCCCACCCACCTAATGCCTACTTCCTTTCTTTGTTATTTTTTTATTTGCTTCATCACACACTTTCTCAGGGGTCTCCGTCCCTCCCTGTGTTACACCCTGCCTGTCTGTCTCTTTCACCCCCATCACCAACCCTCTGTCATCTGATCAGTAGAATTAATGGCTTTATTTCCATCGCATCGCCATGGTGATGAATCATGTCGTTAATCATCATATTGCCGGGGTGACAGATCGTGTCATTAATCTGGATTTTTTTTTTTCTGGGCTAAAGCAGCAGGTTAGAGAAAGCCAAACCACACGGTGGTGATTAGCAGTTAACACAACCCCACACACACAAACACACACACACAGGAGGCCCCCTGCAGCTTTGCAGCAGTGACTTCATCGCTGCTGACTTAATCAAACCGTCACCGCTAAGATCAGCGCATACACTCACACACTCACACTCACGCACACACACACAATATAGAGACAGTGTGACCTAAAACAAAGTCCAAACAATAACCAAACAATTGGGTGGTGAACATGTTTCCTTCTAAGAGCCATTTCAATTCATTAAAAATCCTTCATAGGCCAAACTAAAAGATTGTGAGAAGAAAGTCCAAGACGCCCCAGAGACCTCAAGATTTTCTTTGGTGAACTAACCAAAGAGAGAGTGACCTGTGGTGATGTGTTTTCTCCTCTGAGAAATCATCTTACAACAGAATCAATTTCTTTTTCCAAATTAAAGAGACAAAGTCAGATGAAACCTGCCACCTTTCGTCTGTCTTGATTTTCTGTATCCTTTAATCCCACTTTTACTCTGTCATCCTCTAAAGCTCCTCGTGTCCCGTTTCCTCTAAACTGTCCAACTGTCCAACTGTCTCCCACAGCTCCTCTCTGAAGGTGGGGAGGAAAAGAGTGGGATCACGTCTAAATTACTGATTAACATCATAACAACAATCTCTCTCTCTCTCTCTCTCTCTCTCTCTCTCTCTCTGTAACACACACACACAGACACACAAAGACACACACACACAGACTTTATTTCCCCCAATGATCTCAGATGAATCAGATGAATCTGAGATCATTGCTTCATTAGTGAAGCTCTAGTTATTCAGATTGATTTAATTATCAAATCATCTATGCATCTGTGTGTGTGCGTGTGTGTGTGTCTGAGAGAGGGAGAGATTACGCAGTGATCTTGGCTGACATTGATCAGCCTCGTCTAATTGGGAGCATCTAGCCGTGTAATTGATTCTGCTACACTTCACAACTAGATGAGTTTAGCAACATCAACAACAGTGATTCACACTGATGAACAGAACTACGCTGAACCAAACCGAACTGAGCCGATCTGAGCCGAGCTGAGCTGAACTGAGTGACAGAGATAAACAAAGCTAACATCAGATAATGGTGCTTTTTCTGTTTGTTTACCTCTGTGACCATCACTACTGGAGGAAAAAAAAACTTTACGTTGATAAAACACACACAACCATGGCACATGTGATCTTTATATGCAGTCTATGTTGTGTTCATTTCTGTGTACATTATTCTACCATCACTGCAATAACATCCATAAACCCAATATGCATATCACATCAGGGCCTTAGATGCTGATTCTGATTGGCCAGAGAAAGTAAATTATATCTGTGAATAATGACTGAATTGTTGTTTTCAGCTGTTACCGGACGACAGCTTCTCAAAGCTTCAGTTATAAAGGAGAGGATAAAATGTTTTTTATAAAAAAAAAGGTTGACAGTGATAGTGTTAAAGATCTCATTCGCCTTGATTGTCATGTTGACTGCTGGCCAGAGGCTATGTGGGAACATATAGAGAACCAATGTACTCTGTGGAGACAAACACTGGAGGTGAATCCCCTTCATATCAAATTATTTCTGTCTATTGTGGATTTAAAGGAAATTTCTCCCTGTCTTTGGACTGTGGGAGGAAGCCAGAGTTCCTGCAGAAAACCCACACAGACTCAAGGAGAACATACAAACTCCAAGCTGGGATTCAAACTGGGAAGTCAGCCTGCAACAGTGCTAACCCCAATTCCACCGTGCCGCCCATCAAACAACCAGTAAAAGGCAAAATAATGAAAAAGTGTTTACTGGGAATTTCCTAACAGATTTTTTAATAAACACTAAAAAACTGGAATATATCAAAGTAGCTGCATTCGGACGAAATGTTGCAAGTGCATCATGGGAATGGGCTGGGAGGACTGAAACTGCCTTTTCAAGAGGCTGCCATCTTTCTGCACCTGGTCAATTTGAATGAAAAATTACCTGGGCAGGAGCTAAGTACACTGGCAGATCAGCACAACGCCAGGAAACTGGTGTTTATGCTAGTGCCAACTTTACTGTGTGTGTGTGTGTGTGTGTGTCCTGAGGATTAGTCATGCTCTCCTGCCTCTGCAGCACTGCCTACTTCCTGCCCCTCTCTCTCTCTCTCACACTCACACACACACACACACACACACACACACACACACACACACACACACACACACACACACACACACACACACACACACACACACACACACACACACACACACACACACACACACACACACACACACACACACCTGCATCCATCTGGCCGGTCCCCTCTGATAGCAGAGGTGTGAAACACAGGAAATCAGTCGACTGAGAGAAAGAGAGAGGAACAGAGGGATCGTGGGGGAGAAAGAGGAGGAAGAGGAGAAAAAAAAAGAAAAGAGGGGACATTAAAGAGAGAGGAGGAGTAATGGACAGAGAAGAGGTAGAAAGGGTGAGAGAAGGGGGGAGTGAAAGAGTGGGAGAGTGATATTAAACACCAGGGAGCTAACTGAGCAAATTCACCTGCCCACTCCGTTGTCTCTCTCTCTCCCATTTCCCCCATTTTCCCCACTCATCTGCCTCTCCTTCCCTTCTTCCTCTCTCTCCGTCTCCCTCTCTCATCTGTTTCTCCTCTCGCCTCCTACTCCCCTAATTAGCTCCAAATCCTCTTACATCTCTCGCTCTGTTCATCTTCCTCCTCCTCCTCCTCTTTCTCACCGCCTCTCCCCACTCTCGCCCAAAAAAAAAAATCAGGTTGACCTTAATGAACAGATGAAGAGAGGAGGGGAGCGACTGCATCGAGGGAGCCCGCAGAAAGGCTGGATCAGCGCTTTCTGGATCAGCGTTTGTTTACTCAGGACTCCCACATGTGAAGCTGTCAGTGTTTTTTTGTTTTTGCCTTATTGTCCTTTTTGAGGTAAAACTATGTGGGCTTTAGGATCATTTGGATGGTTTAAATGTTCCTTTACTCTATGGAAGGGGAGTGGAAGGAGAGTCATTAGGGTTTTACAGAGTTTACTCAGAGTTTGACAGTGAGTAGTGACAGTAGAGAGGCCAGAAGACGGGGGAAGAACGTAAATTGAATAGAATTACGTAATATTTTGTGTCATTAAACAGAGACACTCCTCTCACCTGAGAGTTGGATATAATATTTTTAAAGCTGCAGTATTAATGTCCCAAAGTCCACACATCAAATGTAACTTGTTTTTGCTCTTAAACCTGCATTGACTGGTGTTATTGCCCATTTGAAGGCAGCAGGAGCATTAACGCAAATATACACAGAGAGATGATCGTCTTATATTAAAGTTGATATAGCAAAGCTCTTATCTGTTTATCTAATCTAATCTGCATCTAGCAGATACAGAGAAAGGTTCCTGGCCACCTGATGAATGAAAGTCAATCTGCTTATTATTGCCTTTGATCTCTGCAAACTCCTGAAGCCGATTTCTGGCTCGGTAGCTGCTAAATAAATGATTATGTTCACAAGCTGGTTATTTGGTGAAGGAGAGGCAAAAAAACGTCTCTGAACACAGCTGCCTGAGAGGTGGGGGGGGGGGGGGGGGGGGAATCAAAGCAGTTGAGAGCTGGAAAACCAAAACAATGAGCTTGAAGACCCCAAAAAGCTCCATAGAACTGGAGTCCAGTGATTGTTCCTGGTCGGTGACTCAATACAAGTGACATCTCTCACATGCAAGAACTCACTGATCAGACTATGGTACAAAATAATAATTAGATTAGCTTTATTACAATAAATTCCATCTTGATATCCGAGATGGCAACTCTGGTGCTTTGACTTTTTGCCAGAATTGCAGTCTACCAGCGATCACAACATTGTGATGTGGTGACAATGACGTGTAATTATTTCTGTTGCAAATTTTCCATCATCGAGCCTTTTTACAAATGGTCTCATCAACATAGATCCATGAACAATTCCCTGGGAAATCTGACGACGTCAAAAAACACAAATTTTTCCATTGTTAAAGAAAGTGAAGAATAATTCCTGGATCCTCTGATCCAGAGTTGGATGGAAAATTTAATGGGTTCTTTCTTGGCCCATCCGTCAACCAAGTTTCATGCAAATCCGATCGGTAGTTTCTGCGTAATCCTGCTGATAAACAAACAAACAGACAGGGGTGAAAACATTACCTAATTGGCGAAGACAAAAGAAGAACAGCCTCTACTCTAGTGAGTCTCGTATTTGTTCATCCAGTTTGTTACCGGGGTGTTTTTCTGCTTTCTGTGGACAGCCAGCTGAATCGGATGATGCGACACAACATGGGGACACCTCCAGGAGGCAACAAAGATTTTAATGGTCAAAATAAAGTTTTACATATTTACTGTGTAATCGGTAAACATCAGGTTTTAAGACCAATTACAGGAATAAAACTTTCACCAACAACAGTTTGCTTGAAAGAGAGAATAATGCAGCAGCTTGTATCTGTGTCACCTCTGTAGCATTTGAGGACCAGCACAACGTGACAGCGTTTCCGTACAGTAATTTGGGCGACCAGGGACCTCGTCACTATCAACTCTCGTACTTCTCCCGGCTCCAAACATAAAGTCTTTCTTTGCTGATTGGAGCTGCAGCCTCTTGTTCATCCTTCTCTTCACTAACACACATAAATCTGTTTGGGTTGTTTCGAGGCTTTCAGGAAATACTCGAAGACACTTGACATAAAGACTTGGTGCTCCCAAACACATAAACACAAAATACTCCTGTCCCTGCTGAGACTGATGATACACTAATGTATATTATATGAGTATATTCAGGGTTGATTATACTTTGGTGACACACATCCAATTTTTGTTTACTTTAACAAAACAATGAGGGATATTCTGTGATAAGAGAAAACTTAAAAAACAATAAAAATTCAAAATACAGCCAACGATTTACAATGTAGTCCTGTGTGAATTAGATACCAATAAAATACCGCTTCTCACCAAAATAATTTAAATTATAACTTATACTTATGTGGAACAACTGGGTATTTTAGAGGAAGGGAGAAATAATTTATAATCCCTTATCGTTTTTTGTAAATACTGGGTATTTACAGGGTGTGAACAGGCTAATGGAACTAATGTTTTTGATCTTCAGAGTCCTTGAGATAACAACATTTAAATCCAAATCCAAAGATGCAACACAAATCCATTTATTGTGTAGGTGAATGAAAAAAGCATTTATATCTATGATTGGAAATAAGGACAATAACATTAAGTAAAAAGGTAACTTAAATATAGTTAGAGCACACGTGGCTGGTCTTTAATGTTTAATGAGGATTCTTGTAATAATTGATTCTTTTAATTTAACAGTAAGAAGAAGGTTGTTAACACCTCTTTACTGTTATTCTCTTTTCTTCCAAGTGCCTCATTGTTACTCCCTTGTTTCTCATTGGCTTGTTTTCATCCACTGCATCTACACATTAGTACCAGTAGGAACCAATAAGTGTTTTACTGGTATTTGACTTATACTTTTAATTACACTTTACATTATAGACTGTATTATGAAAAAAATGGTTAAAGAGATGCCATCTTTTTGTTTAAACACTTATTGATCAGAACTTTAGACTGTAAATTAGCATTAAACTGAATGTCTCCGAACTCTGTTGCAGAACTTCCACCTCAGTCTTTTTCCACGACATGTTTACATCACTTCTTCTTCTCATTTTTTGGGTCCATTTTCAGGACATGTTTTAATACTTGCTGTCTCCTCTGAGTCATTCTGTCGAGTGACTATACCTCCTTCCTCTGTACATCCTCCATCCTCCGTCAGTCTGCAGTGACCTCGCTGAAGCCTGGCCAGTGAGATAAGCTTACACCTTTCTCTCCTGTCCAGCTCTCCCGCTCTCCCCTTCCTTCCCTCCTTCCTACCTTCCCATCAGCCTGCAAGATTTCAGGCTCCTCAGCATTTTTTGTTTAATTTTTTCACTCTCTCTAACCCGTCTCTGCCTTTCTTCTCCTGTCTCTTTCCTGGTATTTTATCTTGTCTTTTTTCACAAGCCCTCTCTAACCAAGTTAAGATATAGGATCAACAGAGATAGAAAAAAAAAAACACAGCAAGGAGTTGTTTTTCTTGCCAGGTGTGTATGTGTGCAAGCATGTGTGTGTCTGTCAGAGGGGGGATTTGTGCTGACTGGTAAGGGTAAAAGATTCATGACCCAACAAAGCTTGTAAAGCTTGTCAGGGCCACACACACACACGCACACACACACACACACGCATATATCTACACACATTCACTCAATTTTTAGACCAGGTGAGTCGGCAGATTTTGCTCTCGGGGAGAGACAAATGGAGGGAGAGGCTTAAAGAAAATGTTAGAAGGGGAAAATGTTAAAAAGACTCGTGAGCACGAGAAAAATGGAGACTGACCTGGGTAAACAAAAAGGAGGAGGGGGATAGGAGGAGGAGGGGGATAGGAGGAGGAGGAAGAGGAGGAGGAGATAAAGGCGGCTCATGAAGCAGAAAGGTCTTTCAGCCATTTAGTGCACAAGGGATTTCTTGGCTGTGATGACACATCAGATGAAATAAACAGAGGAGAAGGACGAAGGAAGCACAGAAGCAGAAAAGACTGACTCACCTTTTTAATCACGACTCAATGGTGTCTTCAGCTGGTCAACTCTGGGTTGATTGCCTATCATACTCTGGAAAAACTGACTATCAGCAGTATCAAAGTCTTTCAACAACCTGCAGAGAGCATCACATGTGGAGTTTTCTTTATCTTCCTATAGCAGTACTCACACACTATGACATGAAGACATTTTAGTGATAATACACGTGCCATGGACAAGGTAACGTCACAATGTGAGAATGTAATGTCCAATTTTGTCAGCACTGAGAAACCTTGAAGTCTGTCCCTGATCACTCAAAGACAACAAAACATAACGCTGAAAAAAATGTATTTTCAATGTTTTAATCAGCTGGAGAACGTTTTGTCTGTTGCTTGATTGCTAGGCGACGGCTGTAAGGGCGGGATGATAATAATACACCAAAAGACACCTAGTCGACCATTGGAGCGTGCAACAGATGCTGGCTTCATAGTCCGAGTCCTCCGAAGGATGCGGCTGCTGAATTGAGACGCAGCTCCTGTGTTAGGAGTTGTCCCTTGTACACCTGTATGCATGTCAAGTGTGAGTGCGAGCATGCACTGGTGCACTTGGGATGCACGCCCAGCCCTTCTCCAGTTCACCCGGCGACAGCAGAGGAGAAGCTCAGTGTAACGCGAGAGGGCAAAGCATTATTTTATCTGAATACATTCAACTCCCTCTCTGTCTCTTCTGCTCCTACAGAATCAATAGTCATTACACTCAGAGTGAATTGATCTCTGAGTGCTGTTTGATGATTCCAGGGACTAAACTAACACCAGCTGAATCCTGGCTCCTTTGTACGGGACACTGATGCTATCTGACGAATGAATGTTGAATGCGAGGTGGCCGGCAGGTGAAGCCGGAGAGCAGCGGCGGTCAAGAGGAATCTGCTTCCTTTCATGCCACAGCTTCGGTTTACTGAGATCTTCATGTGTCTACCTGGTGAAGCATCCTGTTGGAATCAGGCATGGAGCAAAACGACTGCAGGTTTCTGTGATATGTGATGGAGGAGTGAGAGGAGGGTCTGAGACGAAGAGCTGAGATCCAGATGAAAGGGAATGAGACGGAGAGGAGGTGTGAGTGAGTGGGATTGTGAATACGTATAATTGAGAAACGACATCAAAAGAAGCCCAACCATGGCAACTGAAAGTGATCATAATACTTGTGAAGATCTTTGCTAAAGCACCAAAATCCTGCTTTAATGTATTATTACTTATTACGGGTAGTGTCACTTACTGCTGCCTGTGTCTCTGTTTATATAACCTTTGATTAACTTGAATTAAAAAAAATGTAAAGTTCTCCAGACATAAAATCTGATTTTAGTAAAAGTAATAAATGGTAATAAACATTACTTCAAACCCTGTTTTCTCTTATAAACTTCAATAAACTTAAAACTGTCTTTAGAGAAAAGTTAAATATCACATGGCTGCTTGTTTCACATGAGAAAAATAATAATTTGATGGTGATTAAAAGTGCATTTGTTTGATTAAAGAGAGAAAACATGAAGGAGAGAAGAAGTTCATGTACAGTACAGAGTCAGATACAGTGGAACCACCCCTTTCTATAAGAGGAAGGAAGTAGGGAATTAACTCTGTGTGCGTGTGTGCGTGTGTGTGTGTGTGTGTGTCCTTGAGTTCCTGCCTTCCAACACGAGGAGGATATTTTGTCAGTTTCCATTTCCAAACAGCCGTAAACAGAAACATTTAAATTTATGGTGGACGGCAACTTAAGCTGATAGTCAATTCCAACCCGGAGAGGATGAGGATCTGCAGCGGAATGAGATTGAAACGGGATTCCAAGTAATGTCACCTCCAAACTTGTGACAGCGTAATCAAACATCGACATGCACATGCTCAGATGTATTTATTTATAACATAATCTGTGGTCATGGATATGGGTTTATGGCTTTGGATCGCTCTCACACACACACACTTAAAATCCTATTAGTAATAATAACAGTGATGCGTTTGCATGTGGAAAATAATTTGCATTTTCTGCTTCTGGTGACCATCCTGCTGCGAGTAAAAACACCAATCCTTGATAGATCCTTATCCCTGCCTCTTCCCCTCTCCCGGCGTTTTAATGTCCTTTTATCCTCCACCATCTCCTGTCAGCATCTCTGTTTTGTTGACAGCACTGACACCCAAAACTGGAGCTTTAAATTGCTCCTTGCAGCATTATTTCTGTTCTGCCAGCCCCGCTGGTGCAGACGGGAGGAGAGGGACCAGACACGGCACATCCGTGTGTCACACACTTACAGCACACAGCCGGCGTAGCGTAACTACTGAACCAGGAGATTAGATTACTCTCTCACAAAACACATTATTTATTTTGCGGTCGAGCTGAATGTGGTTTGTAAGGAAGTAAATGCATTGAAACTGGATGCAGCCAAAGGCTTTTCTGGGCCATGTATAAATGACTATTACCCTTTGCTTGGTAACCATGACATTAGTTCCTGCTCATGCATCTTTTGGCAGATTAATTTTGAGCCCACTCTGTCCTTAAGTGCTCCACCATGGTCGTCCATTTGATTTCTAATAGAGTGTGGTTCTCATTTAAAACGTTTAGAGCTTTACTCTCTAAGTGTAATGACTGATTCCGAGCTTATCTGCGACCACATATTTACTTACTCAATGTAGGACACTTGTTAGTTAACCGTGACCCATTACACTGTGTGATGTGTGTTAATGTCAAGGATTATACAACTAGCTCAGTTTTTGGGTGTATATTGAAACTTAGAATATGTAGAGTAAGACTTTAAACATACAAAATCCACCAGCAAATGATATAATGACAAATCTTCACATAACCTAAGAGGAGGTACATTCAAATAATAAAAAAATTATGACAAAAAATTAGAAATTCCCATTTTGATTTACGATTTTTAAAATAATTTGAATATAAACCGTTGTACCAGACGTTGTTAGTTGTGTGATACAATATTTTATTCCTCTAGGACCATGATCACACCAGCTGACTACAGTTTCTCCTTTAAGTTTCTTGTTAAAGTGAAGTACAGTAAAAAACCATGTTCCGCCAGCAACCACCATGCAGACTGCACCCCCACTCCCACCACCTGAATAAGAAATCTTCAGCACTGAAGGGAGACTCTGCTGGAAGATCCTCCATCACTAGGCAACCAATGATGCTTCTGGGAGAAACCACCAAAAGTTAACGGATGCCAAGCGGCATCATCACCAGTACACCTCACCACCCATTTCATCGCCCTTAGTCAGGATTGTTCATTTGTTCCACTGTGCAATCTTTGATTAATTATACACCATTGCATTTACCCCATGTCAGTGGATAGTAGTAAATTAATGACCTTTCATTTGGACCCAGTTGTAGCATGTGTGCTCGTAGAGAAGTGGAAGAACACAGATCGATTGAATCAGAACTCATTGCCTCATATCTGAATTGAACTAACTGAATTGAAAGTTCTTGGTATATAAGGTTTACAGAATTATTCTAAGAACATGAAGTAGAAGACAACAGATTCATTCACCCGGTCTATTGCATGAGAGGTGTCCAACATTTGTCCTCTGTAGTCCAATATTTCAAGAATTAAAACAAGTGTGTGTTTTATTTGAGCGACAAACTTCCGAAATTTTCCAAACAAGTTTCTTACTTCTCAAAGAGCTGAAAGTAGAAAACGCAACATGCAACTCTGAATGAAGTTAAACTGGTACAACCCTGCAGCACCGTTTTGCTCTATACTCTGTTACGCAAACTACACACACACACACACACTTCCCCGCTATGACAGTTGCATTAGAATGAATGAGAATCTCTGAACCAATCACTTTACGGCTTTATGGCTCATCTGTCAGTGCAGCCATTAGACTGCCAACTTCTTGACATTTACCAACAAATTCATATTTCTCACACACACACACCCACACTTGTGTGCACACGTGCTCAAACACACACACACCCACACTTGTGTGCACACGTGCTCAAACACACACACACACACACACGGAGAAAGGCGCTCACTCAGTCACCCTGTTGGTCCTCACAGTGGTAGACGTGCTCTCACAAACACCCACACCCGACACACACTGAACGCTTGTTGACATTTTGCCAGCTCTACACATTTTTTTTCTGCCAGGCCTTTTCAAATGAAGGACATGAGATAGAGCCCTGTGACTTAAGACAGATTGATCCGTTCCCACCATAAAACTTGTTTCACGGCCTGCGAAGATGTGCTCCTCTGCGGCGTTGCACACACTTGACACAGACAGATCCAATTCGAGCGGAAAATTTACTCGCCGTCTCTTGTTAGCCCCTTCTCTACAGAGTTTGTGTGCGTAAATTAGATTATGTGAGGTCGGTATAATGGATGGGGGCTGAGCGGGGCCTGAACCGCTGAGAGCTAGTCTGAAAGATTAACCAGACATCACGATTTAGTTATGACACATCTTAAATTAGTCAGTGGAGAAAGGGGGAGTAAACTTTGACCGAAATGCCAAACTGTGTAAACAGCCTGCAAAGAATCAGCTGAAACCACGCGGCAAAATAACTTTTACACAACAGCCTTTTGAACCCTGAGGACAAGGAGAGATTCTTTCTCATGGATCAGATGAATATTAAACAGGGAAATCTGTTTCTAAACTTTCATACGATGATTATCCAGGCCTATAAAAGCATTTAGGTAACCGATGAGATTATATATAGATTCTTTAAATTCCAATCTACCTCTTCTAATGTTCTTTGAGTGTCATTTGTCTTGTGTGTAATTTGGTTGCTGTAACGCTGCCATTTCTTACCCTCGTCAGCCAAAGGTGATGCTACAAACCTTCAGAGCGAGGCTGGACATCGAGTCATCCATCACATTAGAAAGGCGAAGTTGTGCACTCTCTTTTAAAGTGGTAAGCTCAACCATGTGTACTTGCGCTAACATTTCCAGTCCTTTCCTCACCACCCAGCAGTCGTCCCCATCTCCTACTGGGGACAACTACTCATCACCTGTGCTTCCCATGTTATGAGTTTAATGTTTGTGACCTATGGTGGGTGTAGTAAACCTGATGGAATCAAAGAAGGAAGTCAGGTGACGTAGGTTGGGGTGGGATGGATGGGTCGACAAAACATAACATTCATACAACAGACCACTGTCCATTTCCTATATGATCCCAGTAATCAACAGTTGTTTTAACCACCAATTTTGGGGAAGTAATTTGTTAAACCTAAATAATAATCTTCCCAAAAGCGAACCAAGTAGATTTTGTGCCTCAACTTAAAGAAAACATTCCAATTGACGACACTATATAAAACTACACGGTTGGAGGGCTTGGTGATGACAGAGCATTTCTAGTCTTTCAAAACAACTGAATACTGGGCAGACTTGAGATTTCACACTGACTTCATTACATGTAATAAAGGGGTAATAATCTGTTAATGTTATAAGTCCTCCCTTCTTAGGCTTGTCCACTAACTGTTGCTATAACCATGTCACCACGTGTATGTAAAGCATAAGCACATTTCCCCATGTGTGCACCTGGCTGATCGCTGTTAAAGGTGTGCATGACTTGTCGGATTGTTGGTTTCGAAAAGACAAATAAAACTATCACACACATGGAAAGGATCTTTCACCACTTCCAGTCCGGTAGAGGAGCACGTAAAAGGTGAGACCCAAGACTCGTTGGGACACTTCCCTAAATCCTCTGGTGTCCATAGAAACAGGAGTGAGGTCAGCAGAGGTTGGGTCCAATGGGAGGAGGCAACCAGGAGGACAAGAGGTCATGTGTGAAAGCCACAGGAGGTCAGTCCCAAGTGTCCACACAGACGCTCACCAAGCGCTCACACGGCGTAATGAGTATCAGGTATTAATAGAGCTGTATGGACCGGGCCCGGTTTAAGCTAATGAGGCCCGAGGGTTATCAGAGATTCACAGTGATATGACTGTGTTAGAGCGTGAAAGCAGTAAAACACATTCCAGTTTCAAAGTTTCACATTTCGCTGAATCACACCTGATAGATGCTTTCAACTTTGGTCCTAGTTTTGTCCTCAATATGTATCTGCTACAGTATGTTGATATATACTGTATATTCTCATCAAGACTACTCGCTGTTATTTAATGGACTTCTTTCTTTTTGAATGGAATTTTCTATATCGCCACTTCTTAATAATGTTAATATTGTTATTTTTAGCCATGCTAGTGGCATTGCTTTGGGGATGTCAGTGTTAATCCGCCACATTGCTCCAGACTAAAATAACTCAGCAGCTATTGGATGGATTAACATTACATTTTGGTGATCCCCTCAGTGTCCTGCTGTGACTAACTACAGCCGCACAGAGCTGCTGCTATGTCCTGTTACTTCACAACTCAGTGAATTTATCTACCACAGTATTTTGATGATTTCACTATCTTAATGGGATGTTCTTTTATCTAATGGCCTTTCTTGTTTGTTTAGTTTGATTTTGCTATTCACTTATCTTTTAATGACACTGGACCTGTTTGGAGAAAATAAGTGCAATGTTCAACAGTTACAAAAAAAAGAATCTCTTGAAAAGTGAATGACTGAAATCTGGTCAAATTCATTCATCATTCAGGTTTTAAATGAGCCTCCAGATAAACAGTTTACATGTTCAATGAATATAACTTACAAGTGATGTAGAAACTTTCATTGCTGTCGTCTGCAACTGCCGAGCCAATAAATCGGGCTTTTAAAAAAAGATTTCACTTTAATTTAATTCCCAAAGCAACCTTTTCATTATGTGACATCTACATGTAAAATGATTGGTTTACCTATCTAAATTTCTAAGTTGTTTCAAGGTAACATGAGAGGTCACAGGACCACACACACACACACACTCTCTCTCTCACACACACACACAGTCCTGTGGTTGGGGCTGTAAAGTCACATGATCGAGCAGGGATATGCTGCACGTGTGTTGCCTGTAAAACAGTTTGGGACATGTTCTCTGATCCATGACAGAGTGAAGGGCTGCAAGTGGGATCAAGGGGCAGATGGAGCAGGAAAAGAAGCTGTAGACAAAGAAGTTTGTGTGACACCTGCCTCTGTGTGTGTGTGTGTGTGTGTGTGAGTGTGAGAGAGACCGTGGCTTCACATGGGGAAATCCAGCCTCATAAGCGTTTGTGATCGATAAAGCTAAAAACTTTCTCAAATTCATTCAGACTAAAAAACAACCTTTGTAAGATCTTTGCAAAATACCTGAAGCTGCTTTAATCAATAATGAATAAAAAATGACAACTTGTAATGAAAAAGTTACTGTTCACAGTGAAAGACCTACAGGGAGTTATCTGTTATTTTGGTTTTGCGGCTAAAGACGTAACTATTTGGACCTGCTCTCACAGTTCTGATCAGGCAGCTGTTTCACAATAAAAGCATGAATATCCCCACTGTTTGCCGCTCACCAGCACCAAACAACCCAGAGGCAGAGTTAGTAACTCGCTGGTGAACATTGATCAACATTTATCAGCAAAGTTGGAGTTGAGACCAAAAACCGAGCTGATAGGAAGAGTGAATATTACATTGATTCATCAGGTGACATGATTTCAAATACATGGTAATTAACACAATCACCATAACAACTAAATACAGATTACAGCTTGTTTGACAGTGTAATGTAGCACTACATCCAAATTAAATTAGGGCTGAATTATGTTGAAGGTTGGTTAGCTCACATGAACAAGTAGAGCTTCGGTACATTCTGTGGTTTTTCCCAATCTTCATTCATCCCAAGATAATTACAGTTGATTTTCATGCTTTTTTTTTTTAAGCACTACCATGACACCAATTAATTAAAGGCTTGGCATGGTTCCAGGGTTACAAACCCGAGGGACAAGATCGACTCAATCAATTCCAAAAAGCGCAAATTAGACGAGCAACGTGGAAGTCATCCCGTCTCTGCAAACTGAATCCAGTGAATGAATAAAATCAAAAAAAAAAGTATTTCTGTTATGGCTCAGCAGTGAACGTCGGGGTGCTGCTGCTCCTGTTATTGGTGGCACTGAGGCTGTGAGAATGTGTGTGTGTGTGTGTGTGTTGTGTGTTGTGTGTTGTGTCACCAGGGGGGAAAAAGACATCAGACAGTCCCCTGGAGCAGCTGTTGTCCCCAGCATGCCCAATGTTTCACACACACACACACGCACGCATACACAACACTTTTTTTCTGTCTGCACTCAAACATACACTACCTACTTTCTTCACCAACCTCCAATCTGTTCCTTTGTGTTTTTCATTTGTGTGTTCAAAGCGCCTTTAGTACACACACACACACAGATTGTTGCCAAGCTTATGCAACCTCACAGAATGCCAAGAGTTGTTCAGGGTGAGCACCTAAAATCCGACATGGGGTGTGTGTGTGTGTGTGTGTGTGTGTGTGTGTGTGTGTGTGTGTGTGTGTGTGTGTGTGGAGGGATCCCGGTCATCATTTACTGTTGAAATTAGGGCCGTAACACCTTCAGACGGCCTCGAGTATAAATTCAGACCATCCCTCTCCACATCTGCTCTGATCAGACCCACGCTCACTTCCACTCCGGCTCATTAGAAATCCTCAGGGGAGTGCTTTTAAACACACGTTCTCCAAGACCGCGGCTACCTCCGACACGTCCACCAGATGTCTTTTTCTACGGTATCAATCTTTCCTCCTCATCCCTCGCTCATCTTTAACCGTTGCCTTTCTGCCTCACCTCATGTCTCTGCTCTGATTTGCTCTCTGGTGTCCCTGGGGGGTGAGACGGACAGATGCGCAGCCTTGAACTAAACGAACACACGCACACAGACACAGACACGCAAACATGGCCAGTTATGGTTCACTTTAGGGGACATTACAACCACGTTTGTTCTGTATAAAATTGTCAAAATCAAACTTCTGTTAGAAATGTCAAGAATGAACTTTCACACTGTAGCGAATGAAGTGTTTCCTTTGCCATTTATTCACCGTTCTACTTCATAAACAGAAAGAAGATTCACTTACATGTAAAACACACATTTCAATATATTAAGGTGCAAAGAACCCGACATGTTCAACCATACGATGTGTATCTCTTTGTAACCATCATCAAAACATGCAAGAAAATGCCCAAAGCAATCATATATACACACACAGTTAACAGCTTGAAATTTGCATTTTGTAAAAAAAGATTTGGTGTGATCGTGTCTTTTGGGAGATTTTGGACCTGAGGGGAGGAAATAAAGTCACCAGGGGATCAACACATAGGTTCTCAGGGGCTTCATACATTACACACACTTCCATTGAAAAGTCAGCTCTTTATATGACTCCAAAAGGCATCTCTTCTTTTATAATCAACACAAAACTGGCGAGATCTGGTCAAATTGCAACTTTCTTGCAACAGTCAGATAAAATGTTCTGTTTACTTCTCCTAAAATACAGCTCACACTGATTTTATGGCCCTGAAACTTGCATCAATATATATATACTTTGGAGAGGGATTCAACACCTGGAGCAACTTTTTCATTTTTCATTTTGGTTTCGCTCAAACTGAGAAACATGCTTCAATCATTTTTCATGGAAGGCAGCTGCCAGGCTGAGGCCAGTGCAGGTGCTGTTCTATAGGTGTTTGAATGCGAATGTGGAGAAAAAAAAAAAGATGAGGAGAAAGTGTCTTAAGCACGCCAAGAGCCTGCGGCAGGAATTAAACCCTCATTAGGATCTGGCACCACCACACTCTCCCAGTGCGTGTACGTTTGTGTGTGTTTTGTGTGTACGTGTGCGTACATGGTACAGATATGACTACACAGTAGCATCTAGGGCTGTGTTGAAGATCACACAACCTGATCAACAGGGTTTTATTCCTGCACATTTATGATTTAGGCGACTAATAGAAAACATGCAAAATGCCTCAGATCGATAAAGCAATGTTATATGACTCACAGGTAACCAGGCATTATTACAGATGCACAATTGCCTACAATTGAAAGTTCAGCAAGTGGTGACAGAACAAACTGCACTTCAGAATGAGCTGTTTGTTTAAAACAAATCAAGGCCAACCATTCACCATAAGAACTGAACATGTTCCCTTTGCAAAGCCATTTGTTTATAATATGAATCTACAAAATTAACTGGCACACAAGCAAAACATTTAAAAAGGGACAGTTTGGCAATTATTCCTTTAAGGTCTAGTCCGATTCTTACATGCAAAATAATTTCACTTTTAAAGTTAAAAACCCTCAGATTTCATTCATACAATTCAATTACGTACCCATTTAATAAATAACCAATTAGATTGTTGTTCTTGAAAAAAATATTTTGACTTTTGACAGATAATAAAGAGGCACAGAGTGAATCAAAACCATGAACAAATAAAAACACAGAATATGCCCAGAAAGCTAATGAAGAATTGTAGTCAAGAATTGTAGTCAAGTCGAGCACACGCGCACACACACACACACGAAAATACGTTGACCTACATTCATTACCCTGAGACTTGCTCTTACCATAACTACAACCCTAACCTTCAACTTTACATTTTTAATAATGTACGTTATGGGGACCTGGTTTTCGTCACTGTAATGTGACTCAAACCAGGTCCTCACAGTATGAGTTATAACCGTGATTTGAATTAGTGACTTAAACACCAACAACTGTTAACCATTTTTGACTATCTAATAAAATGACACTCAAGATTCATATCGTTAAAAAGTCTTTCCAATTCATTTCCTCGTCTTCATTTTCTCCTTTTGTTTGCTCTTGATCTGCTCCTCCTCCGTCCACTGTCATTTTGCACACACCCGACTCTACAGATGCTCGGTAGCAAGTGAAGTCAACAGGACAGACGGTGTAAAGATCGGACACTTTTATCTCTGACAACAGAGGAAGTGCAGGAAGCTGAGTGTTGTGACTCCAGTGAAACTGTGTTAACAAATGCAGCAGCTCGGCTACATGCTACTAAAAGCTGCTAAATATTTCAGAGCATAAGTCAACAACCAGAGCATGCGTTGCTGTTCGGAGGAGCCCCAGTGCTCCGTACGCATGTATGTACCTCACCTGTATTATTAATAATCACTTTTTAGGTTATGAAACTCTGTGATTACATCTGGTCCAACAATATCTACAGTGAGTGTGTGGGTGGTGTTTTTTGAAGAGATGCACGTATTCAGCTTCTTCCACTAATACAAAAATTATGTTAAAATAATTACTTGTACTGTCCTCAAATTGTAAATCGTTTAAGAGCAAAGCAGTTGAATTTGGAAGAGAAACATGATGTTGAGGAAGAACTGAGTCTATGTAGTGTAGCTCTGTTGCCGGCTGTTCAGGGTGGATGGTAGCGCAAACCTACTAAATATTTTAAAGATGTAAAAGTAGTGGTGTCTTCCCCCCGTATTCTTTCAGCAGTGGTGGGCCAGACGACAAGAAAACTGCTTTGGAAAATATAAAAATCACTTTAAATATATGGTTTTCCTCCCGAAAAAAATGGATCTGCAAAAGACCCACTGCTTGTATTTTGCGCTGCAGGCTAAACTGTGGGTGGTTTTCATGTTTCGGGCAGCAACAGCTCGTTTTGTGTGTCAAACATTATTGTAAATGTAACTCAATGACACCTGGAGTTAAGCAATTAATAAAAAGCTCACAGGCAAAACATATCTCCCTCTCTCTCTCATTCTTTGTTCATAACTGGAAGCTTTCGGCGGAAAAACGCTGCTCTTTAATTATTTGCAGTCGTGTGTCATTGTGCTAGCAGCTCTATTCACACAGGCGTGCTAAAACACTTTCAACAGCAACGCAACAAAACAAGAGTGATGGTCTAAAAATGAGTTATCGGATAGATAATCAGCAAACAGGAAATACACAGAGACGCGAGTAAAATGTTGCAATAGTGGTGGCATGTGAGCAACAGCCTGAAAGAGCGAGACGCGTTAGTGTCACATGTGCATGGAGGGATTATGAGACAACGGGCCCACGGGCACAATCACGTAAAAGAACTCCTCCGATTCCTACGTCGAAGAAACACCAGCATGTCTGATTTTTGTTCTGTGTCTGTGGTCATTTCTTTTTTTTGGTATCATTTTATGTCTTTTTGAAGTTGTATCTCTTTGTAGTTCTTTTGAACCCCTTTATTCTCATTTCTATCTCTTTAAGATCATGTTGCATCTCTTTGTAGACGTTATATATGTCTTTGTGTATTTTTGCATCGTTTAAGTCGTTTTGCATCTCTTTGAGGTTGTATTGCTTCTTTTTGTAGACATTTGGCATCTTTGAGGTCGTTTTTTTTGCATCTTTTTGTGGTATGCATTTGTTTTGTGTCTCTTGTAGTCATTTTGTATTTGTTTTGGTACTTTTACATTTTTCTCCAAAGTTCCTTATCGTTGTCTTAGTGACCTTCCACAAAGAAACGTTAACAGTCAGTTCCTGGAGCTTCCTTACTCCTCTGGCCCCCTCGCGTGTGCTGGGCCGATGTTTGGTATAAGGTCTGACATGATGCACAGAAACACATTAAAGCATACACCCGCTCACACACATGCACACACAGCCTGAGGCTGACTAGTGGTTAGCATATGTTCATTGTGGTTGAGAAGCAACAACCTGTTCAGCACCAAGATAACTGACCTCCTCCTGCTTCTCTCTACCGTCCCCTCTGAGCAGCCTAAAGTCTTCTGTGTATGTATGTATGTATGCTGTTGATCCATCATGAGAGCAGCATGTGTCCGCTGTCACCACGTGTCACTCTGTGTGGGTCTAACAGTCAGAACAGCTGCAGCAACACCTCAGGTCCCCAGTCCATGGCCGTCTGAGCCACAGCGAACACAGCCGCCCCGAGCGTGGCAGACAGCCCCCACACTGCCATCTTCACCATCCTGTTCCCCGTCCCCCACAGCTGGCCTCGGTCCCGGGGTAAAGCTGCTTCCATGCCTGAGTGTTGAGAGGCTACGAGCCCAAAACAAGGAGGAGGGGGGGGTCAGACAACGAGGGGAAGAGACATGGAGGGGTCAAGAGGTTTCAGATCGCTCGAAGCTAAACCAAAGGAGGCTCAAGCTGCATTTTGTTATTGGGCTGGAAACAAACCGGGGGTCAAGGAAAGTCAAAAACAATTGGAGTAGAGACAAGGAGGGGCCAAAATATCACAATCCATTAAATATAACAACCAATTCTGCACCACTTTAACTAATAACAGCAGCACTTAATTAACCTGAAGGCCAAATGGGTAACGACTTTACTTCAAGTTATACTCAGCAACCAGCTTATTAGGTCCTGCAATAAATTATGGCTTCATTAAGTTTGTAAAGATCAGCGTTTGTTGAAGATGTTTGAGGCTGCAGTTTGAGCTGCTGTTTCGTACTGAGAAGTGTTTCTACTATTTTGCCCACCCACTTATATGAATGAGATTAGATTAAATATTGGATTCGCATCTAAGTATAAAGAAATAAATGACAGTTAAATCAACACAGTTCTAAAACAGCAGAATTAACCACAAACTGAATATAAGAATCTTAATGGAAGTTGGATTAATTTCAGAGCCATTTTATTAAACTACATTAGTTAAAGCTAAAAGGACCAAATACAGATTGAAAAGTCCCTGGAGCAGAGTGGCTCTTTAATTAGGTAGAATAAAAAAAAAAAAAGACTATTGTGTTATCTGTCACAGTGAACACATGATCGAATATTGTTCTTAACAGTACGTGAAAGCTTTTGTCTTCTGCATCATGTGCGGTTTGTGCATGCTGTGTATTCTGTGAATCCCGTCTGCTTAGTTGAAAAGGGACAATGAAAGTTAATTAACATTATCAGATTTAACCACACGGGCAAATTCCATGTGAGTATACGCAACTTAAATCCTGAAAAGTAAGAGAATCTATCTTTGACAATTAAATGTATTTTGATATTTTGAGTGCATCTCAGAGCCGAGAGTATTTAAAAAAGCTATTATTCTGCTGCTATACTACAAAATACGCATACATTGAAATGCAAACTACAAACAGTATCTGTGAGAGTCTATGAGTCTGAAGATGTACATGCCCCCTTGTCTGTCAGGTTTGTTGACCCACAATTCATCGTCTGCCACAGTGAAATCAGGAAATGCCATAGATTCACCCTCTGTATTTCGTCTTAGATGCTGCTAATTGAATTTTGATGAAACTGCAAAGAACGGCGTGCATCAGTTTTAATATTACCACCGTTTGGCCTGAGGGAAATTCCACGACACACTTTTGATTACTCGTACATCACAGACAACGTGTCAGGTGCCGCTAATCAGATTTCCCCAAAACCTATACGGGAATGATGCATCTCTTTGTTCTCTTCTGGCATATTTTAATGTGCACTTGATTGGTCTGATGGGGGTGCTACAACAGTTGTTTACTTGTTATTGATTGGCCCAAAGGCAGCGTTTGTGGGGGGATGACATATTTACTGTTGCCTGGTTTGGGAAGAATTGTTCTCTCATGTAGAGCACCGAAAAGCCAAGAAGTGCGGATCCATCGAAAGATTTCGATCAGGTAGAAATGTTTGTTTTCTAAAAATCTCACAATAAATATTCATCTTTTTCCCCCCAACTTCATAGAGAACCTGAGAAGAATTCACGCTTTTCTTCACTCATCGACTGAAGTATGTGGGGATTCCTTCTTCGGAGTCAGTAATAGGATTACAGTTATTTTTACCTTGTCTGGAGGTGGAGGAGCCCTGGGCCCTGGTGAGGCGTTGGAGAACAGAGTCTGGCCTCTGGTGCAGAGTCGAGAGCTGAAACGCTTGGAAGGTGCTGATGGACAGACTAGAGAGGGAGAGAAAAGGGAGGGGGGGGGATGAAAGAGAGGAAGAAGGAGAATGTCTAAGGCGAAGCACTAACAGAGGGAATTAAATGAGGTGATGGACGTCTGGTAAAGTGACGGATCAAGACAGGTGAGGAAGAGAGTTAGAGGCGATTTGAGAAAAGTGCTAATGCAGTAGCTCTTGTGTATTGGGAGCTGTGCATTATTGGACATCGGTATCTTTCAGTGTCAGTCAGTTGAATCCCCTCGTCAGTGATGTCACTTCCTGCCCTGAACAATGACTGTAAGTAACACTGAAGGGCACTGACAGGGAGAGAGAGACAATGAGAGACTATGGGAAGAGAGAGAGAGTAGTTGTGTCTCTATTTTTGCTTTACACACACAGACTAAGGTTTGAGTGTGTAAACAGCACTACAAAATCTTGATTGGTGTGTTTTTCTAGCACCCCCTCTTGGTTACTGAGGACATTACATTACAACACCTAAGGCCAACATACCTTTAGTTTAAATTATTGGTCACTAGTGAAAGTACAGGGGAAACTATTATTGCAAAGTGTTTGAAGGTGAAGTGATGAATATGATGAATAAATATGGATGTTATTTTAATCTAACCCTGCCTGGAGCCTTCAATGACGCCCTGTGTGTTTATCAAGCAGTATTATCATTTCTATTAACCATTTTCATTTCAGTAATTGCCTCCTCACCTCTTGCGAGATTGCAGTGCTGCCCGCTTGGCCAGTAATGATGGCGGGTACTGGCTGAAAAGTTCCTGCGACCGAGGGATCAGAAGTTCGTATGGGAGGTCCTGAGGGATGCGCGACAGGAGGTGGTGGACCATGGCCATGTCGCACTCAGTCTGCTTCACCGCCTTCTCTCTGTGCAACACAATCTGAGGAGGAGAGGATGAGGAGTTAAACGTTTTCACCCTGAGGTACGAGAATGTGGTAAGATATGAATTACAGTCTACGTGTTGTACTTTGGCTGTTTTTCAGTTCCACTTGTGAGGCAGAGCAAGTGCACGGCGGTGAGACAGGCAGATGAAGAGTTAACAACCCCCCCATGCTGTGCGCTGTACTCAGCCTTGGAGGAAACATGAACTACATTCTGCTTTGTTGTTTCACACACTTCAAACAGAGCTCTCCCTCTGCCCAGCCTCTACACACACACAAACACACACATACATTTGCAAACAAACAAAATGTACACAACACTAAACATACTCAAAACCCTTCATGTAAATAAAAGGGGCCTCATCAAACACAAATATACAGCAAACACAACTAAAAAAACACATGTACACACACAAAATAAATGATTTTCACGAGCACATGTGCAGATGGACTGTATATAAAGATGGCGGAGAAAAGCGTATTTCATGTGTACTTTGACTTTTATTTTGGTCTATATCCAAATCACTAACATGGAGGAGACAGGGTTTATGACCTATACTGCAGCCAGCCACCAGATGGCAATCAAAATGCTTTGGCTTCCCTTTTGGGGAGCTGTCATGTCATCCATCTTTATTAACAGTGTATGATTCACATACGTCTGCACCAAGCAGTAATTATGAACGAGTGTGAGACTGAAGAATCTACTCCAGAGTGAGACAAGGACAGAAACATAAAAAAACCACTTTGACTTTGTCATCTGTTTCTCCTCCTTCTCCATCATATATCAGTCAGTTCTCCTCATCATTCTGCTTCCTCCTTTTTCCTCTTTCTACCTCTCCCTCCATCCCTCCATAGTTCTGTACCCTTCTTTCACTCTCTCTCTCTCTCTCATCTGTTCATTAGGAGGTATCTAATTAACTAGTCCAGTGACTTCACAGTGCTCTGCCTCACTCTGTGAATGAGTGTGTGTGTGTGTGTGTGTGTGTGTCTGGATTTCTGTCAAAACAAAGCCCCTGCCTCTTGCCCATTTGCGGTCAGCTTGTCATCTTACCGTGGCAGCCAGGTAGATGGGCATCAGAGGGTGTGACGCCAGGAAGAAGTCGTAGAGTCTGAGTGTGTGTTTGAACTCGGACAGGACGTGGCCGTACCATGTGATGAGCCAGGACAGTGCAAAGATGGTTCCCACCTCCGCTCTACAAGAATAGGGAAAGAACACAGAGGCCACTGATGTTTAAAGACAGTCTGACATGATATTCTTATAGAAACCCTTTTATGTCTGTTTTTAAATGTTGTCCTGTCTTTCCTTTATATCTCATCTTTACTCAAAACAATGTAGATGCTTTTTTAAATTTTTGCAATTCCGCCACACAACACAGTGATGAGCTTTCTGTGAAACAAGCAGAGGAAAATCAGCACTTTGCTGCCCTCTAGTGTTTATTCCATTACATCACCTTCCTTTTAGCAGACAGGTTAATCCAAAGTGACTTCAATTAAGTTTCAGAATTGACAGGAACAAAACTAGCTGCAATTTAAAAAAAATCCAGAGTTGTATCTCTTTAAAAAACGACTAAAAGTGTGCTTAGTGTTTTAAGAAATTAGATGTATGCAAGTGCTGATATCCACAGGTATCATCAACAGTGCATTTTACTAAATGGTGTCTTTTGTGTACCTGATCATGAAGTCATGCAGCTCTGCATCGACTTGCTCCAGTATAGGCATCAGGTAGTTTAGAATGTGTTTAGTACTGTCCATGGTAGGATCCATGAAATCCCTGCACACAGACAAGAGAGACAGAAGTTATATGAATAAAATAACTTGGCATGTAAAAAAAAAAAAATCTAAAATCTGAGATTCTGGATAATTGTACAACCTGAGGTGATAATTGGAGAGTGTGTCCAACATGGCAAAGGCCATTCGCTCCCCAACAACCAGCAGGAGAGTGACGGCCACGTCATGGTAGCCCTGGTAGTAATGGAGCTGAGGGTTACGTTTCAAAACCTTCAGTATGATGTCGATCAGCTGCTCCTGAAGCACGGCTCTCTCTGCGGCCGGCATTCCTGAGGATCAGCAGGTTCAACCACAGACAATCTAGTTAAACATGGTTCTCTCAGAGACTGATAAAGCCTGGGCAGCCACACGAGGGAAGAACTAACACTATGTAACTTTTTCATAACAGTGTTTTGCAATTCATGTTCTTCATGACCATCACCCCTCTCCTTTATTTTCTGTGTATTTTGTGCAACGACAACACATTCTAACAAAAAACCTGAGATACGCTTGTGTTCATCACAGTTAATCATGTCTTTGGCAGCATTGTGAAAAGTTCAGCACACATTATTAATCCCAATCTGGCTGCTGACATCCAGGGTTTTATACGGGCTGCTTGTGGCATAAAAGTTCCTTGTACAACATGTGTATAAATATCCATTTTAAATATATTTTTCATATTCAGATTTGTTGAGGAGCTCGAAATCAACTAAATTAAGGATTTAATATGTTTAATCAAGCTTTCCCTCATTTCCTGCTGTTTTTCTTTATTTCAGCCAATTTATCCAAAAATCTTTAACTAACCGATTAAATCGACTCCCTCACATTTACGTAAGATACCTTTCTCTGTTGCTTCCCTTACTGACACCACAGGCTTTCTTCAGACACAAAAGTCAAGCCCTGGTGGAGCTCTCGGCTGATTAATTATTAACCTTTGCCAGATATCTGCATATTGCTGTGAGTACAGGGGGTACATTGTGATAAATGGCACTGTGCACTATGCTGCTATCTTTAGAGATTGCACACACAGGGACACAGAGACACACACCTTTAGGGAACCGCTTCATGGATCTCCTGACATCCAGGAGCACCTGGTTGTAGTCTTTGTGGTTTTCCCTCACATCTCGACCTGCAACAGAAGAAATGCTGCTATTATAACGGTAACTACTACCTGCAGAAACAGTAGTATCTTGTAGTATTCTGACAACCAGTGTATATTTATATCAATCAACTACTAACCAGGTTTGTGTGGTAGATCATAGACATTGATGTTCAGTAGTTTGGGCCAAACTTTCCTCCTGAGCTCATCAGTGAGGAGTCCACCTTTACTGCCTGCTGTTCTCCTCAGGGTCTCAATGTCGACTGGATCACTGCACAATGAAAAGTCAGGATTGGAAAATATTGCACAACCTTAAAGTCTGGCCATTAAGCAAAAAGACTTAAACCTTGACTTGCTTTAGTCTAATTCAGTTGCTCTGTTCCCTCTAAATCTTTCTGTAGCATCTGTCCTGAACCTCCAATATATCATGTGTCCACTTGTTTAAGGTGAATCGACAACTATTGTTTTTATATTGTTCAGCTGATTGTAAGACATGTGTTATGTGAGTGCATTGATCTTGTTCTCCTCTTTGTGAGCTTTCCTGCGCCATTTCACATATCATCTCACGTGCCTCCTCCTCATGATCCCCATCGCACTATTCCTCTGGGCACGTGTGAGTAATCTTCATGTGTGAAATTAGCTTAGCAGGGAGCGATGAAGGTCACTGTGCAGCGGAGAAAATGCATGCCATCTAATTGTGGAACGGCGAGTTGGACGAGCGGAGGGACAAGCATTTCCAGTTGGGAAAAACACAATGAGGCCTGTTGCTCTGGTGCTAAAGGAAACATGAAAAGCTAAAAACTGGTGATTTAAGGACATTTAGGGGGGAAATCTATTGATTGATGACAACATTATATTAACTGGTTAAATCTTAACACCCAATGTGTTGTGTACACTGAATATGTGTTTTAAAGGGTGTTGTATTTCAGCGCTAGAACACTGTATAGAATTTTTATATATAAAAGAGTCTTTCTTCATCAAAATCAGATGACCTCAATTACCTGTAAAATAGCTCAATAATGTGTAACTAGAGCAGTTCTAAATGAGAAAATAAAATTAGCTTTAAAAGGGTTTAAAAATAAAATGACCTCTCACATGGCGTACAGAGCAGAACAAAGAATCAGTGTGCTTAATGGTCAAGCTGTAAAAGAAAATATGATTATAACCTTATCAAAGCCTGATGGATCTCAGCCAACTTCTGTTTCCTCCCACAATCTGCTTCTGTAAATGAGGGACAAGGATGAGAGGATGACAGATATCAAATAGGGTGAAAAACAGCAGGGATGATGAAGAGGGAAGGAAACAATGGACAGAGGGAGGGGAGACAGAAGAGGGGGAAAAGAAGAGAGGATGAGGGACCTGGAGAGTAACGATGAAAGAGAAGATGAAAGAGAAGAAGTAACAGATTTTTTATGCCCAAATGATTTGCTTATTATTTTCTTGGTAAATAAATTCATTATTTGGCATTAGGGCGGGGCAATGTAATGATATCAGTAATTATAGCACCATAAAGTGAATCAATAACAATACGACCAAGGTTGTTATTATATATATATATTAAAATATAAAGGGTATATACAGAAACAGAAACAGAAACCACAACCTTCATTCAGGAAGGATCATATGGGTAATTTAAAAAAAAACAAGCATATATTTGCATGTTAAAATGCTGCAACCAACATCTTTGGCCATTTTATCAAAGCATTAATATTCTAAATCATCGTTTGTCGACTGCATTTAATGAAAATTTGACAAGTCCTCTCAGCTCTATTCAGAAGTTTATAGTGTCAAGATCTGGAACAAACAAACTAGTTGAATAAAGAAATTTGGATGAGATTCAAAACATGAGTTAAAGTGTTTTGAACGTCCAAACAAAACCCCAGTGTCTAAAGATGAAACCAGTGATTAACAGTTGTCTCTCGGCTGAAAGAGAAGAAGGATAGTTTCCATCTCTTCAGCTTTAAGTGTCCATGTTGGCTCTGACACACACGCTGTCCCCACAGAGGCTGTCCCCACAGAGGCTGCCACGCAGGCACCACCTGTAGATGTGTGGTGTTTCAGTTTCCTCTCACAAACACGTGTAAAGATTGGATGCAGGTTAGAAACATGCAGCAGGTGCTTCAGTGTCGCTCTGTGTCAGCTGCACTTATAGTATTAAGTTCACTGACACTTTAAACACATGGTTTACAGTCTGACCCAGTTTCTGTCTGTGCAGACACTCGATGGAGATGTATAAATACACAGGCGGGGTTACACCGAGAGAGTTTGGTTTGTGTAACTAGTCTGAATTCACATTTATTTCACCTTTATTAACTACTCAGCTGCTTTATTTGTGTGTTTGACTCACCTCTCGAGGCAGATCCATTCCCATTCACCGCAAACCCCGCGTCTTGTTTCTTCCTCTTGAGCCTTTTCATCCCTTTTTAAAAACTGACGACCGGAGAAGTAAGTTCGTGTCGCGTCATGGACGATGAGTGAAAACTGTGTTATTTAACAGATACAAACACCATGAACACACCAGACTGAGCCCAGCTGCCTGATACAGGAAGCAGCTGGAAGTGTCATCAGCCCGGCGCGCTGCAATTGGTCGAAAATCACACGTGACGCAGCGCACGCATGCTATTGGCTTTCGTGCGACTCGAGCTGCAAACTGTTCATACACGTCTACAGCTGCTTATTATTATTTATAATAAAGTATTTATTAGCACTTTTCTTAACAAAGTAACATAGTGCTTCACAAGAGGATAAAACAACAATAAAAAACCCTTTGGCTTCACTTTAGTGAGCTGTCATGTCATCTAGTTTATGTGTCTGATATGTGTTTGATAACCTGTATCATATTCATTATCCTTGCTTGGAAACCAGATTGAAATTGACATGGTTTACAGATGTGTTGTATAAAAAAAAATTAATAATGATGTATCTGCAATGATCCTTATGACTCAGCATTATTTTGTCTCATGCCCTCGGCCTAGATTGTTGCTGATCCAGCCCTTTTCACCAGTTTGAACATCTGTAATAGTGACAATGCAACTCATAAAGTCCAGTTTTACACTTGTTCTATTATTATTATAACCCCACTGTTATCCTCTTCCTAGTCACTACTGCGAGTTCTCGCGATACTCACGATGCTAACAGCGGACATTTTGGCTAAAAACATGGTGTAAATGTACCGTTTCAAGTCAGATTTGAATGTGGTGGCTTACGGACACTTGGATGACACCACAGGAGCAGTATGGAGGTATTTTATTGTTGTTGTTTTTTTCTGTTTGAAGAAGTGGTCGCCATCTGTTTACCCCTGAGTGTTTTGTGGACTCAACCACTTCACCCACCCCTCCATCATAGTGGGGAGTAGATAATGAGTGAATTTTCATTTTTGGGTGAACTATCCCTTTAAGAGAATTAATACTAAATGTAAAATAAAGATTTTAAATTAATTGTGGGATTTTCCACCAGCAGAATGTTGTTTTCACGTCATAGTCCTGCAACAATGACGTCATTACCAGTGTAAAGAAAATACACCGTAATAAGTATCTGAAAGCGACTTTTTTCTTGTGCCCATGAGCTCAATATACACATTTATAATATATATAAATATAAATGTGTATTTAGTGAAGTAGGGTTTAGATTTTACAATGGCCGAAGATATGAGCAGGAAATCCCAGTATTGTGAAGCAGATCCGGAACTTGTGCAAACCTGGCAACCCTGCTGTCAAACAGCACCTTGAGCGGATGAAGCTCCTCCAGCGGAGTCACCGCTGACTCACCGGCTCTCCCCGCGCAGCACACGCTTCATATCAGGTTGAGCAGCGATGAGAGGCGGGCAGATGTGAGACGACAGCCACAGGAATGAGCGACAGAGCCGATGCGAGAGGGCCCGTATCCCGCCGGAGGAGGACGACCATCTCCGGTGCTGCTGCTGCTGCTGCTGCCGGCGGCGGCGGAGCGGCGGCGGCGGGGAGGCAAGCCAACGGCAGCAAGTTGCACGACGCGGGGGAGAAACCTCGACAGCATCCGGCTAAATCCAAAACAGAGGACGAGGTGCAGGGACACGCGGGGGACAGCAGAGAGGTGTCCCGGCAGCAGCTCCCCGACAGCCCGAGGAAAGAGACGAGTGCAGCGGAGGACATCAGCGAGAGACTCAGGTAAACAGTGATTGGAAAACAAGTTATCCTCCATTTCTCAGGTTTCACAGATCTGGCACCAATTAGCTTCTCTGGGATTAAACATGACAAGTGCAGCTATGGTGGCTTTTGATTTAGGGTTAGTATCACGTGGAAAGAGAAGGAAGAGCTGTAAGCTAATGTGCAATATCACTTCAATATCCCTGAATGTGTAATATCACTTCAATACCATTTCATTTCTAATATCACTTCAATATCCCTGAATGTGCAACATTACTTCATGTCATATATCACGTCAATAACACTTCATGTGTATTTATATATCCAATATCATGTACTATATTATATTAATATAATTTGCAATATTAGTTGTATTATTTCATGTGCGATATCACCTCCACTATTATCATGTACAGTATTGCAATATTAGAGTCATTATCATGTGCAATATTTGCTTCTCATTTGTCTTTTCCAATACTACTTCATCTATTTTATTTTTATCTAGTTTTGGTAGTTTTTCCTTCATGTTTGTATGTTTTTTTAGCTTAACTTACATATATTCGTATATATATATATTAAGGCACTGATCCTCTTACTCCTCATTACACTTGATATTTTTATACTTTGCCTATTGTTACATTGTTATGTTATTCTTTGTTGTTAAAGCTATGACTTTATCTGGCACAAGAATTTCCTTGCAACCAAGAAGCAGAAATTAAGCGATTGTAGTACTACTGCTGTAGTACTACTAGTAATACTGGACTTTTCTCCTTCTAGATGAGTAGTGTCACTTCCTGAACTATACACTTACTGACAAACAACAATGGCATGTGCTTTTGCAATACTGTGACTACGTCTCTATCTGCACGTTCTGCTGCTGGTCTTGCTCAATGAACCCGTCAGCTCTTCCCTCTGACTTTCTATTATTTCGGTCTTCTTACTTCTTTTCGAATTCTCCCTCCTTCTTACTATAACGTTCTTTCCTTCCTGCTCTCCTCTCCTTTATTGTTAGTCTCCTCTCTGTTTCTTCTCGGTCACGTATGGTTGTGTAAAGGTTATTGCCTAACCTCAGTTTTAACACTGTAAAATACCTTTCACCTAAATTTTCACAATTTTTCATTGTCTGCTGCAACATCGTGTGATTCATTCATTTCAAATAAAATGTTATAGACTAAGTTGCTTCACAAGTTGCTTAATAATCCAGTTTGGGGGTTTCTTCATTGACCTTTTGACGGTCAGGTAAATTAAAGTAAATGCATCAAACCAGAAACACAAAAATTCGAAAAACACACAAAGTATAAAAAATATACAACTAATAAAAAGGACAAGAAACCAAAGAAAAAATATTTATACTAAAATATTTTACAGAACTATGAATGTACATTCGAAGATATGGTGACTTATGAGTTGACCTTCTCTGGGTGAATTAATGTTGTGTATAAAATATGAATAATACAGCCTCCTCAAATTCAAACCACTTCAATTTTAAATCAATGCGTCTGGTTTCTTCACAGTGGTATTTCTAAGTATTTGTGATTTCAACAAACAGTCCAGTGTTTCTTAACTGATCTGCACAGTGATCTAATCCCTGAGGTCGTGATTATGCAAAGGTCAGGAACCCAGAAGTCTTTTGTAAAAACTGTCCGCTCTGTGTTTTCCTGCAGCTGTCACGTCCTGCAGGAGTCTCTCTTGAGCTCGGCCAGTGGCTACAGCAACTACAGGGGAATCCTCAACTGGTGTGTGGTCATGCTGGTGAGTAATATGTCCATTTAGTCCGGAACATGTTCTTTGACTTCCAAAACAGCACACCATCAGCAATGTAAACCCTGACACGGCAGAACATTGTTTATGTGTTTATGAGACTAGAAATGACTCATACATCTGTATTGATTCTTACATCTATCTGTACACATATACCTCAGATATTAAACAGCAAAACATTCAACAAACTGTCTTGTGTTTCTTAGCTGAGGTTTGAGAGTTTCCAGTTTGCACAGTGATTTAATCACAGAGATCATCACCATGCGAAAGGCAGGAAGGGTGATAAAGAGCTGGAACTACCCAGAAGTCATCAGGAAAACTATTGTTTCCATGAGATTATGCTGGAACTAATCATAATGAGGCTTGACTCCTCCTGCAGCTGGTTTCCGTCCCGTCTCAGGCCTTTTGCTGCTTGTCCTCCCCAATTCATGCTTCTACTGTCAACAGAGGTAAAATGCCCCCAAAAATATATCTTTAAAAAATACAGAGGAGTTTAAATCCACAATTAACTCTCTGGGTTCTTCAACTTTCACACAAGAGCCCAAACCAGTCTATAAACTTGAAAGGAATAATAATGATGACAACTAAATCTCCGCTAGAGCAAAGTGAAAGAATTCCTGGATCCGCTCCAGAATATAATGGGATCCTCTTTGGGTCATGCCACACTTTGGGTCATGCCACTTCATGGAAACCAGGTCAGTAGTTTTTGAGTAACCTGCTGACAGAGACACAAATAAAACACACAGGATATAACACTGCTTCGCACAACAGCACATTTGAACTTGCAGGACGTCTTCGGGCGGCTGCTTTAACCACAAAAGTGACAGTATAACTCCACTTCCTCCTGGGACTCGGGATTAGTTGAGCCTGTTACAGTGACTTTCTGTGACACAGAAAGCTTGTGGCGTGTCTCTGTGTGTTTAAGTGTGAGGAGTCTGATAAGTTGCTTTTGTTGTGTTGTCACGGTTCACACCAGCACATTAACCACATATGTAAGTCAGCAGTTGCTTTTGTTTTGTCCTTGTTTGACATTTCCCATATTGAAATGTAAATGGGTGGTTGCTTAACATATTGCTCAATATTCCAGCTTCGGGGTCAGTTTGGGTTACCTGGAAATTTTCATTTCTACAATTCAGATCAATGGGGTTGATGAGCTTCAGCATGATCTCAGATGAACTGAATTGTCTCCTGCGTGTGTATCAAGGGTGAATTACAATCCACTACAGTTCATGCTCACAAATATTTGCTGTAACAAGCTCAGAGGAATCTCTTACAAGCAGCATCAGAAAATGAGAGAAAAGCTGCTCACTCCAAATGACAAGAAAATAAACCAAAAATAGCTCCTTCACATATGCAGTCACGCTGTTGCAGATGCAAAGGGAAATAGGTGAGCTTCAGGATGTACTGTAGACTCCATGAGAAGTGAGATTCTGATTTTGGGTGCTTCAATCTTGCGTCAGATGCAGAATCCCACAGTCTCAGATGAAGTTGCAACACTCATGTGTCCGGGGCTGAGGTCACTTAAGGACAATAAGGCCTTCCTCAGAGATATAAACTGTCTGCCCTGTTCCAGTGACTGTGTGTGTGTCTGTGTGTGTTTGTGTGTGTTTGTGTGTGTCTATCTGTAGTTTTGAGGGCCAATTTTGGTTCAATACAATCATTGTGAGGACATTTCAGCTGGTCCTCCCAAATTCAATGGGCTGTTTGAGGGTTAAGACTTGGTTTTAGGCTTAGGGTTAGAACTAGGTTAGGGGCCAAGGAATGCATTATGTTAATGAGTGTCCTCACAACTACAGAGAGACGTGCATGTGTGTGTGCCAGTTAATTTAATAGGCCCAAATATCCTGTTAGCTGCAATCCTACTGAATTTGAAATGGATCCGACTATAAATAGAGCAGCTTACTGTCTGCATGTTGTGAACTTGTGGATGTGTGTTTGCAATATATTTTGGGTGATTTTATTTGAATCAAGCCTCACTTTGCAGCTTTCTGACAGGATTAATCTCAGCTTTGAAAGTTTATATGTCTGTGACGACCACATTCTCCCCTCTGTGGCCACTAGGGGCCTGGGTCAGACAGTTTTGGGAATAGACGCAAGAGCATGAGGTGGAACCACTGGGTCTTGTGTTTCTGGGTCTGTGTGGGTGTGTGAGTGTGTGAACACGATTAAAGCTTGCATGTGCAATTTGTCCTTGATAAGCAGGACCAGAATGTCAGCCCCACAAGTGCATGTCTAAGAGATTAGTCGTGATATTTAAACTCCTTCTTCTTTACAGCCTGAATATTTACAGATATTACTCATGGTTACAATTAATACACAACGTTAGAGTGTAAGAAATAGAAACTCCGGCTTTGTGCCTCTGGGATTTTTCCACGTGTTAACGAGGGAATTTATAAGTGACTTAAACCTGATCTGAGGGATCTACTGGCAGAAATTAAATTTATAATATCCATCATTATCTTTTCATTAGTGTATAATCATTGAAATTGAGAAGCATTGTATTTTCATTTGCTTAGAATGATCCCTTCATATCTACAAGAGCTGCACATGGTTCAGTTTTACCTAGATTAGCAGATATTTGGAATACGACACGGTGTTGATCCTCGGTAAGAAATAAATCCTCCCAGGATGTAAACCACTGGTGCTTCTGCAGCTTCATATCACTGATCCTTCTGGTGTTCGGCCAAATGGACCATGTGTCGAGCTGAAATGACCTCAGGCTGACAGGGCCAGACAAGAGCAAAGCAAAAACTTCACACAGCCAGCTGCAAATCAGTTTCAGAGCATGAAACAAGACACTTAAAGCGGACGATGTGAAAATGAATTGTTTGTTCTCTTGGTCTTTCTACAATATATTTTCGATCATGAGTCTAAATGACTGATTGGTTATGAAAACCTTTAACAGAATGTAAAACTTTTGATTGACACAATCATATCAGTGCAGTTGTATATTCACAGATGATATTCATGGCATGTGCATATATATGTTGAATTTTTATAACTGGATTATTATTGGTTTAAAAATCAAGCGATTTATATGGGAAAAGATGTTGAACTTTGCTTTTTATGCTGGAAGAAATGACTTACCCTAACCCTAACCCTTTTTGAAATAATTAATAGATTGAGATTTGAACTAAAACCAAGCACGCAAGTCACAGTTGTCTCTGTGCATGTTAAGTTTATATTTCTGAACACAAAGGAACCTACGTAAACAACAGTTTTATAAATACAATGGATAATACTGACTTTTAAATAATTTCATACAGCTTTCTTAACTGCAGCTAATAGTTTAAAACTGGACAGAAATGCTTCTACAGCCTGGGTTCACTTCATTTACCCCCTGCAGACGTGTCTTTGAGCAAGAAACTGAACTCCTGCCAACTCCCTGTGTGCTGCTCTGAACTTTGAACTCTGACCTTCCTGTGGACGGGGATGAGAGAACAGGCACAATTTTGCCATTTTCAATGTTGCACAGTTGGACTTTGCAATGTTATATGTGACGTTGTTCTCGTGTCCACACTGAAGGTTACGCTCAGTGGTTCAGGCGACATTCATAGTTGGATTAAAAATCACATCGCTGCGGAGCCTTGGCAGACGAGTGTGTAACAACAACCTTCTCATGTATCACTGTCGTCATTATCTGGACTGTGTCTTAAACTCATAAACCTTACTGCCATAAAAATGATCTCAGAAATGTGTATATACTATACACATGCATGTTGCCTCTCTGTATGTTGAGTGCAGATCAGTGTGAGCTCAGATAATTGATGACTGAGATAAAGCTGGACCCCGGACCTTGAACTATAAAACATAATATAATAATAAACTTTTCAGCAGAGGGAGCAGCAGCAGGTTGGAACAGGAATCGAGGTTTGATGGTTACAGGAACGTGTGGCTAAGTTTAGGCAGGAAGCTCATCTGATCTTCATATCAGACACAAACAGACACGTCTCAGCGTGTAGCTTTTATACTGCAAGTGTCCCACTCTCCAGACGCTTTCTTCCACGTTTTAACTGTTGAAAGGCACCAGACCGTTCCTATTCCTGTTCAAGACATTTAAATCTGCAGATTAATCATGAGCTGAGCTGTGTGCAAAGAAAATGATCAGCCAGATTTATCACTAAGTATTTTTAGCCTGTAAACAAAGGCCAGATTCAGGGAATGGACACTTACATGACAACCTTACACTCAAGCATGTTATATACCTATAGACGGCTAAAAATTAAAAAGCAAAGGCAGCACATTAACCGTGCAAAATGTTTTTTTAACAAATAAATATATTATAAAATATAAATAAATATATTCAATATTTTTCTCTATTAAACAAATATTATGGGAATGCCTCCAATAAGAGAATTTCTTCAAATGTGCTATTAAAGTTCACTTGTACTAAAAGATAAACTGATAATATTTTCGTGGTCGAAGGTCACAGTGACCTCATTTAGTTGTTGACATGATACATCAGGAACAACCGTAGTGAATTTCATAACATCTGGCACAAAGGTCAAAGGTCACTGTGACCTCTAAAGCTCACAAAAATGTTTTTGATATCTCAAGTCTGCAACTGCACCGGTTGGCAGGGGGGGTGGGGGGGTAATTATATTTAAAATGTATCTCGTATGATTGTAGTTGTGACTGTGATTGATTCTCTTGTGGCTCTTGTGTCCTCTCCTCCAGGTGCTGAGTAATGCACGTCTCTTCTTGGAGAACATTATAAAGTGAGTACTCAGCTGAAGCATTCCCTGACTCCACCAAACTCGTACCTACACACAACATAACAATTTAATAATATACATTTATCTGAACCCCTCAAGACTTATTCTGACAGTAGCATTTTTTTAATTATGCCTTGTGGGATCAATAACTTCAATTCTCTCTCTCCTCATCCAGGTATGGCATCTTGGTCGACCCTATCCAGGTGGTGTCTCTCTTCTTAAAGGACCCCTATAGCTGGCCAGCAGCTTGCCTGATCATTGGTACAGACCTTATATTTTACTACATCAATATTATGTAAATATATTGTGAATGACTTTGAGCCTGTTCATGTTGAACTGACCAAACAAGTGCTGTGTCTTTATCACCTTTACATCTAGTTAATCAGATTAACATTGTTCCCTGTGTACGACAGAACAGATTATTTGACCTTTTACCTGCTAACAGAGGGTTGACCCCTGACATTATTTCCTCAGCTAATATAGTATGGTCTGATGCAATGAAATAAACTTAACATCATCAGTTTGTGTTGCTGTAGTAAAAAAATGTAAAAGATTCTATGTTCTGTGTTTCAGCATCAAATGTGTGCATCTTAGTCGCCCTGTACACAGAGAGACGTCTGGCTGTGGTGAGTCTCCACAGGGATTTTCATACTTTATTTGCATATTGGACAAAAACATTTATTGACATCCTGTGATCAAATTTCGGCAAAGTTGAATTATTTCTCCAATTCACAAACATGTTTCTTCTTTTTGAACTCTGCTGATAAAAATGCTGTAAACCTTGACTCCACCTTTGTTTGTCTTCAGAAGACCAAACGTTGGCGTTATATTAATATTTGTTCAAGGATTTTCTCAAAATTACGTCTGCACTGTCAGATGAGCTGTAAGAGAATGTGTAGGCTTGTTTTTAACTTTGTCAGTCGTGTATCTCCCATTTAGGATGTTTGTTAGAAACAGGATCTTAACACTTTCCTTAAGTCAACTATTTAAATTCCCCATTCCAGCACCTGCCCTTTTTATACCTGCTCTTAACCTTGATAAGAACAACACTGCTGATCCAGATTAGATTATAAAACGGACGCTGTGTTTTATTTGAAAGAAGTATGAGTCCTTGTGTTGCACAGTCGAGAAACTTAGATTTTCACTCCTTGATCGACTCCTTCTTTCATCTTTTCAGGGCACCATCTCCAAAACAACAGGACTGATCATTCACATTTTTAACCTGATGTCTTTGTTGATCGTCCCTTCAGCCACAGTGCTCTCTGTGACCTCCATTACCCCAGGTACATATAAATAGATACAGGAGATTTATTATATGACATATACATGTAAAGCACCTTTAACAAGAGTGTTAATGTGCATATTTTGATGCTCAGTCAAAAATATGTGTCAGTTGCTTCAGAAATGACAATCAAATGATAAGAGATGTAAAGTGATGCCCTTTCATCTATATTGTATTGCTCTTAGTCAATAGCTGTGTGCGTGTGTGTGTGTGTGTGTGTGTGTGTGTGTGTGTGTGTGTGTGTGTGTGTGTGTGTGTGTGTGTGTGTGTGTGTGTGTGTACACGTGTCAGTGGGTGGCGTCCTGTCCCTAGGTGTTTACACAGTGCTGCTTCTCAAGCTGTACTCCTACCAAGACACCAACAGGTGGTGTAGAGAAATCAGACAAGCCAAAGCCAAAAAACTGACACGATCCTACTCATGTAAGTACAAACACACACACACACACACATGCAGCAAATGTTGAATCTTCTCGACCAAGGCCTAGAAACTGCTCATGATCTTGTGAATAAATCAAAGAAAGGATTCACACTGACCAGGATGTTGATTTTGACTTTGACTTTTCTGTACTGTTACTACCACCTAGTGGTAAACTTCAGGTTTTGGGCCCAAACACAAAGTTTCAAATAGATACAGATAGTTAATATCTGTCTTTAACAGCTTTAACACCGTTTGTATTTTGACGTTATTTAAAATCTTGAATATGAATGCAACATGATGACTTTCTGTCTAGACATCGCATGAGTAGCCCTTAAAATTCCATTTTAATTTTTCAGGAACAACTGTAGAAAAATATGAGAGTCAATAGAGAATTATCTCATAAGAGAGACCTGCAGTTTGTTACAGTCTGTATTTGTGTGTTTCTCAGGTCCGTCTGTGGCTCAGTCCAATGGCTCAGCAGTTCACACTCATGTCTCCTACCCAGGCAACCTCACCCACAGAGGTGACGCCATGACGCCTGCACACACATGAAGTGCACAGTTTATAATGAAACATTTCAATAATGAACATTATTAATACTCTATTTCTTTGTTTTCAGACATGTACTACTTTGTGTTTGCCCCGACTCTCTGCTACCAGCTCAACTTCCCACGGTCACCACGAATACGTAAGAGGTTCCTGATGAGGAGACTTTTTGAAATGGTGAGAGGGAACACACACACACACACACACACACACACACACACACACACACACACACACACACACACACACACACACACACACCAGCACAGTTAACGATACAATACGAACCGACTTGCATGCATGTTTTGTTTCAATCATAACTCGCTCTTTCTTGCAGCTTTTCTTCATACAGCTGTTGGTGGGATTGATACAGCAGGTATGTACAATATTTATTTATAACACACAACACAGACAGTCATTCAGAATTTACACCACACACACACACACAATAAAACTTTTTTCAAACAAACTTTATTCCTGAAGCAGCTTTCCAAACCAGAGGAACAAGATGCTTCACAAAATGAAATATAATTGCAAAGATAGCAAATCATATCATCAGCAAAACAATGACATATAAATATAAAAACGATACAAACTACTTGAATCAAAGTCTTTTCACATTTAAACAACATGAATTTTGTGTCTTTCAGTGGATGGTTCCCACTATACAGAACTCAATGAAACCGTTCCAGGTGAGTACTATATATACACACACTTAACCCCTATATGTTGTTAATATATACCCCTTTACTGCAGCCCTGCTAACAACCTCTGGCCTAAATTGAAATCATATACTGTCATTTTAATCGTCTCAGTATCGACAATAATACATAAAGACGCTTTATAACGTTATATTCTTGTGTCTCTCAGGAGATGGACTTTTCCCGGATGGTGGAGCGCCTGTTGAAATTAGCAGTGAGTATCATCACAGGGTCGAACGGGACAAACATCAATGACCTTTTCATAACTTTAAAAAACAAGAAACATATGTTGAGGTAAATCAAGCACTTCACACATGTGGCTCAGGAGGTTGAGCGTCTTCTAATGAACGTGTGTGTGGAGTATATGAGATATAGAGAGACGCTGTATGAATTTGTGAAAGCGATTTGTAGAGTAAAGCGATTAAAGTGGTGGTTAAGACTAAAAGAGTGCAATGTAAAGTCAGTTTATTATTTCATCACTTGACCTGTCAAAATGGAAAGTAAATGTGTATATCTGATACGAGTAGCAACATGGCAACACACCCACACATCTTTCCCTTGTTTCTCCCACTCTCTTCTCCCTCTCCCTCTCCCTCTTCCTCTCCTCCCCCTCTCCTCGTCCTCTCCCAGGTCCCTAACCATCTGATATGGTTAATATTCTTCTATTGGTTTTTCCACTCATCTATGAACTTTGTGGCAGAGCTGATGCAGTTTGGAGACAGAGAGTTCTACAGGGACTGGTGGTGAGTACAGATTCCGTACAGTCAAAGTATTTGTTCACATACAAACACTTTTCATACATTTTAAGATACAAGACATGAAAACAGGCACACATGCTCCGTTTGTCAGTAATTTGGTAAATTTATTTTTGCAGAACTTAAACTTAAATGCGCAGATGCAAACGATTATGCATGTGCACGAACCATTTGTCACTCATGTATTAAAATAGGGAGCTCGCTCTCAATCTGTGCATTTCTTGTTCATTTTAGGAACTCTGAGACTGTCACCTACTTCTGGGCCAACTGGAACATCCCAGTACACAAGTGGTGTCTCAGGTGAGCACAGTTTTATTTTTTCAACACTGACACCTTGATTGATGTTTTGGCTTTTATCCTCTGTGGTTAAAGTTCTCCGTCGCTGCAATAGATTTTCTGCAGCACCTTATCTTTGAAGTAAAAAGCCAGACAGTGGATACACACAGTGGTGACAGGCCATCGAGATTGAAGAGATAAGGATCAGCAGGATTTATGAGCTGGTCTGTGTATCTTTGTGTGTTCCAGACACTTCTATAAGCCAATGTTGAGGAAGGGGGTCAACAAGTTTCTGGCTCAAACCGCAGTCTTCCTGGTGTCAGCCTTCTTCCACGAGGTAAATCCACAACAACACTAACAACATCCCTCCTATTTATTTATACTGTACTTAATATCCGTGCATTAAAGTGTCTGTTGTGGAGAATTGTTTAAATCAGTAGCAACTGAGAAAATTGTGTCATTAATGTAATTTAACATGACTGATGTGTACATTTAAATGTAACCGACTTCCTTAAAGTTCCTTCCTCCTGAATGAAAATGCATCTATTTACTCCTAAAGCGTAAAAAATAAAAAGATTGTATTAGAGTTTTGATTGTGCAACTTTTTTATCCATAATCCTACATTTTAATACACAAATGACTTGTTATGATAAAAATCCTTGTCTTTCCTCTTCAGTACCTGATGAGTGTTCCTCTGAAGATGTTCAGACTTTGGGCCTTTATGGGAATGATGGCTCAGGTGAGACACGTTGAACTGTCCCCAATATCTGTTGTTCACCTTCTCTCCTCAGCACTCCATCCCTTACCCTCCCGCACACGTTTACACAAACCTGTACACGAGCTCATTTTGACCTCTCAGCTTTGACCTCTGCAGGTTCCTCTGGCTTGGTTTGTGGGTCGCTTCCTAAATGGAATCTATGGAAACGCCGCCGTGTGGATCTCCCTCATCATTGGCCAGCCTGTCGCTGTGTTGATGTATGTCCATGACTACTACGTCATTCATTACAGCAGCAGCACATAGTACCGGATCAATGCACACATGCTCTGCTCCACTTTGGTGTGACAATGTGGTGGTCAGCCTCCAGTGTAATAAAAAACCACCATCCCCACCAGCTGTCATCAGGATGTTTAAACTTTGAACTTAAAGTGAAAAGACATTTGTATTTCTGTTATTGGAATTGATCCCACGTATGATTTTATCAAAAACAGAAGCAAATGTGTTTTTCTACTTTTTCCCCCAAGTGGCAGATATTGGTGGTCGTCCTGACTCGGCTTTTAACAATGACGACAGTCAGAGTTTTTACATTAAATCTGTGTATATATGTGCGAATATATATATACACATACACACACACATCCCGCTCTTCGATCCAATGCAGTTGTCAAGTATCACAGATATTTATATTGAAAAGATTTGCAAGAAAATGTGAAGAAAGGACCCAATTACCAAAAAAAAGGTTTATAAAAGGTTTTTGTGTAACATGCTACATGTGTTATACACCTCGGCATGATCGGATTTTATGTGCCAAATATTTTATTTTATACTTTGTGTGATTTTATTTGTTGATGCGACTGCAGTTGTATTGTGCCATCTTCAGCTTATTATTTATGTCTTTTGTTAAATGTGAATTATGCAGTTTTGATTTTACTGATCTGAACCAATGGATGTTTTTTTGCACTTTAAAGAGATGCATGCTGTTAAAGCAATAGATTTCTATACATGTTATTGGTTGGTCTGAGGAAAATATGTTGTTTTAATATAATTGTTTGTTCTGTACCATCCTAGATGAGGTTTTGTTTTTTATTAATTCAGTTTGTTTTAAGTAAACATATATAGTTGATTTTCTTCCTTGAGTTGATCTTACAGCTAAAGATACTAGAGCCTGACATCGTTGCCAATCTGAATATTGCCACATAAAGGTTGATAAAGGTGTAGTGTTATTTAATTTAACATTTTAATCTGTTAAACACTAAGTGAGATCTGAGTGTACATTTTAAAATCAGACTTTTAATTTTCTGAAAATGTTTCCCATGTTTTTCCCTCGTCGAAAAAACACTGTTCACATTCCTTGTTGAAAATTATAAGTGCCTGTCGCTTTAAAACCAGATCGAAAAAAATATATTGACCAACAGTTTATTGTAGAAACAACGAAGAAGCCAAATACTTCAAAAGGAAAGACATTTTTTCTCTGTAGCCGATTCACAATGCATTTGTATGTATGGTGTGTTGAAGTATTTGGTTAAAGCTGCTTAAAGCTTCTCGTCCTTACTTCAAATTCTGCTCCACGTTTATTCAAACCCTTTAGCAATACGAACCTTTTTCAAATCTTTATTTCCGACTAGATGTTATTCTGATGGATTTTTTTTTTTTTGAAGAGTTGTGTGTAAATCTATAAATCATATTATTGGTATTTCAGTGCACAAATGGCAGCTTTAATATCTTCTAAGTCTGAGCCACTTCTACCAACATGTGATTGAGTGTATGTTCTGTGAGCAGCAGTGAGTGCAGGAGATTTGTTCAGTCTTTGGAGTTCTGTATTAATAAGCTGCCGTCTGGGAGGCTTTTCCACATAATACAAATCACATGGCTCAGTGCATTCTTGTTAATTGGGAGGAAAGAAATAATCAAGAGTGAAAAATATACTGGGAAATGTCTGACAGCTCTTAAATTTAACTTTACTAGAAATTTTCCATCTCAGTTAAATTGACATTATTTGGTAAACAGACTCAAATTTACAGTAGCAATATGGAATAAATTATTATTTTTATTTGCATGACCCTCATATGGAAAATGTATTTCCTGAGTTGTTTACTTTTAACTCTGCCTTGCTTTTAGTTTTTCATGAGATTTCTTGTCAATGGAAATACTGAGCTGAGTTTAACATAACAAATGTCCTTTGAGGTGTGGTTATCAAAATTCTAACAAGATTGCCTTTTTGTGTTATTTTATTTGCCTGGAATGAACCCAGTTCTTGTCTTGGAATGTATTGTTTATTTCTTGATACATTTAACTGAAATCCAAAGTGAAACAAAGATTATATGTTTTGGGAATGAGAATAATTTCCACGGCTTTTTTTTTTAAGTTATTGGATAAAGATCGTTTATATTTGATGAATGAACTTGTCTATTTGTCTTTGTTTCTATTGCCAAAAATATCAGGTGCTATTATCATTTATCAACAATGCATTGAAAACTGTAACGGAAAGTGAGTCCGGAGGAGAATGGAGCAGGTAGAAGAAGAACAGAGGTAACGAGAGGTGGAGAAGGTCTACTGCTGCAAGAAAGAAACACACAAACAGACGGGTATTAGACATCAAACATCAAATATCTGCATGAGTAACGACCGGAGAGATATTTGTCTGTGCGTGGAGGTGCATGTCTCACCTTGGCCTTCGTATTTTTGACATTAAGTTTGAACTCTGCCGGGAGTTCGTCCTCGGAGTACAGTCTGTCAGAGAAATACACCCTCCTAATGCGACAGTTTGCGTGGATCTGAGAGAAAAACACTTTAGACATTAGCAACAGAAAGACAATACAGTCATAAATATTTAATTGGAAGATTTTACAGGCTCATCAGTTGAAGTAGCATCTGAAGACAGCTTGTTCCACTGTCTGCACTGACCTGTACACGCTGCGTCTCGACGTAATTCGTTCCATACGCCCTCCCGGTGAAGTCCGCAAGGTTGAACTGAATCTGATTCCACCCCTCATCCAGCTTCAGGGGCATGGTGCAGATGAACGGCGCCACATGTGTTGAGGTCCGATAGTTACTCGCCCGAAAACGCCGCCGGACATTATGATCATCCAACACCTGAGAGTTGCAAATATGGGGGAGAAAGTATGAATGAGTCAGAAGGACTCCTGACACCATAAAGAACAAAACCCAGGGTAAAACATCATTCCTGGGTTTAAAGGTTCAGTGTGTAGAATTTAGTGACATCTAGTGGTGAAGTTGCATGTTGCAGCTGAATACCCCTCACCTCAACCTCTAGTTTGGGCTACTGTAAAAAACATGGTGTCCTCCATAGAGAAGACTCACTCCCAATGTAAATATAAGTATTTAAATACAAAGGGCCCATTCTAGAGTCAAGAAAACAACAATTTGTACAATATAGAAGATCACACACTAGTGAAAACATCATTAGGATTATTTTAGATTCAATTTCTGCCAATAGATCCCTTTCACATAAATCGCACACTGAACCTTTAAGGAATACACGTGTGATTTCCCCACCTGGACCTCAAAAGTGAAATACTTTTTGAGGTTCTTTATGATCATGACCAGAAAAGGAAGCTTGATGCCCAGTGTGCTCTTTGGTTCTGCGGGACACGTGATGAATGTGGTGCTGTAGGGGTCAGAGAGGTTAAAGGGTGAGACAAGGGAAGATACAGTAAGTGTGTTTACACAACTTGACCTGAGCTGAGGGATGAGTCTAACACACACAAACTCACCTGACGTTCAGCCCTTCAACTTCCAACACCGAAGAGTTAATGTCCTTGTCCGTGATTCTCTCGACGTGGCCATTTTTCACCTATGAACATAGAAATATATGACATTTTATGGTTTAATATAGAGAACTCACCTGTTTCTCTCTTGTAAAAGAGCCCTACCACCATCATTCAACAGATATTAGTTTGCAGCAGATTGTATCTGTATAACAACAAGAAACAGCAGGACAGATGTGCAAAGGACATATTTGAGGATCTTTAGTGTCACACTTATACAGTTTGTCAGCCAGAGAGAACTAACAACTTTCGTAGTTCAAAAAATAATCTATTAAAATATTTAACATTTATTGTATTATGTTAATTATCAGTCGGGCTACAGTTCAGATGCTGATCTGGGTGGAGTCAGTCATATGATGAAGATATTGTCGTTGCATTTTAAATCTTTAAAGTGTTGTCATTTGACTGTAAATTGTCTTTAAAAAATGATATTTTCATAATCATTATTTTTGTTATTATTATTTATTGATAATAATATTATTGGCTTTACAACTGTGCCTTCTGGCCCTCCGTGTACCCTACTATGTTTACAGGGGCCTTCTGGCTAAAGCATTTTGTTAAGGTTTTGTTCTCAAACTGAGGTTTAAATTATAAAGTTTCAATCAAATGTATTTTTATTTTTGTCTGTGACTGAGGCAGATTAGCTTCACTCACATACATCTGACAATTGCTTTAAACTTTACAACTTCAACCTCAGTCAGCTGCCTGAACACTGACTTCATTACATTTTACACCACAGATCAGACATCAAAAATTAAGACCCAAACACGAACAGCTAGTTAGCAGTAGCACGTTATGCTAGGGAAGCCAGAGGTCGGCTCAAGGCTCTCAATCACCTGTTTGTCCCAGATCTTCAGAGGTTTGCTGCCGATGCTGTAAAGGATGGAGAGGAATCCGCTCTGAAACGTGCTTTTAAACATCTTCTGTGTTTGTGTTTGGAAAACTACTATTGCTAACTATTGTTTATAGATCAAATTTCCTCGGAGGGCTAAATCTGCGTCTGTTTGATGCCGGGTTTATTGGCGGGTGGCAACCAACATTAAAGTGTATAACTGCATCTTCATTCATAAAGGTAAAAGGTCCGATCATAGGTTCTACATCAAAGGACAACCCATCTTCTTTAGCTTTTTCTATGTTTAGAGCAAGAAGAAGAAGAAGATTAAACAAATCCAATGAACTATAGGAAATGAACTATAGGAAATGAACTATAGGCAAAAACCTCAGGTAATGAACTATAGGCCAATATCAATGACATCACATATGGGGAAAGGTTAGCATATTAGCATATTATATGGCAACGGAAACTTAATCTGTAACACAACAAAACAAATAATTTCATATAAAAAGGCATCAAAATTACTTCAATTCCCAAAACATATAGCTTTGTTTCACTTTGGATTTCAGTTAAAAGTATCAACAAAAAAACAATACATTCAAAGACAATAACGGTGCATTTCAGGCAAATAGAATAACACAAAGGGATATCTTAATGAATAAATATATATGTGTCAATATCTATTATCTATTATCCATCTATTTGGACAAATATTTCGATTTATATCATGGATGAATGGATAGAAGTCTATATAGGTCTTTTATTGGAGTATATCCACATATCAAAATATATATAAATATTGACAAGACAGCGTCTTACTTCTAACACCATGTTCCAACTAACCCGCTGTGTGGAGTTTTTCACAAGCCTTGCTAACACTGGCTGTGAGTTGGTTGCATGGTGCTATATATTAAACAATAAGATGGTAATTAAGATAATATGTGTAGGGATTTGGTGACATACACACAGCTCAGAAGTCAAAAACCAAAACCATAAAGAAATGTACTCTCATGCCACCGAAAACACTCCCTGCCACTGCCAGTATCCCCACAAATCCAGGTCCAAACTTCCTGAAAATATTTGGGACCCCCTGCTGGTACTGTGGTAAAGTGACCAGAAGCACACCCTGCTCAACCAAAATTCGTAGCTCCAATATTACACTATTACAAAGGGTCAAATATATTTATTTTGACATATTTTTAAATATGGAAAAGCACTCATTTCACAGTCAGCAATTTACACAGTATCAGTATTTCTGCAAGTTGATTCACATAACATTGTGCAGGGACCTTACAACATTAAACATTTACTATAAAGATTTTACAGTCCCATCAGTTGAAGTTAGAAATGGGCGATACCAGACTTTATAAGTTCGATATGATACTGTAAGGTTGGCCCAAGCAGTTATGGCACAAACACTGAGACAAACCCAGCTATGCAGTACAAGTGTATTTATTTTACATTCTTTACTTTTAACTCTGCCTTGCTTTCTTTGTTTCTATTGCCAAAAATATTCACATTTAACAACAATGCATTGAAAACTGTAACAGAAAGTGAGTCCAGAAAATACGTGTCTGTACAGAGAGCAACACAAGACAGCACTCAAAACTCATAGCACTGCAAAGTGTTGAATTTCATCAGAAGGAGGAGAATGGAGCACGTAGAAGAAGAAGAACAGAGGTAACGAGAGGTGGAGAAGGTCTACTGCTGCAAGAAGGAAACACACAAACAGACGGGTATTAGACAAACATCAAATATCTGCATGAGTAACGACCGTAGAGATATTTGTCTGTGTGTGGAGGTGCATGTCTCACCTTGGCCTTCGTATTTTTGACATTAAGTTTAAACTCTGCCGGGAGTTCGTCCTCAGAGTACAGTCTGTCAGAGAAATACACCCTCCTAATGCGACAGTTTGCGTGGATCTGAGAGAAAAACACATTAGACATTAGCAACAGAAAGACAATACAGTCATAAATATTTAAAAAGAACTCTGTCTGCACTGACCTGTACACGCTGCGTCTCGACATACTTCGTTCCATACGCCCTCCCGGTGAAGTCCGAAAGGTTGAACTGAATCTGATTCCACCCCTCATCCAGGTCCAGGGGCATGGTGCAGATGAACGGCGCCACATGTGTTGAGGTCCGATAGTTACTCGCCCGAAAACGCCGCCGGACATTGTGATCATCCAACACCTGAGAGTTGCAAATATGGGGGAGAAAGTATGAATGAGTCAGAAGGACTCCTGACACCATAAAGAACAAACCCCAGGGTAAAACATCATTCCTGGGTTTAAAGGTTCAGTGTGTAGGATCTAGTGACATCTAGTGGTGAAGTTGCATGTTGCAGCTGAATACCCCTCACTTCACCCTCTCCCAATGTAAATATAAAGTATTCAAATACAAAGGGCCCATTTTAGAGTCAAGAAAAAAACCTAATTGTACAATATAGAAGATCACACACTAGTGAAAACATCATTAGGATTATTTTAGATTCAATTTCTGTCAATAGATCCCTTTCACATAAATCGCACACTGAACCTTTAAGGAATACACGTGTGATTTCCCCACCTGGACCTCAAAAGTGAAATACTTTTTGAGGTTCTTTATGATCATGACCAGAAAAGGAAGCTTGATGCCCAGTGTGCTCTTTGGTTCTGCAGGACACGTGATGTAGGTGGTGCTGTAGGGGTCAGAGAGGTTAAAGGGTGAGACAAGAGGAGGATGAGTGTTTTAACACAACTTGACCTGAGCTGAGGGATGAGTCTAACACACACAAACTCACCTGACGTTTAGCCCTTCAACTTCCAACACTAGGGAGTGAATATCATTGTCCGTGATTCTCTCGACGTGGCCATTTTTCACCTATTAACATAGAAATATGACATTTTATGGTTTAGTCTAGAGAACTCACCTGTTTCTCTCTTGTAAAAGAGCCCTACCACCATCATTCAACAGATATTAGTTTGCAGCAGATTATATCTGTATAACAACAAGAAACAGCAGGACAGATGTGCAAAGGACATATTTGAGGATCTTTAGTGTCACAGTTATACAGTTTGTCAACGCTCATATATTCTGGCTGTAATATTTTGTTAAAGTTTTGTTAAAGCCCTTGTTCTCAAACTGAGGTTTGAAGTTATATAGTTTAAACCAAATACTTTTCATTTGTCTGTTACTGAGGCAGATTAGCTTCACTCACATACATCTGACAATTGCTTTAAACTTTACAACTTCAACCTCAGTCAGCTGCCTGAACACTGACTTCATTACAATTTACACCACAGATCAAACATCAAAAATTAAGACTCAAACACGAATGGCTAGTTAGCATTAGCACGTCATGCTAAGGAAGCCAGTGGTCGGCTCAGGGCTCTCAGTCACCTGATTCTCCCAGATCTTCAGAGGTTTGCTGCCGATGCTGTAAAGGATGGAGAGCAATCCGCTCTGAAATGTGTTTTTAAACATCTTCTGTTTGTGTTTGGAAAACTACTATTGCTAACTGTTAAACAACAGTTAGCACAACAGTTGGAGATCAAATTTCCATTCCTAATGCTACCGCTTCTCTGGGCGACTAAATCCGTTCCACTGCCAGAGATTAAAAGAAGTTCCAGTTCAGTTCAGTAAAAAGCAAAAATATAGAAGTCAAGGTGCAAACTGCATTTGCATCATCAAAGATAAAAGGTCAGATTATAGGTTCTTAATCAAAGGATAACCTACCTTCCAAGGCTTTTACTTTGTTTGGAGCAAGATTAAAAATCCAATAAACTAGGATGTAGAAAAGTCTTATGAAATGGTTTGGAAGGAGGGATAAGTGATTAAATTAAACATGGCAGGGATAACAGGTAGGACGTATAATTCGATCACAGACTTTTTATTTGATGGTTTATTCAAGTAAGAGTTGGGACTCGTTAATCAGGAAAGTATATGGTGGGACATGGTACTCCTCAGGGCACTGTCATTAGACCAATATTGTTTTCCATTATGATTAATGATGTTTTATCTCAAGTTCAGGGTGATATTGGCTCTCTGCTGATGATGGAGATGGGAAAAATACAATTGATGTGTTATAAAATGTTCATATTCATGGGCCTTAAAGTTCTCAGTGGAAAAAAACTAAAGCGTTAATGTTAACTAGTAAAATAAGTGTTGCTACGCTATCACGAGTTCTCGTGAGAACTGCAGCAGAAACTAGGAGAAGGATGAATTGACAACAATTAATTGAAAAAACTTTATTGAGCAGAGAACACAAGACATCACTCAGAACTCAAGCTCTAAAATTACTATATTACAAATTTCATCACACAGGGAGCGATGCAGGTGGAGAAGGTCTACTGCTGCAAGACACACACAAACAGACGAGTGTTAGACAAATATCAAATATGATCATTGTACCACATGTACAGATATCTGACTGCATGTGGAGGGGCATGTCTCACCTTGGCCTTCTGATTCTGGACGGGCAGATAAAGTTTAAACTCTGCCGGGAGTTCGTCCTCAGAGTACAGTCTGTCGGAGAAATACACCCTCCTAATGCGACAGTTTGCGTGGATCTGAGAGAAAAACACATTAGACATTAGCGACAGAACAGGCTCATCAGTTGAAGTAGCATCTGAAGACAGCTCGGTCCTCCTCTGTCTCTGCACTGACCTGTACACGCAGCGTCTCGATATAATTCGTTCCATACGCCCTCCTGGTGAAGTCCGAAAGGTTGAACTGAATCTGATTCCACCCATCATCCAGCCTCATGGGCATGGTGCAGATGAACGGCTTCACTCGTGTTGTGCTCTGATAGTTACTCGCCCGAAAACGTCGCCGGACATTTTTATCATCCAACACCTGAGAGTTGCAAAGATGGGGGAGAAAGAATGAGTGACCGTGAATCCCAACACTACGAGGAACAAAACTCAGAATATGTATCATTCCTGGGTTTAAGGAATACACGTGTGATTTCCCCACCTGGACCTCAAAAGTGAAATACTTTTTGAGGTTCTTTATGATCATGACCAGAAAAGGAAGCTTGATGCCCAGTGTCTTCTTTGGGTCTGCGGGACACGTGATGTAGGTGGTGCTGTAGGGGTCAGAGAGGTAAGAGGGTGAGACAGGATAAGAATAAGCGTGTTAACACAAGTTGACCTGAGCTGAGAGATGAGTTTAACACACACACACAAACTCACCTGACGTTTGTCCCTTCAACTTCCAACACCAGGGAGTGAATATCATTGTCAGTGATTCGTTTGATGTGCCCATTCCTCACCTGAGAACACAGAAATATGTGATATTTTATGGTTTTATAAGCAGAGATCATGCATTTCTCTCTGGTTAAAGAGCCCTATCACCATCGTTCAACTGGACAGATGTGAGTTTGTTGCAGATAATAAAATAAAAAACTATAAAGAAATGCAAAGGACTCGTTTGTTTGTTTTCAACTGTAAAAGAGATCCTGCTCAGTTCATATCATGGTCTATAAAAACCTTTTTATGATTAAATGTAGTGTTTTAATGTGACAATCAGCTGATCATATTATATCAGTCACTAAAATCCTGTTTCAGTCAGGCTCTAGTTCAGATGTTGACAGGATGACGAAGTTACTGTGAATCCATTTTGAACCTGTCAAGTGTTTTAATTGAAACAAAGAACATGTTTCACTATTTATTCTAATATATGAAACAAATTTAATTTCCTCCCTTTACTGGACCAGAATATCTTCACTCACAGCAATAACATAACATTAACTTGACAATAACACTGAGACACTGGATCCGTGACGTATATTACACCACAAATGATGCTGAACTGTAAACATGATCAATCTTTAAAACACTAACAGCTAGTTAGCATTAGCACGTGATGCTACGGAAGTCGGTGGTCGCCTCAGGGGTGTCACTCACCTTTTTGTCCCAGATCTGCAGAGGTTTGCTGCCGATGCTGTACAAGATGGAGAGGAACCCGCTCTGAAACGTGTTCTTAAACATGGTCTGTGCTCGTGTTTGGATCCACCACCACTGTTGCTATGCTAACTCTTCTTGTTTACAGTCTAGGTTTCCGGCCGTTCCCAACGCTACCGCCTCCGTGGGGAACTAAATAATCTGTTCCGCTGCAGAAGATTCACAGAAGCTCCGGCTTAATAAAAAAAGCACAAGAACCGTCGGAGTCAGTTCAGTTCGTGACGGTCACACGGTTCTGTTACCGGAGGCGTGAAGTGAAAGCCCCGCTCCGTTATTTGACTGTTGCTAAGGAACGGAATCGCTCGGTCTCGTTTTCACGTCGACTCTAAAACCGTGACCCACCCCCGGTTGCCTTAGCAACATAATGCTGGAACGTGAGCCGCATTCAACAAGTTGAAAAAGAGATGAATTAATAAATGAAACCTGAATTAAAACTCATTAGTATTAGTATTAAACATTAGTATTTAAACTTGGAGGTAGAATACAGTTAAATACAAAGACCTGTTCATATAGATAGATAGATAGATAGATAGATAGATAGATAGATAGACAGACATACATATATTATATTTAGCCTACATGTAATTTCAAATTGAAAAAATGTAGTTAACACATGTATATGTGTACATGTGTATGTACGCATACATTATACATATATATAATAGCTGACCTGACCCACCTACCTCGACAAGGCAGTGATGCATGTGGCATCGTGAGCGTAACATCAGGAAGAAGTAAGGATCGACGAGAACAACTGGCACAGATGTGGAAGGCAGAGACTCACCTGGTCCCCTTGGTAAGAGGAGCACTTGTGACTGTGACCCAACACACTAGGAGCAGATTCCAGGTACAGTCAGAAGAGTGTAGTCGTGTGCACAGAAGATCCTGAACAAAACCTACAAACCCTCAAACTCCCAGATCTCTGGGGCCTCTGAGGACCCGAGGAAGACATATACACCACCCAGGGCAATTTAGTTTATTTATATTTATATAGTTAAGGTGTATTCAGTTAAGTTATGGAGACACAGATACAAAATTTAAAAAAACTGATGCAGCAGAGGCACAAATATCCAGACTCTAAATCCCTTCTCTGGAAGCTACTTGATAACTTCCCCCAAATCTTGCGACACAGGCTCGATGTTTAATGTCCACGCCAAGATAGTGAAGCAATATTTCCTCAGACATTAAAAAGCTCCACCACAACCACATGAGACTTCTACAATATAACGGATTCAACAGGCTGTGCAAGCACCTGATGTGCTTCTCAGGATAAACTAACTTTTACATATAAAATTGTTGGACTGCCCTTTAAATTCCCAAAATGCAATGACAGCCAGTCTCTAAAAATAGACGACCCACACACGACTATATGTCTGCACTTCACCCTCTAAACCCCCACTAAAGTATCAAGTGGGACATCCTTCCTCTCGGCCTGCAGCACTTTCAACAAGCCGGGCCAGGAACGGTCTGACAGTTGTTTCAAATATTTGAACAAGCATGAGAAACAGTCGATCAAACATTCACCAGGCACTTTAGTGCCGGTATCGCAAACAGAGGGGGGAATAAATCAAAAGTCCACAAGCCTATTACTTGAATTGTTTGACATAGTAACATGTGCAGGTACTGTACACAGACGCAGACACACACACACACACACATTACATTCACTTACATTGATATCCTGGAGGTTTACTGTAACGTTAACCATACTACTTGTCTAACCTAACATTACAGTCACTGACCCAAAGACCACATTTTGTCCCCAGTTAAAAGGTTATTAGAATGAATCCTGTCCCCAAATGTAGCTTATGTCAGAAAAAAACACACACACACACACACACGCACACACATGCTGCAGAGTGGCGACCACCTCTCCAGCTGTTTACGTTACTGTGGTTTATGAGGTGCTGCTTCTCTCCACCTAATATCTGTGTTCAAATGAATGTCTGTGTTTTCCTCTCCATCTCTTTTTCTACCCGCTCTTCTTCTTTCTCTTTCTCTAAGGCCCCCCCCCCCCCCACTCTTCTTCACTCACTGAGTCAGGTATTTAAACAGAAACGTAGATAAAATGTCCCCTCAGACCCGGTCAGTGTTGGACCACCCCAGAGACAGCTTTAAAATAAACTTTCTTAAACAAACCCTTAAATAAAATTGTCCCTTGTTTCTGTGACTCAGCATTTGTTTTCTATATGTTGCTTTTCAGTAACAGCTACTCACTCCCAATCCAATCAGCCGCTGCCTCCAGTGGATATGTCCAATCCTCATTTTTTTTAAATAGAGTGTTGTAGTCCCTTCCCTGTTTTGTTTCTGATCCCTTTCCACCATTTTTGCACGATATCTTATGTTCTTAAGTTTATTCAGTGGTTAATTCCCTGTGATTAATGCTATTGTGCCAGAAATCTTGTTTTTCAGGAATTACATTAAGTTTTTCTGTTTCCCTTCCTCTTATCTTTTCCTAATCACTATTTCATATATCAAACAACTCACCAGTAAGCGGGGATGATGAGAGCGAGAATGGAAATTTAGGTATTGTGAAGTGAAGAAAGACAAGAAAGCAGAGGAGAGATGAGAAATAGGAAAAAGAGAAACATTTTCTACACAACATGTGACATGAGGATAAAGAGGAGGAGGTTCAGCTGCTTTACTCTGCTGGAGAAATGGTCTTTTCCATGACTGGTTCACATCCTAACTCTGTCCTCGCTGTCCTGTCCGTCTGCTGACCGACGACAGAACGAAGACACGGGAAGAAAAGAAGAAACAAAAGGGAAACACCTCAGATTCAAACTTTAATATCTGGACATAAACATCAAAACTTTAAGACATCCAGTGTGGTTCTTTTTCACTTTCCCCCCCGTCTTCACCAGGTATGTTTCAGAGACATTTTCAACATGTTTAGTTTCCTTGTTTCAGCTTTGTTTTGTCGGTAAATGTTTTCAGACAAGCTTAGATCATAATGTCATGAATTTTATCTCGTATTTAATAACCACAAACTAAACATCACTCTCATGTATTCACTGATATTTTTATGCGAAGTTACAGGAAAACAGGAGCTTTTTATTCTTTTAAAATTGAGAGAATTTCACTGTTCTGCCAAAAAATGTTGTCATGTACTGAGAAAAGGTTTATCTGGAAGGAAACTATAGTTTGATGGTTATTATGATCCCAATGCAAATCCAGGCAATTACACGGAGGAACACTTATATACTCAAATTCTTTGCAGGTTTGTTTATTTTATTGAATCCCTGTTAGCTTCTGCCATAAATTGTCAAACAGCCTTGACATTAAATAATGTCCAAATAAAACGTTAATACTAATTAATACCTGAAAACCCGCTCCAAGGTGGGAAAGAATAATCTGCACAAAAAGACAAAACAAGATTTATAAACTGCTCTTTGTCTGTTTTGTACATGTTTAAAAGACTAGAGTAAAATCATACTTGGTAAGTTTGCAGAGTGCAGGTAATTCTCTGTCTTTAATTCAGGCCCTTGGTCAAGTTTTATGTGGAAAACATCTTCCTCAGCAGGACGTTCAAATAGGAAGTCATCTGTCTTTGGTATTTATAAGGAAAGAAAGGAGATTTGTGGCTCTAACCAGGGATTCTGACAAGTCATTCTTTAAAATGATTCAGGTGAAATTACTTTGGCTTTCAGTGAGAAAAAGTATTTCACCTAAGTGTCCAGTTCAGAAAAGTTTTAGGATTTTAAAGGCTCCATTTATCTAAACTGGACGTTAACCATACATCAAATTCTTGTGTTTCATACAAGACGAATGTGCGTCTTGTTTTCAACACAAAATGTAACAGCAACGTGTTAAATAGCAGCAAACACTGACATGGTTCATATTAATAACAAACTCTGTGTTTAAAGTAACACACAAGGTCGTGCACTTAACTTTGTGGAAACTGTCACATCCTTTCAGAGCATATGAAGATGAATTCAGTCGTCGCTGCAGTGCGACAAAACGTTGTTTATAGGATGAGTCTCCGGAGTAACTTCTCTGGGTGTTAAGCACTTTCATCCAGAGGAGTTTTTAATGTGATTGTGAGTGTGTGTGTGTGTGTGTGTGTGTGTGTGTGTGTGTGTGTGTGTGTGTGTGTGTGTGTGTGTGTGTCTTCTCCCTTGGCTCAGAGCCTTGGGTTGTTTTAAACCCGACAGAGCTCTCCCCATCACTTTGGATTTTAGCAGTTTAGCAGTTTATAATTGAATATCCACGGCTGACTCCAGCAAATATTATGAGAGTTCAAATAGAAGCAGTTACACTAAATTTAACCTCCCAGTACAAAAGCTACTTTACATGACTATGTTTCCTCCACAACCATATAGAGTAATTTACCAACAATACTCTCATATACTGTGTATTTGTAGTACTTTACTTTACTTTTCATATCACACTTTGTGATGACGTTATCTCCTCTATTTCTGTCTCTGTGTGCACAATTTTATACGATGAAACAATCGTTCCAGTCTAAAGCAGGTTGAATTTCAAATAGTTTTGCACTAAACGAAAAATATCATTGATGATGCATATTTCTCTTCTTCGTTTCTCAGAACCCTGACATTCATCCTCTTTAACCAATGGAGAGTCTTCCTGACAACATCAGCTCCCCCGAGCCCCTCCTGACTCCAGACCTGACTAACTGCAGCGCCTGGAAGCAGCGGTGGGGGGCGCCACACTTGCACAGGTTAGGTCACCTGGATCTGCAGCTGTACCAAGACTTCTACGCCGTGTGGGTCTCTCTTATGGTGAGATACAACAACACCACATGTATTCTGCAGAAACCTTTTTGGATTCATTGATTGGGATTGGTTTTGGATAAAGGTTTATTTTAGTCAATATCAACATATTGAAAGGCTAAAGAAATGTGTTAAATGACCTCAAACTGCTCTTGAGCAAGGCACCACACCTTCACATACTCACATGACTTTAGTGTTGGAGCACTGAGAGTCTATCCCTCTGCTGCAGGTGTGTAACTGTCTCATGCTGGTGGTCGGTGTTGCGCTCAACTCTTTGGCTCTCTACGTCTTCTGCGGGGCCTCCACCCACTCCTCAGCCTCTGTGGTTTACACTATGAACTTGGCCGTAGCCGACCTGCTGGTGGCGCTGTCACTGCCCGCTCGCATAGCCCTGTATCACAGCGGAGGGAGCTGCCTGGCTTGCTCCTACATCCACACCTTCAGCTACTTCGTCAACATGTACTGCAGCATCCTGTTTCTGACCAGGTGGGTGGGTCACGTCACTACGCAGCCTTTAAAAAATGTTTACCTTCTTCTTTTCTCTGTGACTGCACTTCCTTTGTTTTCTCAGTATCTGTGTAGATCGATACCTCGCTGTTGTCCACTCGTCCGGAACCCTCCATCGATGGAGGACCACAGGGGCGGCCAGGTGTGTCAGCGCCGCAGTGTGGTTCATAGCAGTGGTGGTCACCTACTCTTTTCAGGTGATGACAACTACAACACACTGAAGCTGCTTTCAGACATGTACTGGACTTTCTGTGGACGTTCTACTAAGGTCATGTCTGAAAACAGCTTTCATTTTTCAAACACATGTATAAACACGGTCGGCCAACAAGAAAAGCAGAAGAAACTCTCTTAAACTTCATATGTGGTCATCTCTCCTCCTCTCTCCAGACCACGGCATTGGGGTTCAGCTCCTCCTGCATGCTCCTCCCCGCCCTCTTCTACCTCACCATACTGGAGTTCGCCCTCCCTCTCCTCACTGTGGTGGTCTTCACCCTGCGCGTCGCCTGTTTCCTCACCTCCAGCCACGGCCTGATGCCGCAGCAGAGCAGGGTGAGGAGGGCCCGTGCCGTAAGGCTTTTGGCCGCGGTCCTCGTGGTTTTCACCGTGTGCTTCACGCCCTTTCACGTCCGCCAGGTGCTGGTTTACTTCTGGGTCAGAGATGGTGGGAAGGGGCTGGGCCAGGGGGCAGGGCACGTGCTGGCCTATCACATCACGGTGACCCTGAGCAGTCTCAACAGCTGCCTGGATCCAGTGGTTTACTGCTTTGTGACAGACAGCTTCAAGAGAGTGTGGAGGACGAGGAGGAGGGGAGGGACAGAGGGGGAGGCCGGGCAGACGAGTGGTGGCGGGGGAGAAGGGGAGAGGAACTCGGTGAATAAATGTTCAGGGGCGGTGCTGGCGATAGCTCACAGTGTGGCCACTCTCACCCTCACCAGCAGGCCCCTTTCTGCAGCCAGCGTGGACCAGTCTGATTAGACCGGTGGAACCCCCCGATACCTGTGGATGGAAGAGTCCAGAGAGACAGTGGAAACTCAAACACAAATTTATCTTTAAGATGAACAAAACAACACTTCAGTGGGGGCACCCCTCCATCCATCTTCATCCCTCTATCTCTCCATGTTTTCACCTTTGCATCCCTCTGACCTCTGACAGCCCATTAAAGGGGGGGGGGTCACAAAATGAGGACCGGACAAAATGTCCTCACTTTCCGAAAATGTCCTCACTCCGTTGGTTGTAGACTCAAACTGGTCCTCACAACGATAGCTGTACAAGAGCACACACACACACACCTTCCTTGAGTTTAGGTCTGTCTGGGGACCTTGGATGGGGTGGTTTGATCCGGGGCCCCTCAGGTCCCTTTTTTCACCGTGGCCCAAAAAACTCCTGGATATAGCGACAACTGAGGAGACTGCAGAAGTTTAGGAGTTCGCAGGTTTTGTCACTTTTTATGCCAAATTTTTGTCTCTGTTTGAAATAAAAGTGTTAATAAAAGCTCCCAATAATTTGGGAGATATTGACTGTAGCTAAAGCTGCACCACGTCATCTGGAACAATCTGTCAACAGGACGCACATAAACTGCTTTCTATAGAGTCATATGTTTTATTATGGCAAGCTAAATGAGTGCTATTTTATTATTTTTTGTTTCATGGGAAAGGACTGAAAAATAACACGTCATGTCAATTCTATTAAACATCAACTATATCCTCAATACTGCTTGTTTAGCTTCCTAATCGTTTCTTGAATATGCTGTTTTTCTTTACGTTTTTCTATGTAAAAATCCCTTTGTCTCTAAAACCTCTGGACATAAATGTATTCTCATCTTTTAAAAGTACTCCGTTTCTTTTTACCATGGCATCAATTCCTGAATAAAATCACTCAATCCTCAGAGTGAGTTGGATTCACTCCAGCAGAGGTCAGTGTTTCACCACAGCAGCAGGAGCAGCTGTAATGAACAAACCACACGATAATCAGACCATTTAAGGAGGATTCATTTTATAATTTTATCACTTCACAGTTTCAGCTGTCTTCTCAGAATTTAATCTAAAACAAAACTTATAGTAAAACTTCAGCTGGAGCTCATATCTCCTGTCCCCTTAAAGTTTTATCTTAAAGAAGATACATATAAACAGCTGATTCCCTCCTAAATCAATACAGGTTTTTAAGCCTATTTGTTACAATACAAAGGCGGAAAAAAAGCTGACCACATTGAAACCACATTTAAATCTGCTGGATCTAAAGTTTTTATTTGAATGTGCAGCAAATTGCACATACTTGTAGAAATCAGTCCCCTGAATATGCCTGATCTCTTTCATCCAGAATGAATTATCCCCTTGAAAATGGGTTAAATTATCAAAAAATGCCCCACCTCACAACATCATCCCACCAAGTTTCATAAAAATCGGTTCTGTAGTTTTTGTGTTATGCTGCTCACAAACAAACGAACGGACAGAGGTGAGAACACAAGCTTGGAGCTAATTATTTAAAATAATATGTGGTGAATCTATTAGAAAGGTCTCATTGTGGACATGGTTTATTTTTACTGGTGATAAACCAGATAAGAGCTGTTCAGGAGAAGTGTCACTGGCAGCAGGCGTCAGTCATTAAATCGAGTGGCGTCTCCCTTTAATCCCCCCAGAGTGCTAACAGGTCATTACAGTTCGTTTAGCGTAATGCTGTGGGTCTGTAAGTTTATACCGCTGCACAAGTGCATCACACACAGACACACACACACAGTTTCAGGTTCCTCCTCTGGTTTCTATGTAAGGAAAGAGAGGGAGGCTGTGACCCTGTGTGCGAGACAGAAATCTGATTCTGCATGAACAAAGTTTTTTGATCTCCATCTCTTCTCTCCGCGGTCTGGCCACGCGGCATCATGGGAAGTCAGTCATCTGCTCTCGGGATGCTGAGTTAAGATGTTTCGACATGGGAAAAAAAAAGGAGAAAACGGGTCCTGAAAGTGCAGAGCAGCAGGTTATTGCACCACAGACATGGAGACGTGTTGTTAAGTGCTGATCCACTCACAGCTGACTGTTCATTTCTTTTATGTGATTTGTTTCTAAAGTTTTCTTAAGAAGCAAACTGGAAAAAAAAACATCTTGACTTAGATTTGTGTATTAAAGCGAATTTACCACAAGAAAATGATCTTTTTGAGTGTATAAAATAATTCATGGCTCTTGAATCATTAGTTTGTGTGTCAGGAAACACACAAAAAGGCCCTAATAAAGTTAAGAATTCTCATTTTGGTCAACAGTGTTGTTTAATTGTTCTCTTAATAAGAATTTATTTTTTACTTGCAAAACTTAAACACAAAAGAAAATGTTCTTCAGACCCAATGAAGATTTTGTGACCATGACATCTGAAAAAATAAAAACTTTTGTTATTTTTCTTCTTGCTCTGTCTGAAGTAGCTGAGGATGCTTTCTCTTCTCTGTTACCAAATTTGTATAAATGAGTCATTCCTGCTCATATTTTACATAACAACAATCTACCAAGTGAAACCGGCAAACTGTATTTGTAATGCAATTCAAATGTATACCATTAGGGGAAGTTATTATTAATTACCTTCACTTGTAGTAAATTGAAAAAAAATGTCTAACCTTCTGAATTCATGAAACTTTTGATTTTACATTATATGCATATTGTTTCTAAATACAGTTACATTTTAAAATACATCTTTTTAGGATTAATTATAACAGAAATAGTTTGTCTTCTAAATGACGTGTGTATTTGATCTATTTCCTGCATGAACTGGTAAAACACACAACTCAATAAAATAGGAATATAAGTGAAGGTCGTAATCATAATTTGAGTTTCCTGCACACACTCGGGATTTGATCTCCAGCTGACAACAGTCTGATGACGCAGACACAAAACTCACTTTTCTACCCACAGGAAATGATTCACTAACTAAAAGAAAGAAGTTTCTATCTCGTCTTAAGTCTTGTTTTCTTTTGTCGTGTGGTGTCGTTGTGCTCTTCATTTTTTGTTTAACTGATGGTGAGATTGAAAAAGGTTAAATAATGAAATGAGTCGTTGTTGTTTAACTTCTGAACAGATTTAAGGTGAGTTTCATACAGTGTTCATCCAGAGTCCTACATATGAAGGCTCAAGCATATTTACAGAACACAGAGAGATATATATGTATATATATACAGTCTTTATATAGAAAACAAAACTACTAACAAAAATAATCATCTTTTTCATAGCAGCAAAAAAGAAGAAACTAAAGAGAAATATGTATATTTACATCTTTTTTTCTCAAATAACAAGGCATATTATATATAGTACACTGCGCATACTTGCTTTCCCATTCTTTAAGTATTTTTCTTGATTTAATCTCAGTGAAGATCAGAAGTATTTAGGCATTTCTCTCCTCCATCGTTAACACAGTTTACTGGAGGCAGAGTCACACACACACACACACACACACACACACACACACACACACACACACACACACACACACACACACACACACACACACACACACACACACACACACACACACACACACACACACACACACACACACACACACACACACACACACTTCGACCAGGTCGGACTAACTGCGTGGCCGCCATGCTGCTGCCACTGGACAGCTGCTGGCTGGAAATAAGAAAACAGCGTCACATTCGTTCAGTGATCAGGACGGTGGAGCCAACATGGCTGCCACTGAAAAAAGTGCAAAGGCCAAACTCTTGCGTGTGTGCGTGCGAGTGTGTGACCCTGCCTGAAGTTTAAAGAACAGATACAAAAACAAAAAACACGTTTCCTAGTTGAGTTAAAACACCAGAACAGAGACGACAGACTCGTAAGTAACCTCTGGTATTGCAGCCGTTGATTCCAGAGTTAAGTGTAAACCAGGTGATTGCAACGAACAGAGAACAAGAACCAAAGTACAAACACAGAGATGACATTTTAAACACATCCTTGGTTTTTGCTTCACGTGAGCAACCGTGACACGACCGCTCACAAGTGCAAACAAACACACATTTCTCCGTCCACTTCTAAACCATCTCCTGTAACAGTAAATAGAATAAGTTTTACTTTACCCTTTTGGAAACTATAGTGAAAAGTGTCCTTTATAGATAGGAAAACTCAAAAACAAAAAAATAAATATCCACAGTTATTTTTTTCTCTCTTATACAACACAATTCTACTGTTTTTTTGTTTTTTTTAAACTTATTATGTGCAAGTTCTGTGCAATGTCAGACCCCCCCGGCTCGTCAAACATCAAAACTAAAAGTGATTTCCACTGAAATCAACTCACATTCATTGACTTTTTTTTCGGAAAAAAAAGAGAAAAAATTTAAGTCACCAGATGGAATCAAAAGGTAAGAACTCAACCTCCCAGCAGGCCGAGCGGGCGGCCGCGCTGCCTGAACATTCCAGAGTCAACAATAAGAAGGCTTGGGATATTAAGAGCAACACCCCCTCCGAGAAAGAAAAGGAAAAATCTAAAAACTTTCCACTGCATTGGAACTGAAACGCTCGAGTTGCACTTCAAGTATTCACGGCTTGGAGTTTCTCGCCAACACTTTTAACAAGGAGCGTCACACACGTCTCGCCGGAAACTTCACTCATAAATGTGCAAAACTGTAAAAAGTCACATGCTTGTTAAAAGTGTACTAACCCACACCAAGCACAATGCTTCAGCTAAAAGAGTACATGTTGGGCTTTTTGTTTTTCTTTAAACACATTTAAGTTTTTAAAAAAAAGACACAAACATCCAGCCATGCATTAGAAAATACATCCCTGACCTATGAGGACAATAAGTAAAGAGATCGAGTGAGTTGTACAGAGTCATACTTTGGTGTTCCACACATGCATTATCGCTGTTGTCACATGCAAACCTCCCAAACCCAAAGTTGTTGTTTTTTTTATCTTCATGTTTTTCCATAAACTGAAGTTGTGTGTCCGTTTTTTTGGTGTGTTTTAATACAGAATGTTTTATTGCCCTAGTGGTTCCAGAAGCTGTGGAAAACCCACAGCACCTGCACCCCCTCGTCTCTTTGACATCGTCCCAGAACTACAGCAAGAGCAGTGTCGACCTGGGAAGCAAAAATCTTGCTCCTCCTCTCCACTCTGCTCTGGGACTGAGTGAATGTACCTGAAATTATGGAAGGAATCTAGTTCGTGCGAAAAACTCTGTAACAGCATCCACCCGAGTGCGAAAAAAATAACAACAATCAGTAAACTCTCTCCTAAAACCAAAAAACTTCTGCACTAAAATCTGGAATACACGCTCAAATAAAACATCCTTTCATCGTTAAATGAACCCACAGCAATTTACATCTCGATTCCTTTCCATTTGCATGTTTCAGCTGATTGAGCTGAAAGGAAAAACTGACCCAGATCCACGGCCTTTCCCCCTGACAGAAGCAGGAAAAACACCTGGAACCAACAACCCTGCTCCGTCCGCAAAAAAACACCTCACGCTGGCCAACACCCGGCTGATTAACTAAGGCCTATATTGCAACAAACCACTTGATTTGTCAGAAAACAAATAAAATCTTTCTTTTCGCCTCCTAACGTCAAGTTTACTTTTACACGTCCAGCATCGTGAGCGAATGAAACATTCAAAAGATTAAGGTCATTTAACCTCAAGGGTTTACACAGTACAATTATGAGATTATTGCATGTATTCTCTCTATTCGGTCTCACCCCTCTGCACTGATGTTTACAAGGTCAAAGTTAAACTAAACTCGGCAGTTTTACGTCCTCATCCATCATCGCATCTCTGATTTCCCCCCTTAAACAGCACATGCAGACGTTCTACTATCCTTGAATTCTTGACGAATTACAACAGATTTGTTTCCCCTTTAATTGGCCCTAATACTCCATTATACAAAATGGATCAGAACCATCTTCAGTGAATTTTACTGAAGCTGTTTGGCTCAGGAAATAAATGTTCCTCATTTAGGGTAAATTTTATTATTTTTGTGGTAAATTTAGCTGTTTTTATGGAGGCGAAGTTCGATTTTGCCAGTAAGTGAAGTAAAAAACAGCTTTGTCATTTAACTAAATTATTGGGTTTTTAGGGTCACTCAAAAAAGATAAATCTGCCTCACTGGCTTATTTTGAATCAACGCAAAGTTAAGACGATTTTCATTTTCTGAAGTTTGAAAATTTAAAGTGTCTACGATAAATAGGAAGCTAAAACCAGCAGCCTGATAGCTTAGCTTAGCCTTTAGTCTAGAAACAGGGGGAAACTCTTAAACTGGCTCTGTCCAGAGGTAAAAAACAAACAAACAGCCTACCAGCACCTCAAAAGCTTATTGATCTACATTCAATAAAACAAAAATGTTGTTTATTCAACATTCACAAAAACAAAGTAAGTGTTTATGATCATTGGACAGAGCCAGCTAAATGAACCAGCCGCTGACTGTAGCTTCATATTTACCATAAAGCAGACATTTTTTTGAAGTGAATAAATGTCTTTAATCCTCCTCTAATCTGGTTTCTAATCCCTCTGTTGGATTTTAACATGCAACATGTAAGTCATTAGCAACTTATCTACCAATTACTGCTTCACTGTACTGATCATATTTGGCCTGTTAAAATGGAACCAAGGCTCCTGTAGCAGAACCACAATTCTCCATAGAGGCTCAAGTAACATCTCTTTTTCTCTCTCTCTCTCTCTCTCTTACATCACATGGGCCCCAGAAACCTGATTTTTCTTTTCAGGAACCAGGATCCGTTCTAATACGCTTGTGTCCCATTGCAGACACTGGTCATTACTGGTTGAGTCACTGGATCCACTGGAAAAGAGGAGCGTCAGGAAACAAATCCAACAGCCCAAAAAGTCTCAGAAAGGATCGCAAACAACTAAACGCTACAACACTTTTATCGACAATGGCTCAGCTAATGTGCAGTTGGTGACAAACATTGTGTTAAGAGCATTTTCTAAAAAATAATTAAGCAAAATAAAAGGAGAGAGAAGCTCCACACATCTCTTCTCTTCTCCTGTGCTGTTTGGTTCGTCTCTCCTCCGCTCCTCCGACATGCAGCATGTAGGTTAGTCTGATTATTCAAAATGAACAGAAGCATCATCGTTATTTTCTCTGAGTCCTCAATAAATCATGAAAATAGTATTTTGGATTGTAATGCCCCTGTTTGCTGCACATATTGCATCTTTCTGCTCTTTCTCTCCTGGAATTTCACTCAATACACATCAGCAGTCTTTTTATTCTTGTTCCTAACTCTCAGCATTAACGGGCAACTGCACACTTGTCAGCAGAGCCTCGTAAATATTCACCTTTGCCCCGGAGTGAAAGCTGAATTTAAGATGTGAGCACCTCTGCCGTGTGACGGAGGGCAAAACAGATCACCTGCAATCAACGTGGGGGCTCCAGATCAATTATTTCCCCTGTTGAAACAGGCTTCGGGCTCTCAGTTTCAGAAATGCCACTTCTAAGAGTCTCTAGAGTCTTAAAGCTACTGTCGCTGAGTGCTGTTAAGGTCCCGCAAAACCGAGTGTGTTCACTTTGGTGACGCCAAGTCCGCACGCACACACTCTCTCGTCGATGAGCATCCACATGACGAAGCAAAGATTCCATCGATCCGATTCCACAGCGAGGAAGAACAATATTTTTTTAATGATTGCAGCTTTCGAAGACTAATGTTCATCAACAGCATTCATTATTCAGGTGTTCATCTGATTCAGATGAAGAGGTGTTTATGTGCATGTGAGAGTTTGTATGAATGAGAATCCCCTGAAGTTTCCTGTCCAGGCGGCTGCTCAGTAGCACCTCCTAGAGGCCCTGAGAGACAGAGAAGACCTCAACTTAGAGCAACACTATGCAACAACTTTACTCTAAGATAACAGCTCAAGAATCATTTAGATGGAACTCTGATTTCTAAAAAAGGGTCAATGGTGCCTCTTTCATTCTCACGCCGCATCCTGAACGCCTCATCACTGTATGTAACTTTGGTGAGTGAGTACATTCTCTTCTAGATGATCGTTGCAGCTTAAACTTAACTTAAACTGGAATCCGGCCCAGCAAGTTCAATTAAATCTCCGATCAATCTTCGATATTCAACGAGACAACTTTCCAAAAACGACTTTGGAGCTTGTAACAGTGACAGCGCTTCTTGTTCGGGGAGCGAGAATCGTGAGGAATAAACACCTTTCTGCCATGTTTTAGTTCAGCAAGTGGGACTGAGCTAATTTTTCTTTGCTTTACAGATGTATTCACCACTTGTGGCTGCAGAGGGCGCTGCTGCTCAGTAAAAGTTACATAGTGTTGCTTTAAAACCATGACCAGTGAATGACTGACTTCTGGGCGATGTGAGGTTTAAATTAAAGGTTTTTCGGAGACAGCTAAAACAGCACTGGGACCAGAATGATTTTTTTTTTTTTTGGGTAAGTTGGTCTGGTATGACGCTGGTCTTCTGGATATCTGTTTTTCCCGACTGCCCCCCTCTCTCCTCCAGAGGTCTGTAAACTCCAGAACAGCGAGATTGGAGGGTAAATCCTTTCGTCTTTTCCAACAGCATTGATGATTAAAATGAATTTAGTTGTGTTTGCAGCAAAGTCTCTGTTGAATTTAGCCAGCCAATCACAGGGCAGACTCGTTTTCCGTGTGACAGGAAGTGGTGGTGGTCGTGGCCTTTCCCTCCTTATTGAGTTTCAGGAAGCTGGGTTTCTCTTTCACCACGGCTACGGCCGTGCTGTTGGGATTTTCCGGCTTTTTCAAGGCCCGTTTTTCCGAAGCTTTGGCCGAGTCCCCACCGCTGAGGATCACAATTAAAATCAAGGAGTTAAAGGAATAGTTCAACATTTTAGGAAACATAAAGCAGCTTATTTCTAAATGTGTTGAACTGCTCATGTAATGACATATAAGATGTAACAAATAAGACCAAGTGTTTTTTTTCTCACCCGCTGTTTGGCGACGGGTAAATGACCAAAAAGCACGCAGTGAAGAATCCAAGGAGGGAGCCCCCAGAGGCCACCAGGGGAATAACACGGACGCTGCCAACAGCTTCCACCACAGCACCGAGACCGGAGGCCACCATGATCTGACTGATGTACACCTGTGAAAGTCACATTAGGATCATACAACAAACTTTTTAGCAAACACATAGAACATACTGTGTAAAAACAAGCAGGTAGATAGATTTCTTGAAAACACACCTGGCACGATAAGATGGCACAGTCAATGCCAAAGCCTCTCCGGGAGTTTCCAGGACTGTGCTGGATGTACTGCAGGAGACAGAGGAAGATGTACTTCATGAATGTCACTTAAATCTTTTAGAGTTGAATATATTTGAAATACAGAATCACAGAAAATTTACAAAAAATCTCCATCTTGAAAAGCTGCCATATTACACTTATTACTCAACTGTTCATAAGTCATAAATTAAAAAGAGAACAACAGTAAAAGTTTGTTTAAAATAAAGATTGAATTATAAGTCTGGTGTTCTGCAATATTTTTTTTATTATTCTTAGGAACAACCTAAAATACCTCCTGAATCATCCTTTGAACCACAGAGTTAACTTTAGATTTAGAACTAACATCCTCTGTACCTGTTTCATTTCGTGATACTGTCCTAACAGAGCGTACGGACAGTAGGAGATACTCATGGAGATGATGCCCATGGTACTGATCATCACCATGGAGACATACACATTAGGGAAGATTGCCATGACAGCAGTTCCTATGAAGAAAAACAAAAAACAGATCAATTCCAAAGTTACTTATTAGCTGCTCACATGTATTAAGTATCTATCAAAGTACTGTGGTTCTCACCTATGGAGAATGCAAGTGTCCCCAGGATGTAGATGACCTTAATGCTCAGGTCAAAGTTGTCAAGGTATTTCTGAAGGAGAGCTGGAAGAGAAGTTTAAAGTTCAGATGTGTTATTCTTCCAGGGCAATTTAAGATGATGTGATGATGTGACAGTTGTGTTGTTACCTGAGCATGTGGCAGCAGTCATGGCGTATATAACGAGTCCCCAACATCCCATCTGAACTCCTCTGTGATAGTTTTCCAGCAAAGTAGAGTTGGCAGGAGCCTGAGAGAGAAAAACAGGGACGGTTTCTATGTGAGATCAATGCAGGAGTGAACTTCATCCACTTCTTTAATAAAACTAAAACTAAAGTAAACTGCTTCTTCTTTTAGACACCAACATGTTTACAGATTATAAGATGTTTATTCTGATTTATGTTCTCATGCTTATGTTCAAGTCTTTTAAACACTTTCCATACATCTAACTACGGATTATATGGTTAATATTAATATTATGAGATTATGTAATGTAATCTGGTAATCTTCTGAAATCACATATGCATATTATCTATTTCTGTCTGTGTGTTTAGCTGCTCGTGCTCGTACGGTGGGATCTCCGTGGTAGATGACTTGTCCCATGAAGTCGGTGAAGAAGACGGCCTCGGCGATGATGGAGAACCAGGTGAGCAGGTGACAGGCGCAGAGTCGCAGCAGCTCCGGAGGCATCTTCAGCATGGAGAGCCACAGCAGTCGCACGGTGGTCTCAACCTGAAAGGGATAGGGGGGGAGAATTACTCTACAATATACTACCAAAACTGCACTGCTTTCCTACCAGTACATCAGGAGTAGCAGCCGTAATATGAATCGTGTCACAGTTTATCACTCGACTTGTAAATCCCTCCGTCCGCTCCTCACCTCGCCCTCTTCGCTCTCTGTGTCTCCGCTGGAGGAGTTGGTGTTTCCGCTTCTGTGTCTGTTCCTCTGTCGACTCCTCCTCCTGTGTCTGGTCTCCACCTCGTACAGGTCGTTCATGCTGCGAGACGGCTTGATGAGAGAAGCGGCGTTGGCCCGGCGGTAGCGGTAACGGTGGCTCCCTACTCGGCCATAGTAGGAGAAGGTGCAGGACGGCTGGCGGTAGAAGATATGGCGGTGACGCGATTGCCTCATGGGAGCTCCGGTACTGGCGGCTGGAATAAGAGACACATTATAAATTATATTTTGTCATAATTGTATATATTCTAGAAAATAATATTTCATTAAGATACAAACCTTTGACCATTCCAGCACGGTGGGCCTGCCCTATAGAGCTCAGGCTGTTGGTGTTAAATCTATCAGCATTGGTTACACCGGCTAACAGCCGACCGTTCAGCGTCCGCTGCTCATTGAGCTGGTTGTTGAGCAGCGCCTCCTGTCCGTCGTCGTTCTCCATTTCTTGCAAGAAAGCCGAGAGGCGGGAAATCCTGGGTGTGAGAGCGTTTGTTTGGTGGTTGTTGTTGGTGGTTTGGGGCTGGAGCGGTTCCTGGCTTCCTGTGCTGCTGCTGCGTCTGATGTTGGTAAACCGCGGCGGGGGAGTGCTGTGATTGGCGTTGAAGAAGGAGGAGTTCGTAGGTGGCGAGCCTTGATAGGGCGAAAGGCGGTCGGTGAAGATGGACGGCTCTAGGTGGCACAAGAACATTGCATCATGGTCCAGGTGGTCGCCGTCAGCCATGGCGAGAACACTGTCACTTTTACCTGAAGACAGAGGAGGAGAGGACTCAGTTTAGAAGAGAGGATTTTGTCCTTTTTTTTTAGCCTGTTATGTTTTTGACGTATCAAAGTGGCCTGAAAAGGAATTTCCCTCAAATGAGCCACTGTAAAAATCAACTGTGTAAAAAGCTGCTTGACATCAGGAAGGAAACCTTGAAAACACAGGAGCAGATATCCCCATCTTTACTTACTTCTTACAAGCTCCACCTCTAAAAAGTCCATCTCACTATCTCCCCGATCTGACATGTCATCTTCATAGGGGTCGTAAAGGTCGTAGCTGTCCATCGTTTCATTCTCTCCTATCATTTCCAACTTGGGACCAAGAATTGCTGCCTTGCCATTGGACGAAAGTTGCTTTTTGTTGGGATCTGGGCTCTCCTGGTGAGAAAACAGCGAGAGGAGCGTGTTCTGAGACGTAATGGAAAACAGAGGTCTTGCTTATTTTGTCATTTAAAAAATGGAATTTGACAGTACCTGATCCAGCCTGTCGTGTTGGGGGGAGTACTGCTGCTCCTCGATGCTGAAGAGATGCAACACCACAGAGACTGAGAAGAGGATGGCGGCGAAGACGAACAGGATCTGCTCTTGAGACTTGAAGATTGATCCGAGGAAGGTGTGCGTCCAGTCTAAACCTCCGAGAGCGTAGCCGACTGCGCCGCCAAGACCTGTACACATGGTCGGAGGAAGAGGTTCAGAAGCAGATGGAGGCAACATGAGCAGAATGAGAGTCTGTTCTCATATTCTTTAGTGTGTTTCTCGTTTCCATCTCGCTGAGTGAATTCGTGTGTCGGATGTCCGCCGTACCTGCTGAGGCAGCGTGGATGTTGAGCGCCATGTCTTGTTCGTCTGTGTCTGCCACATCTAGCAAATACGCCCTGATTGGTCCCTCCGTGGCGTCTGCACAAAAGTCCAACACCACGACTCCCAGCACGGTGAGAACAATGCCGATCGGTTGTTTTCCCTGCTCGTCACCTAGTGACAGACCTGATGGAGAAAAATATTTAAATGTGTTTTAACAGTGGAGGCTGAATCAAACAACGTCAGTTCAATGAAATTTACTGCTTTTATTCTTTACAGACGGGGCAATTCACTTGTTTAGATACTAGATCACACAAGAACAAATCAGACTATAAATAGAATATAAGTGATAAAATAAAACAACAGTATGAGTCTTAGAATAACAAATGTCAAAATAAAATGAATGAATATAAAAGAAGTGAAATGAAATGAATGGTAACTACAACACCAATACAACAATAACAGTATTTAAGTGGATGTTTTCTTGTGTTGTAATGCAACGCTGGTCAGCGCATGATCAATAGCTGATTTGTTACAACTGCTGTGCAACACACACAAACGGGTCACTGCACATTTTCCATACTGCTCTGCGTGATGTGTGTGACGTTGTGTGTGTCTTTACATCAGTGACCTGGTCTGAGCCTCGAGCTGCTCTGTGTGTCTGAGTGAGATAATGTGTGAATGTATGAGAATAGAAAAAAGAGACACGGGACAGTGCGTGTGTGTGTGTGTGCGTGTGTGTGTGTGTGTGTGTGTGTGTGTTTCTGAGAGAGAGAAATATTAGAAGCAGTGTGACGCAGCATGACTTCACAAACTCAAATCCATTAACGTTAGGGACAAAAACATTCATAGAAGACAAAGTGTGTACTGTGTGTGTGTGTGTGTGTGTGTGCGTGCGTGCGTGCGTGCGTGTATGGGACAATGGAGGAGTCATACTACACACTAGCCAGGCAGACAGACAGGAAGTGAATTGTGATTGGTGGGAGAGGGGGAAGCAAACAGGAAGCATTTCCCTGTGAACTGCCTGGTCCTGTGTTCCCATATCAACACACAAACGCACACGCACAGGTTACTACAGTTTTCTCATGTAGCACTGTGTTGTTCACACACATTCATACATATATAAATAAACAAACAATTGTGGAAATGTACACTTTCCCTCGTTTATTCTCCAATATCAACCTCTCAAACAGGTGCAGGTCATAGGTCACCCTCTCTCTCACAAACACACACACACACACACACACACACACTCACACAGACTCCCTGGTGCCCTAGCACGAGTGCCAACCTCTGGGCAGAAGAAAGGAGGTAGATCAGAACAGAACTGAATGGAGCTGAATGGAATCTGCTGAAAGAAAACAGTTCACACTTTTGTTCTTGTTATTTATAACTTCTCTGATATTTGACTTCACTTTGTTCCATTCTACTCGGTCTGCTGTTGTTGTGCACGTGGTTCATATTTGAATATGGAGCCTGTACATGTGGGCAACAGCTAAAATCAGCAGAGATGAATGGATTCCGAGATTGAGGACAATACTCTCTTTAAGAGATATATTTGGGCACTATGAACTTATTGATAGGACAGAATTTAGGTGGGAAAGGAGAAGAGACTGGGGAAGAATGATGTGCAGCAAAGGGACGTATCTCAACCCAACCTACAGCTTCTGCAAGGGGGCTAAATTCTCCGTACATCGAGATCCCCAAAATGCACTGGAGGACATTCAAGGGCCTGCTCTACTTCCTAAGTTCTAAGTAACAAGCGTGATAAATAAGATTTGCAGCAGAAGGTTCAGTAATGAAAAAGAAAAGCGACTGAAGAATGTATTTGATGCCTTAACTCAAACATAATTCACAACATTCACACCACTGTCTCCTTTCATACGTGCGTGTATGTTCACACGTATACAATCACAACATATGGCGAATTACAAATCCGGAGCTACGTTGACAACTTTGGCCCGAGATCAATATCTTTGTGGTTTGATTGACAGCTAAATCAATTGGTTTGATTGGATTGGATGGATACGACCTTGTCATGACATTTGAGTGATGCAATAACCGAGGATGACATCACTGCAAGGACACGACACTCAAGCTTTTCACAACTGATGCTTTATTTCCTCTGTGGGCTGAGCGCATGCTGAGTGAAGCGACAGAGTTTCCCTCCGGGTTCATCAAACTCTCCGGTGGTTTAGATAACAGCGTTCGGCAGATGGCACAAAGTGAACTCATGTAGTTTCAGGCCAATATTCAACATCAACATAAGTGGAATGAACATAGTGGGTTTGTTGTGTAAACTGCAGCTGTGATCTTTAGGGGATTAGAAAATCAAAATGTGTAAGGATGGAAATGTGAGGATTTGTGACGTTATGGATGGTTTATCAGATCTTTTATAGACAATAGTGGTGAATTAAGAAAAGGTTAATTTGGAAAATAAGTGTTAGAGTAATCATTGATAAAAAATGTACTATAGAAATGTTTTAAAAAAAAATTAAAACACACACACAGACACTGTTATGTGTCCACACTGACACACACTCACCTATCAGCGATCCATTCAGAAACAGAGCCACTCCGATCAGCGTGCCGATACAGAGAGCCAGGATGAACGGTCTCCTCCTGCCCCATCGCAGAGTGCAGCGGTCGCTGGCCGAGCCGATCAGAGGGGTGAACATGAGGCCAAGGACGGGACTGAGGAACCACGTCAGGCTGTAGTACTGCTCTGGAAGACCTGGAGACACACAGACGGAGGAGGGACAGGAGTATTAGACTGTGAAGAGTGAAGGGATATTCAAGTTGAGTTGTTTTTATGATTTTCAGAGAGAGATTTTTAAAGACAACCTGTAAACAACTGATGTTTGACCATGAGATTTTTCTATAATCCACCAGGGGGAGCAAGTAACTTCCTAATTGAAGGAGTAAGAGTAGACAATTTTTTCCTGATTGTTTTGGATTAGAAATCAAATTTTCAATTGGATTTACAGACAGAAACACATATGGATTGGATTTACACAGTGTGAAAACTTTATTAAAGTAACGTATCATTTAAGTTCAGCTAATAACAAGTAGACATTGTATAACATAAAATGGTAAAACAACAACATTTCTGTTTGAGAGCTACACGTGGTCCCAGTGTTGCTGCCGTCACAGGTGAGGTACACATCAATATGTGTTTGTGCTGTCACCTCAGTTACCTAAGAGTTGACCTGCGGCTCAGTTAAAACCCACACAAAGAGAGAACGGAAGAAAGCCACGGCAACCGTACACAACACGAGGATTTAGCCGGGGTCTATTGAGAGTGTGTGTGTGTGAGTGTTCACCCTGGATTATCACACAAAGGGCGGCTACACCGGCTCCTGTGTGCGGGTTAATGCAGAGAAAATGAGCAGAAGAGTGATCGAGTTTCTCAGACTTTTGTGAGTAACGGACACAGAGAGAATCTGAGAGTCCGCAAATGGATGAAATGCACATCTTTGTGTTGCTTGTGTCGAAAAACCTCAACTGGCTCATAAATAAACTTCACCAGGCTCCAGAAAGCCGCAGCAACACAACTTCAAGTGATGCTGGCTGATGGAGGAGGAAGAAATATACTGTACTTCATGTGTCCTCGTTACTGAACCCATGTCTAATTATTTTGGTTCCTGACCTTTCCACTGCCGCAGCTGAGGACTGCAAACACACGCTGCATGACAGGGTCTCAGATTAGACTTCAAGGTCAGGGGGAATAACTGATAAGTAAACAGACACACACACAGTATGCAGCCACATAATGGAAACACACACTGTACACAACACATGCTTTCAATACCTTTAAATCATGTTAGATAACATCTTGTAAACCCATCTCACACACACATACACTCCATCAACAACCCCTCATAAAAGTGTCAGTCAGGACAAGGGACACACTATTTTAATAAGTATTTATACAAACAGGAACATTAGATGTTAATTTGCTATATGCACAAACATCATGATCTGAGATCACACTGTATTTGTGAAGAATAACAATTTGTCTTTTCCTTTATCAGCTTGCGATGTGAGCAAACCACACAATATCTCAATATCTGTTTCACAACAAGTTTACAATACTTTCTATGTTTTTTGTCATTTATGTAAAACAGTGTCTATCTTGGGAAGCAAGACAAATTTCAGAAGCGCATTCTGAAAATAATGTGTAATCTTATTAATCTTATCTCATAACTAACTAACCAACTAATATGATTGTTTTTGTTATTTGGCCTTGAGAGAAAAAAAAGAAAAGAAAAGAGGATTCACATGACGCAAGACGATAAATGAGAGAAGCAACGATGAAATACTGAGAAAAGTGACGTATTTTGACAGATTTTACAATGTCCAAATATCAAAGCTGCTATAACTATAAGGTATATTTGATTATGCATTAAAATAAATGCATTATATAAATCCCTTTTATGTTTGAGTGAAGCACATATAAACAGAAATCTTCAGGTTGGTCTGGTTTGAAGTAAGTGGTGTCAGCCAATCAGAGCCCAGTATTTTCTTTGTACCTTCAAGGACTAACATGTGCTTCTAACACAAAGCCAGTGGTGGGGTTGAATCATCCTGTCGTTATTTAAGCTGTGAGTCAGCCTGCAGCACCAAACAGTGGTTTTGAGGACATCGTGAATAGAATAACAAATTGGTGGCACTGCAGCACATTTGTTTTCAAAATCTGCAAACTAATCTGCCAATCTAGACTCATTTTTCATTTGGACTCTTTAAATGTTTAATCGTATTCACAATCACCAAAAGCCAATACTAGAATGAACCTGTTTTACAGTATATTTAAAAAATGAACATTATAAACATGGACACACATTGGTCTTACCCATTGGATTTAAACTCACAATTAAACCACTCACAATGAGAATAATCAAAGTTTCTGTCCGATCTCACACTGTGTTGACACGATAATAACATCAATCATAACGAAATATGTCAACACCTAGTCACCACACACCCATTAATTTTCAATGCCATATCATTTTCAATGCCATATCAACAAAACAACAACAGACAACGCCCCTACAGACACAGACGTGCACGCAGAGCGGTGACTTGAATGAGCTGCTGAGGAGGAGGAGGAGGAGGAGGAGGAAGAGGGCAGACTTTCTCTCTGCTAAGTGAAGTCAGCTGAAAGTCGCATAATTAAATCAGAACTTCATCGTCGTCCTGCTGTCAAACTGTCACTTAGTGCCGCACACTGAAAATACATCGATTGCCTTTTGGCTGCCACACCAGCCTTCCTCTAAAGAGACAAAGATCGGAAGAGACACAGACACTTTAATGTCCACTTACGGAGTCGCTCCCACTCCATGAGGTTAATGGAGTCATCCGAAACCCCACACAAGTAAAAGAAAAAGTCTTAAGTGTCCATTAACACTTCCTGGAATTAACTTGAAAAAAAAACTTTAACCCTACAAGAGCTTATTATGCATTTTATTTTTGTTTAATTAAACCTTAAGCTTGGCCGGGGTGTATTTCCATGTGTGTGCGCATATGATTGTATGAGAGACTTATTCAAAACACAGGTTTACCTTATTGCTCAAAGACTGTATACAGACACACAGGAGGGATTTTGTGAGCTTGCTGCACTCGATGATACTGTTTATTAAATCTGCGGTGTCTCAAAGGACGAGACACAGCAGAAATGTAGATTCATTCGAGGAAGATGACACTGAGGTTCCATTACTCAGTGACCACAGAGAGAGGGATGGCAGCTAATTTAACTGAGAGCACATCAGACTGTGTTAAATTCAAAATGCACTTTTCAAATTTCTCAGAACAGGCTATAGTGACGCAAGCATCGATATGAAAGCCGTGATTTATAGAGCTCGTCTGTACTTCAAACTTCTGCACAGACGCGTTGACACACACGGTTTAGGGTGTGAACCAGTTTGTCCGGATGGTTCACCTGCTGAGTGGCTGAAGAATTTTATCTGATGAGATGTGGCATGAACACCTCAATTGATCCAACCAGAAAAACACAGGAGACATAAAGTTCATTTGGTAGGTAAATACAGGAGGACCTTGAATGATTCAAGCTGCTGCAATCATTTTTTTTCCACTGCTGTTGATGGATCACATGTTTCTCTGACAGTAAGTCAACAACATGACTTCCAAGGAATATTATTATTGAATTGCGTGAAGAAAAAACATAGTAAGTCGCAGTTTAAGCAATTTATTTTCCCTAAATCAGATTCTGAGAGTCCAACACGGAGGAATCCTTTTGTCCAGATCCATAGCTAAATGTAATGGGTTCTTTCTTGGCCCGTGTCCCTTTCCTCCACGATGTTTTGTGGAAATCTGCTTAAAACATTTTGCATAATCTTGCTCACAAACAAACCAATGGACGGGGGTGAAAACATAACCTCCTTGTTGGAAGTAATAAGGATATCAGCACTTTGTGGGTTATTTTACAACATGTCTTTGTCTTATTGACCCTCAAACCAACAAAAAAATAAAAATAACTGCTCAGCAGGCACAGATTTCTGCAGAAGCATGACGCTGAGACGAAGTGGAGTATTTTGGGCTTATTAGCGTCTTTTGGAGTCCAAAGTAAAAACCTTCAAGCAAAACAATCGGATTGGAACGCTTTTCACTGTGACGTAGCTGCAGGCTGCGGCGGGCTGGTTTGGCTTGTTCCTATTGTCCTACATTTTCGGAGATTCTTAACCTCATTTTTCTTAGCAGACTGAGTAAAACATTATGGTAGTTTTGAAAATGATGAGCCTCCCGAACACGTTGTCTCTCGCAATCCCACACAAATAAGTTAACAGCTCCCACGGTGCAAAGTGTGTGAACCGTCCAACTGAGGCCATAGAGTCTGTCACTGTCCAGGGGATTCACAGAGTGGGCGTGTCTATGACCTGTCTATCATGTGTGCTATGTAAACACACTGCATCTGTAAAACCTGTTTTATAGTAAGAGAAGAAATAACAAGATTCGGCAAATCTTTCAACGAGGAATCAGAGGTGCAGCTTCGTCCTTTGGGAACTTTTGTTATAATAAAGTTTGTAATTGCATAATAACATATTGCAACATGCTGACTTAGCAGGCAGAACAGGCAACAGTTTAATTGAACCGTAATTTAAGACACATGAGAATTTTTTTTTTTACGTAAAACTAAAATGTCAAACTGCACATCACACAAAAATATGTGGTTCTTATCAAACTGAAGTATGTTCTGGTGCTAGTCTTTCTGGTAAGTTTGGTTTTCTTTAGTTATTCGATGCTGTAAAAACAGGGCAAAACGTCATGATTGGTAGAGTGAGTGTATCAGCGGGACCTCGATACTACTGCTCCATCCCCCAATTACTACTCCACAGACTCTGGCTCACAATGACAAAATTGGCGCAACATGACAGCGTTCGAATCAGGAAACATTGGGTTCATTTCTGGAAGGAAGTGGAGATGCTATTAATTAAACACACTGACTTTGAACTGCCCTGGGACATTAAAGTGGCAACGCAGCGTCACACCAACAGCACACCCTCTAAACGTCACTCTTTACAGGCCATGTTCCTGTTGACCCATGCGTTCCTTCGTGAGACGGCCATAAACAGGGCTTGACCCTCTGTCGCCATGGTGACCAGGTCTTGGGAACCCTGTCACCACAGAGACTCCATCACCTTCGCTTCCTGGCTCCTAATATGGCGGTGTCATTCACAGAGGACTTCCTGTTGTGGGGTTTGTTCAGACTGAGGAAAGATTGGTTTCTCTCAGTTTGTCTCACATTTATTGTTTTTTCTCCCCCCCCTTTCATTCTTTTCTTTATGCCACACACACACACAGCTGTACATAAACACACCTTATGTATTAATTTGTACCTGAAAGACTCGACAGAGAATAAAGACACACACACACACACACACACACACAGTCATAAAAGAGGAGACAGGGCGGCAGATAGGAATCTGTCTGTCTGTAGGTTTGTCAACATAAAAACAGGAAGAGAATTTCTAGTAAACAGTTCCCACACACACACTCAAATGATAGAGGAAAAACAGTCAGCACCTAGAGAATAAAGACGTGTCTATGTTCCCACACACCGACTCACCTACCAAAATAAAACACACAGCTGAGTTCCCACACTCTCCTGGTACTGTGTGTACACACACACACACACACACACACACACACACACACACACACACACACACACACACACACACACACACACACACACACACACACACACACACACACACACACACACACACACACACACACACACACACACACACACACACACACACACAGAACAATACTGAGAGAATTGAGACGCAGGAAGTATTTTAGAAAGAGAAATGAACACAGCAAGAGACATGGGAGGGTGAAAACAGAGCAAAAAAAAAAAGAGTGGGATTATCATCAAAGAAATTGAAAAAAGGAGGGCAGAGAAAGAAGTGAAAGAAGCGGGAGGAAGCATGGAGGACAGAGAGGGAGAGAGTCGGGCAGGATGGAGAGACTGTTCATATTCAGGCTGCGGGATGGAGTGTAGATGATTAATCGTGGGAAAGAAATATTTACAGTCTGCTCCATCTATCATCAAAGCGCTCATTTTTACTGTGCACGTTTCCCACACACACAGACACACACACATACAGATCAACACAGCTTTCCTTATAGGACTCTGCACTAATTAATTGTGGACAGCAAAACCTTAACCATTGCCAAATCATGCCTAACCATAATCTTAACTTACCCACAATTCATATCTAACCCCTAACCTTAACAACAACCTAAGAAATTATGTTTAGCCTCATTAGGACCCGGCTTTGGTCCCCATGAGGTCCCCTGGTCCTGACAAGCCTCTGACCCATCAACAACTTTAACATTAACCGTCACAACTAAATATCTAACCCCAACATAAACCTAATCCTAACCACCACCCCAGCAATAACTACCATATCTATAAAAGTGTACACACACATACACATGCTCATACTAAAAATGGAGCTCAATGTGTGACCGCTGCGAGCACAGACTGCCCATTCATCACAACTTCTGCGGACTTTGTGTGCTCCTCCACATCGTCGCCGCACCAACAGTAAAACTTTCAAGATCCCATTGTCTGTGCGATTGTTTCAGATCTTGAGATTAGACGCAGCTCATTTGATGTGTGGGGAGGTTTTTCTCAAATATGACCAAATCTAAATCCCCCCAAAAAATAAGAAAACACTTTGCTATTGTGTTTCTGGGAGACGTCAATGGAGGAAAACCTTGTTGAACTCAGATGGGCATCAGCTTTTCCCCCTTTTACTCCAACATTACTCGATCTAACATATACCTGAAGAGTCTAATTCTAATCTTCATATTTAAAAACAAATGACACCCACTGTTTGCTTCTTCAAAGAGACGTTTGAGATCAGTTGATATGAATACTATGAATCCTCCCATCTTAGCTGCATATTTTTACAACAGTCCTCTCCTTGTTTGCAGCGGGAACCTGAACAAGGATTACTGTATCTCGGCTGTTTTCGGCCCTTGTACGATTTGTTTTGAAATTGTTTCCCACAGCTACATGAAATTTAAAGAAGAAAAAAAAACTTCGTAGAAAGTGGCCTCTGTCCTCTGCTGCTCGGGAAATGATTTAGACCTCCAAATGACATGAAAACAAGAAATGTATGGTACTTTTACTGTTTTACTGCAAACGTGATAGATCTGCCTCAAATGTGGAGGCATATGGCCCATCAGCTGATTTAATAGGAGAACACTGGAAACTGTCAGGGAAACACTGTCAGTTTTACAGCAGAAGAGTGAAATTAAGTTTAAATAAAAATGTGAAGTGGCTAATTATCTTTTGGGGATAAATAACCCTAGGTTTGGTTATAAATGCTCAAATGTGCAGGAGACATGCTGTGTCGTGTTACAGGATTGAGAAACAATGACTAAAATAGAACAAAACTAAACTTTCTGGAGGCAATTAAAAGTTTATTGATTTAAAAAAACTAAAGCTTTTGTTAAAGGTTTCTTTTTTTTCAAAAAATCCCATAAAAACGCAATAATGAATCGCTCATACTGACAAGTATTATGTTCGTATCCAAAGCAGGTTCTCTGTGCCAAGGAACTTCCATTGTCATCTAAAAGCTATTAAAACAACATTAATGAGTCACACCATTGCAGTGGGTGCGTGTTCATTTTCCACCATGAACATGGACGACGCTGCTGCTGCTTTGCTGCATAATCACTTTAGCCCTGGATTTGTATTTATCCATTTAAAGTAGATTCCTATAAATGCACCATTTAAGTAACATTGGCTAAACACTACAGAGCCCTGCAGGGTTACTTAATCATTCAACACGTTTTTTTAAAACCACACTGTATGCTTGAAGTTATTTTAAAGACTTTAACTTTCAGTAGGATCCAAAAGCTGTTTTCGGACATGTACTGAACTCCAGAAATGTTCCTGAAAATTTCCAGAACTGCTGTATGCAAGAAAGCAAATGAACCTCACCCAGATATTCTCCTGTTGTTGTGAACACATCTGGCCTGAACAACCTCCTGCTGTGTTCTATTTAAAAAGGCAAACTCTGGAAAATGTTCAAACCCAATTTTTTGACATTTTCAGAAGAGTTCAAGTCTGAAATAAGCTATAGAGTCGAGAGACAGGCCTGGAATTTGTTTACAAAACGATTATAATATATTTAATATTGTCAATATTATCCGTCATTCAATTATTTTCGTGATATTTCTCAGGCAAAATAGTTTTTGAAAGAATGAAGTGCTACATTTATTATTATTAATTGTTACTACTTCACATCTCATGCCCAATAAACAAATCTCATCTTTCCATCCCTCTCTCTATCTTCCCCTCCTCCACAAACTCTCATAAACTCACAATTGTAAAAATCAACCAATCTGACCTTCTCTTCCAAAAACACAAACAAACTTCAGCTTCATTCTCTCCTTCTTTCCCCGACACCTCTCTTCTCCTTTTTTCCCTTTTTCCCATCCCTCCCATGCCCATTCTCCCATAAACACAAAACAATCCTTTCATATCCTGCGCTGGCGTGAGAAAACCACAAGAAAAATGACGAGTGTCTCCGAAAAGAGCCAAAGAAACGGTGTGAAAATGAGAGTGGGGCAGAGGTCGAGAAGGGAGAAAGTGGGCAGGAAGGAAGGAGGGTGAGAGCGAGAGGGTGCGAGACAGAGCATGAGGAAAGGAAAAGAGGAAGCAGGTGTTTCTGAACAAAACATATGAACTGAGTCAGGTGTATAAAACTGAGGGAAGGGGAAAAAAAGAAAAGTAGTTCATGACAGATGGTCTTTGGGACCGGTCTAAAATATTAACATGAATATTTTATAATTGATAAGAATCTGGATGAAGGTTTTGTGCCAACAATGAGGACTCGAGGCCCATCTGTGCCTGCAGCTAGATTGCTTTTGTATTGTTCTTTGCATAAAGGGACTGTCCATCACCTTTAACATGTGCAAACATGGAGGACAAAGGGATCAGTACCTCGGGCAGGTGTCTTGAATTATATCCAAGTCATTGAACTCTGATGCTGTTAAAGGTTTGTTTGTCATCAGCAAAAATGTGTGTGCATATTTGGAGAGAAATTTTATTTCAATTCATAGTTTACTTAGTTTCCTTTTGTGCCCTTAGCCTGCTTTGTCTACCTTCATCATTGGGCATCAGCAAGAGAACACACCGATCAGATCGCCAGGACTCTGAAAACTTCTTCAGTTTAGTTTAATACAAAGTAGACCTGCACAACTCATTTGCTCAGAAGCTACGGTTATCACAACACAACACATACAACTGTTACTTTTCTGTGAGCTCAGTGAAATCTTAATCGGCTGTGACTCGAAGTTGTAAAACTAAATTACTAGTTCAGAGAATTAAGAGTTCCAGAATTGTACAGTAAATGTGGAGCAAATATCTTTCTCACCGACACAGATCACCAGGCAGATTTTTGCAAACTCTAGTGACCAAAATGCTACGATAACAGAAAATAAGAAAGTAGCAGCTTGTGCTATATGCTAACTGCAGCTTCAGCCAACATCTATGCTCACAAGGGTAATAAAGTGAGGGAAGAAAGGAGTGAGTCATAGAGCTTTCCCAGCAGCCAGTGATGGTGTGAGCATCAATCACACAACAGGCACACACAGTCTCCAGCACCCAGACACAAAGTATACGCAGGCTGCACAGCCAAGGTCATCATTAACAAAGTGCCTGCTTGAGTGAAATACTGAGTGACGTATGGCTGTGTGCAGCAGAAATCCAATCAAGGCAGAACAATCATGATAAAACACCACCAGGGAATGAAATGAGCTTCATGCTGCTTTAGATATAATTTTAAATAATTGCACTGAACCTATCCCAACCCCAACATTCCTGTTTAACACACATGCTGCAGGGCCAGGGAATGTGCACAAAAAATACAGGTTTACAAACTGGTTTTAGAGCCATCAATACAAGAAGAAACGTGCCATATCCACACTGGCTGTGCAAAAACACCCCACCAAGGATTCCTCTCTACGTAAAAGGTGTCATTAAAATTGCATGAAGCCGGCGTGTATTCACTCGCACACACACACACACACACAGCTGCCTCTAGTCAGCAGAGTTATGTAACACCACTGCAGTAAACTGACCTCCTACTGGGAGAGAGAGAGAGAGAGAGGCAGACAGAAGGAGAGACTGATACTGAGAAAGTAGTTGAAAGTGTAAAATCTGGCTCATTTAAGTGTATACATCGTGTACCGTTTTAATGCCTCTACCGTCTGCCAGTCACATTAATATAGAAACCAGATGTGACTGGCAGCAGGGAGGCGGGCGTGCGTCTGTGACTGACCTATCCCACACAGTGGGCTCACTGCATAACCAAATGCCCTTTCGCTATCACAGAAGTGATCGATAAAGCCAATCAGCGGTGATCACTTGGTTCCTGTGTAACCACAAGTACAGCAGGTTAGATTAAATTAGAAGGATGCAGCTGACAATTGAAAATGTCAGGACAAATTAAAAATATGGTTGGTAATACGTGAGATTACAAATTAGGACGCTTCCCTGGCGGATGTTAATCAAATTAGAAATAAAGCTACCATTTCTCTATTATAATGTCCGTGTATGATTTTGGTTTCTTCGGGTTGTGTATTAAACACAATTTCTCGGCACCTGCATGAAGATTTTCCATTAAATCTAGTTGGTTACAACAAATTCTTTAAAAAAAATTATTGGGGGATTACTTTAATTTCCACATTTTTAAACAGAAACTCAAGATATCAACTCCTTAAGCCACACTGGTACAAATCACTTGTGGATTCAGTTTAAGGAGAAAAGGGAAGTACCATTGGTTTTCCTACCCACATTTCCAAGTTAAACTAAAAGTACATACACTGAAATTCTGTGTTATTGTGTTTATATGTTAATAATAACTAAAGCAAACTACAGTTATCGCCTCACGGTTGTTTGCCTTCCCACTAAGTCAAGCTGCAGCAAATATGATCACAATCTCTCCTTCTGTTCCTGAGTTATCGTGTTAAATAAAGTGTTTCTGCAGTTGTCAACAGCAAAGTCAACCTTTGGCCTTTTGAATATTAAATGTCATCACTTCATCATTGTCATTCTAACCTCAACAACATTTGCCTGAAATTGAGTCATAATCAGCACCTTTTTTTTTTTTTGATTGAATGCAAAAAAGGAGTCGGGTGCAGTCATAGTGAACTTAACATTACATTACATTTCATTTAGCTGAGGCTTTTATCCAAAGCCACTTGCAATTCATGGTTGAATGCACTTAGTGCTTCTTCAAGAAAACCAAACTACAAAGTGCTATAAGTAAGTGCCATTTAACCTTTGACCTAGTCCAAGTTAACCTTTGCACCAATTTTGAAGAAATTCCCTCATGGTATACGTAGATTATTGTGTTTACGAGAGTAGGATGTACAGACCCAACTTCTCAGGCTGCAACTGATACCTGGCCAGAGGCGCACCGACATGAATAAACATGGCTGAAACCTGACTTTGTTTTCTACCCTAAAATTAACCTTATAGCCAGTTGCAGTGTTGCCTGCCTAATGATAGAACTGCATTGTGCATTCACCTTTTTAACCGAATATTTGTCTGTACACGATTAATCTGTCAGTGTTCATCCATCCGTCTTGTCATTCATGTACTGTCAAAATCAATGTAGATGACGGACAGATGTTTTTAAATTGCCCTTTACACACACACACACACACACACACACACACACACACACACACACACACACACACACACACACACACACACACACACACACACACACACACACACACACACACACACACACACACACACACACACACACACACACACACACACACACCCTGAGGCCAGCCATTAGCCAATCCTGGTGTCCTTGCTCAGCCTGTTGTGCATTTAAGTGCATGTTTCGTTAGGTTTTATAACTGGTTCAACTGACTGGCTATAGTGTAGTTCAGCTCATACATACAGAATCCATTAATAAAACATAATTGCCTTTATTTATTGAAAGCTCATTCTATTTGCGCCCTGTGTTGGGGCTAGACGATGCAATTGTTCTTGTTCACTTACTTTTGCACTTTGTTTTAGATAATAATTAGATAGTATCGATTTGAATATATGTTTATATATATATATATATATACAATAATGATCATATATAATTAATCTTTGATGATAATGTTTTCACTCTCATCGCTCTGGATCAGGATGAGTCAATATTCTTTTGAAGAACAGCACCCACTGTGGCAATAAGGCACAACTACAAGATAATGGCGAATGCTAAAATGTGACATAACTGCAGATTCAGTACAGGATCAAGTCAGTGATCTTAATTATTTTACCTTTTTATCTTTTTCTAATGATTTTGAATTATTTTATGATTTAACTCAATTTTAAATAAACTTTTGACTCATTTCACTTTATATTTATGTGCTTACGTGCTTTGTATTTGACCCTAAGCTTCTGTTTCCCTGCAGCCCACAAAGACAGCAAATGATTAACTAAACTCTTGAGTTATCGAAATAAAAATCCGGAGAGTATAGTGAAAATAACAGTTTGTTGTCGCCTTTGTTTAAAAAAAATTTGCTTCCCCTGATGTTTCTTTGTCCCTCGTCATCACCTGAGACCGCTGGTGGTGGTGGTTTGTTTTTGATGACTTCTCCTCCCTGGAGGGTGGGGGAGGGGAGCAATGTGCTGACAAACAAATACACCGCACACACAGTCACATTCTGTTCTGCATTCTTCACATATCTTACACTAATAGCCTCCAAATACTTTGCTTATCGCCTGTTGCATGGGAAAATATGCACAGTCATATCGGTGCACATAACATGGCTTTGTCTTAAGGACTTAAGTGTTCGCTGACTCTGGAAAATGCCAACCACAAACAAAACACACATGAATGTAACGTGCACCACAGCTCGGATTATTGCACAGCCCCCTTATGGTCCACGGGCCACATGTTGGGAACCACTGCCATCAGACATTGCATCTTTGTGTTGCTGTTTGCCTTGTCTTTCACTGCCACAGCAATACACCCATAACCTCGCCCTGTAATGCCGGTAATGATCACAAACAACCCCGTCTAAAACCCTTTTGTCTCTCTGTGTGTGCACAGTGATAACATTAATAAATGAAAGAAGTTACTGCAGCGATTATATAAAGGGTTATAAATAGGAAAGCTTTAAATAAGTGACTAGTCTGATGTCACTGTCTCGCTCTCTGCAGAGACACAGACGTGTACAAAGATAACTGAAGCCTGGACATTGGTTTAAGGGCTTCGCACTCGCAAGACCGTCAGTGGCTCCTTAGTCTCACTTGTCACCTTTTCTCGACATGGATGTTTTTCTTTTCCCCCCTCCACTTGTTTTATCTGCCCCTTAATAAATGACCACAACTTCAACCTGTCTCAACTATGCACCGATTTCCAAAACACACTTGATTCGTCCACCTGCTCTGTCCTCTATCTCGTCTGTCCCATGAATGACTCGGTCCGATTATGGTGATTAGTCACTGTGTGACATCGAGTAAGTCATTTATATAACTCCACTGTCTGCAAGGTCATCTGCTAGATTAGACCAGCTAACATGATGGGATCACTCAGTGGATTAGGTCACCTGGCATGCTAGCAATAACAACGCAAGATCAACCTGGTTGGTTACGCAACAAATAGCAGGGAGTCTTCATTTAGTTGAAGGATACAGTAAAAAAAAAAAAATTGTTTAAAACGTGGCTAAAATTTTAAAGGAGACAGATTTAAGTTAGATATTGATGTTAGCTTAGCATGCTAAAGAAAGCAGTAGAAAACACAAAGAATATTGGTATTACGCTAAACAATAAATGTCGCTAAAGCTACCGAACGGTAAAACAAGATGGTATTTTGTAATAAACTGACGTTAAAATAGTGAGTTGTAGTGTGATAGTAAATAAAATCTTGCCAAACTCTTTGAATAATGTGTGAACATGAAAGCTACTATTCAGCGCTACATGTGAAGAGCAATTAAGTTGGTCCACTTTTACAAAGATGATCCGTGGCTGCTTACAACTGGTGTCACATTTCACAAATGATTTGGCAAACGGTTACTGATAGAGTTTTGAGCAGGGCTCTCGTATGGTCATGCATGAGTCACGAGAAAGGTTTTGGTTCGGACCTGTGATTGGTTCTTACATTAACACGCTCTGTAGTGGTGTGCAAATTATAATATCACGTGGTGTTTCAAAGGAAAGGGACGCTTAGCCAAGGAACTCGAATGAAATATAGACGCTAATACAGTCGGCCAAGGCTTCCAGCCACAGAATATGAATGAACAGAGGGGCACTTCCTCTTGGATTGTAGTAATCTCCTTTAGTAAAGCCAAGAAGGCCTTCAGAGCAGGATAACACTGTTGCAGAGCTGCCGACCCAGGACAGTGTTAGGTACCACGTTGCTGCTTCTGCAGGTACAGATATAAACAGACTAGTAATAAACAAGACTAATCGTGAAAAAGAAAACCTTTGGTTCGACTTCAGATTGTGCTGCTCCTGATACCCAACCCGACTAATGTGGTTAGACGTGAAGAGAGAAGAGAGAGAAACCCTTTGCCAGATAAATCGCCCAACAACCCTACGGTCCTTGCTGTGTATAAGGAGCGGTTGAACCTTCAGTAGTCAATGAAGAAGCAACAAATTCTCAATTTGTTTACAGCCTTATCCCTTCAGATTTATCTTCAGGGAACATAATGATACTTGAACATTTTGTTTTCTGTCACTGAGAGCTCAGTTCTGAGAAAGCTTGTTATGTAATGTACCACGTTCCAAACAAAGTACTTAAAACGCCATCTGCACTCATCACCTCCCCTTTGTTTCATTTTCTCCTTTCAAAGTCCTTTCATTTCTTTTAATCCCTTTTTCCTATGACTGGCTGGATCACTCATTCACCTTTATCTCACTTAGCTGCATTAAAAAATTAGGTGATGCTCCTACTGAGGGTGACTTGAAGAATAAATCAAAAGGACTAACATCTGTACACGTGTGTGACAACTCAAGGTGGGACCAGATCTTAAATGCTCTGAGAATTTATGTCAATCATGGGTGATTAGTGACTACCATCAATATTTTCTGACATATATACCCTAACCCTAGATTATTGATACATTACATTTGCCATATGATGAGTTGCTGGGGGAAAGCCTCATGCTACGTCTGGGTCAGGTTTTTTTTTTTTTAGCACCAAACTACTTTTTGGGCTCTAATCTCTAGACTCTCTTCACACTGTGGAAGAGTTTAGAGATATTCGAGTCTGTCATTTAGGTATGAGCTCCTCGTTTTCTCTTGGCTGGTCAGAGTCCTTCTGTTCTGTTTCATGTGCTTTCCTCCATGTTTGTTTGTTTTGCATTCATGCAAACTTCAAATCTGACATCTAAATTCTGTCGAAGAACGCAAAGCACTTTCCCTCTGACAAAAAATAAAGAGTAAAGTTTACAGCAAAACCAATTAAACGACAGAGCATAACATAAAATGATCTACGTTTTTTATCGTCACATGATATTGCTGACATGGTTATATCACTCTGCCTTAATCATCAGTGGGAACTACACCACACTTATTTGAATTGCTGAACACACCAGACTTGTGAGCAGTGATCCAGAGGTCAAGACCCAGGCTACAAAATAAATAGATATACTGAAAACAGGTGCCTTGCTAGTTTATGTTAAAGCAAGTAAAGACATATAGGAATAATGCTACATTTGAGATGATAGATGGAAAGACAACAACAAGGACCGTAAACTCCGAGGTAAACGACAGTATAGGATCAATACAATAGTCAGCACCACCTGGGCCAGACTTAAACAGACTGGGTCCAACTTGCTTAATGAAAATGTAGATAAAATATAATCAGCCAGACAACTACAACCTGTGTCCCTATAGAAAAGTCCTGTGTCCTCATATGAGTGGCTGCAGCCAGGATTTCAGAGACGGAACAGAAAAGAGCTACACAAAGAAGACCTTGTAAGGTAGAAGTTTCTTTCCTTTCTCTAGGTTGGGCAAATATGGGCTCCTTGACCGGACTATCTGCTGTGCAAACACATGCACGCACACTCCCTCTCTGACCCCAGTGTTGGGGGTTTGCACACACAATGGTTTCACTTATGGCCAGCCAGCCCGCCGGCTTATCAGCTATCCAGCTAATTCTAGTAGCTGAAGTCAGTCCCCAGCATATGGAACTTTAACCAGATCGGGGGTTGATGCAAAACGTACCTTTGTGGCAATATTGGTTATGATTGAAAAAGATGGTAAAGGTTGGTAAATCTAGCGGGTTTGACGTGGATAACAACTGTTGGTCACCCAGAGGTTCTTATCTTTCAACAGCTTTTTAACTGTGTTGCAATGGTCCTGACGACACTGTTGCAATGGTGTTTTATGCAGAAAGGGTTTTAGGCCACAAGGGACATCTTTGTTGCCCTTGTGGCCAATGGCCACAGTGACAAATTGGCAACATGGCTGTTTTGCCAGGTTACATCTATGCATCCATAGTGATCATCAGGTTGCAATGGGAATACACCAATCATTCCATAGGTTTTCACACTGAACTATTCTCAGCCTCAACTCCCTACAGCTATGTTTAGGCTCTGTCAGTGCAATGTTTTGTTTTTACAACCCTTAATTTTATGATTACCTGTTATTAACATTGTTTCCAGCCACAGTAGGAAATTATTTTTAACAAATAAGTTTTGATAAATGGACTAAATGCTACTTGTCCAGCTGGAAAAGCAGAAGTTAGGGACTAGCTGGTGAAAACAGTGAAGCATTCAACTGCTATGTATGTATAGATGTATGTATAGATGTATGTATAGATGTATAGATGAACAGACGGACGGACAGATCGACGGAGTTTTGGGAAATGAGCCAAATTTGTCCCTAAGTGGTTGGAGAGGAGCTAAAAGGAGAGATATGATTTGACTAAAATCATTCAGGTGACAAGAAGGACAAAATGAAAAAAGGCTAATGTTGATGAAATGGTGTCAGTATTGTTTTCTCACAACACACTTGGTGCTGAATGCTTTGTGACAGTCAACTAAGTTGCTTAACATTGGCTGTAATCTGAACAGATCTACGGACTTTTATCGTGTATCAGGCACAGTGATGCAGCTCGACAGCATTATCATGTTTGAGATCTAGGCACAACTTTGTGAAACCCACTACATAATTCAGTTGGATGGAAAACAAGCCTCTGTACCCACGATCAGTTTAAAGGGTAAAAGGAAAAGCAGTGAAAAGGGCAGACTTGACAGGATTAACTCTCCATATCAGTGATGAATCTCATCGAGACACCAAATTCACCACCCTGTCTGCTTTGGTTTTATCCATTTCAGTTGATTAATCTGTAGCAGTTGTACCTCTCATCAGTTCCAGAATCGCACTAAGAGGAGCTCAGACATGTCCTGATGTAACAAAATAGGTTAGAACAGCTAAATCAGGGCTATAATTAGAATAAAAAAGGAAAAACAGAAACTCCCCTTCTCCGATACTGCCACAGGAGAAAAACTTTAAATTTGGTCATGACAGTTATGGTAAAAGCTTTATTTTTTGGGGGATTAAAATCTGTCCCTTAGATATTTAGATTCTGAATTAAACATGAATCTCTTTTACTTCCAAAATCTGACCAATCTTAGCATCGTCCTTTGGAATCCAGTCTCTCAAAGCCTGGTTCCCTGGGGTAGCTCATCCTTGGGGAGCCGGCCAGAAGTCACGGTGGCCACAGAGCGACCTGCCACTCATGTCGCCTTGGTTATGTAAGCTAAGAGATCACTCGACATCGCTGAGGGGGAAGGTGAGATCTGAATAGAAAAGAACGCCGATGGGGTTGAGGGGGTGGGGTAATTCCAAGGGAAGTGACTTTAAATTATAAATAAGGTTACTGCTGCTTCAGCCTTTAATCTCTGTCTTACTCCTGCCATTTCTCACTCTCCTCTTCTTCCGCTCGTTCTCTTCTTCCTTCCTCTCCTCCTTTTTACTCCTCAAACCCTCAGAGCCTTCTGTATGGGCTCCAGTGTACTCCAGATAAAATTGGACTTGGCATATACTCAAAGACTGTCAATGATGATGCTGGGTGTAAATGAGAGTACGCGCTGTGCAACTTGAGGTCAGTGTGCGTGCGTGCGCGAATCACAGTTCAAACTCATTAATCTCCTGCAGGGCAGAACCAGTGGACGTTCCATCTCAGAAGGTTGAAGGAGGTGGGACATTTTAACTGCCAAGGTGTCTTCCTCTATTCCGGAACAACATCAGGACTAAATAGACTTCTTGTTCCCACACACTAGTTTACAGCTTCTGTTCATTCTAAATAATACTCCTTGTTTCTATTGGTATGGATGCAATGATTCTCCTGACTGAGAATCATTAGTTTGGTTCCCTTTCTTTTGGCACTGAACACTCGACTAATGCCGTTTTTAAAGTTCTGTGCTAATCTTTGCTTACATGTGATGCAACTGGATTTTTATGTAAATACATTGTGCTTTTTCTTCTAATCAATGTTGTAAATACTGTTGATTTGTTGATGCATTCAGTGACAGGCAGCACCTATTGCATCCCTTACCCCCCGTTATGGTTAATAGTGTTAAGGACAGAGGATGTTGCACCTTGTTAAGCCCTATGAGACGAATTGTGATTTGTGAATATGGCTTATACAAATAACATTTGATTGATTGAAGGTTTGTGGATCCTTTACTCACCAATCTGCAGCAGCACGGGCGTCACCAGCGCCGTCTCCATGGCGTAGCAGAACTCCCGGCCAAACATCACAGCTCCGTGCATCAACCATCTTTTCATGGTGATGCCTTCTATCGATTCTTCGCTCGCCACCTCCTCCCCACCACCACGGGTTCCTCCCCCGCCTCCTCCCGATCCATCCGCCTTGCCTCCGGTTCCTCCATTCTCCCCGTCCAATCCCGATGCAGAGGAATTTTTGTCGTTGACACCGCCAACCAGAGATCCGACCTGCATAGCGTCAGCCTCTGTGTTCTGAGGAGGCATGGCGGTAAGCATGCACGCAACAAGAAAACAAGCGCACCCCTTGAAAAATCTGAGAACTACCAAAGAAAAAACAACCACTTCCCTACTTCCACAAACTACTTTGTAGATCAAGGTTGTAGTTACTCTAAAAACTAGTAATGACTTCCTGGAAGTAACTGAATTACAATCTTTACATGCTACAACTCGCCTGTCGTTGTAACTTGCTAGTTATTACCTATTAAAAAGGTGTTGGTGAAGTGATCAATTGCTAATACGACAAGAATAACAGATCATGTCCCAGCACGCTAGGTCATGAAATCTATCTAAATTTAAAAAATAAACTATTATCAATACACCCAACACAAATCTCAATTTCCTGATCTGCTAAAATACAGAAAACAAAAGAGTCAATCAGCAATCATTTGTCCTAAGTTGTCCAAAAACACTTCAAATTCAAGGCGTTTTGTTTAAATCCTCCTCTTGCCGCCTCGTTTTCTCCACTGAGTGGGGAAAAAGAAGAATCACAAAAATCAGCTTTCCAAAAAATCCCCAAAAATAAAAAGGAAGCAGCAGAATTTTCACAGGTAGAGTTTGCGGTACATTCCAAGCGGGAGTTTGTGCGTTTGCTTCTTTGTGAGTGTGTTGTCAGGTGAGAGCATGCCTGGCAAACTCTGTAAGCTTCAATGCGTATGTTGGTATGTCAGTGTTTTCATGCCTGTTTGTGTATGCCAGTGGTGTGTTTGTGTATGCGTGTCTGTGGTGTGGTGTGTGTGTGTGTGTCTGTGCGTGTGTGTGGTGTGTGTGTTTATGGCTTTTTTGTCATTGAGGTTGTCTCCCTCTTTTCTTTTTTTTTTCTTACTGTCTATTACAAGCAGTGAAAATCCATATAGAAGACCATTCAGTGAGTTCCAGAGTCATTTTGTGTATGGAGGGCTGGATGACGGAGAGGGTGGGGGCGCGGGGGGAGGGGGCAGGAGGAGGGCAGGCAGCGATGGTGGGCGGAGCTCCTCTGAAAATCCCCATCGATTGGCTGATCAATCTGAAGGAAGACAGCGGCAACCGGAACGCAACGAGTAGGTGAGGAGTGTCCCATTGGTCAGGAGGAGATTGGAGTTGGTTGAGAAGAGAAGGAGAAAAAGAGAAAAAGAACATGAATGAGTCACAACAATTTCACTTTAAAAGATGTGTTGTTGCATATACACAAAGCAATGCTGCAATGCAAGTTTCTCAGGTGTTACATACTAGATGCAGAGTTATTTAAGCAGCTTTCAGACATGCACTGAACTCTGGACTTTTCCTGAAGTTTTTTCCGAAGGGGGATTTATGTGAGAACTCAAATGTCAGACTCAGTTGCCCCAGGAACGTTCCTGCCAGCCCCCCTCACAAAATGTCCGCTAAATGCCAAATTGAGCCCTTGTGAGGATAGAGCAGGAAAATGTCCGGAAAATTCACACCGAAGGAGTGGGCATGTCAAAGTCGTTTCTCATATGGGGCAGTTCCACTTCCTAACGTTGTGAGCGTGTCTGACCCGGATAAACTCCTGCTGTGTTCTTCAAACTTGTAAGGAAAAGTTTGGAAAAAATGTCCAGACCAAAGTCTCAGGGCATTTTCCTGGGTTCATATCTAAAATATCTAGTTCAGGTACAAGATGTTCTGGTCCTGGGTAGGTGATGCACATTAACGCTGGAAAAAAATTGGAATTGCCAACTGGGAGTCAGAGGGTATAGGGTCAGTGTTCTTCCCTTAATTGCTCCATCAATGCTGCTTTAGGAAGATCTGCAGTCCAGAGCAGTTGCCAGTCCATGTTTTTTCTGTGTTTCTAATGACATTAAATGTATTTAAAAATGTATTTAGCTTACTGTATTATACTTTCCTCGTTTTCTACATTCAATGCCTTCTTCTAGCACATCAATAACAAAATTTAGCAGCTCTTTTTCACAGTTTTTCGCAGAGCTTTTATTGCTGGACTAATTTCCCATGCTTTACTCCATGGTACACCAGAGGGTCTGCAGGCACAGTATTGAGTTGTAGTTCACAGACATATTTCGCTCAGAGCCCAATACACAATAACTGTACTTACACGCAAATTTGCCTTGATTTTGAGATGTGCACATCTGAAGCTTAACCCTGACCTCAAATACAATTGAGGTGATGACCATAAGAGTAAATACTCAACAGAAACAAAGTTGTGATTATGCTGAGAAATCAATTGTCCCGTTGAAAAACTCTGACCGTTATGCACATATTTAATCTTGTTAATATTGGGGATTATTAATATTATTATGGGGTTATTAAATTCTAGAAATAGCTTCTCTTTCTAGAAACTCAAGGATGTTTGGTATTTTGTTAATGGCACAGTCACCTTAAGTGCAAAAACCTCCTGAGGTTAGTAACTAACAAGGAAAAGGACATTCAACATCAAAACCCAGGTCCTGACACCATCAGAATCAGAGAGAAAATGTGAATTGAAAATGTGAAGGATGAAAGAGCGCAATTGTGTTTTATGAAGTGAAACGTTTTCAAACTGAGCTTCTGTTTCAAAACAGAGGGCTTGTGTGTGGTGGGAAGAAATGAGAGAAATGTAGACTGAAAAAAAAAAAAGGAGAGAAAGAGACAGAGGAGTACAAGTAGTGAAGCCCTTTGGCGACTAACACGCCCGAGAGAGAGAGAGAGAGAGAGTAAAACACTGCATGGATGTTCGTTACGATTTCCCACAGAGTTGAATTCCAAAGTGCGTTTGTTTTGCATGCAGCGGGGCCGCTGGATTAGAACCCATGGCGACGCCACATTTCGTCACACCCAGCGTGCACTAATGCTTGCCACGTGAACGACACACAAACACACACGCACACTAAAAACAGCACTAAGACCCTCATCAAGCCTCTTAGGGAGAGGCGAAGGGAAGAAAACAAAATGAGAGAAAAAGGGAGGAAGGAGAGGAGTTGGGAAAGGAGGGAGGTAAGGAAGGATGGATGTCGGGTTGGAACAGGTGGAGAGTGTGAGGAAGTAGACATGGAGGGAGGGGAGAGTTTGAAGAGGAAGAGAAGGAAAGATGACAAATGGACAGATGGAAGTACAAAGGTCAAACATTTCTTTCTTTTCCTGGTTCTTATTCTCTCTCACTCCTCTCTTCATCTCTCCTCTCCATTTCCAATGCTCTCACAAGTCTCCATTGCCATTTAGGATACACTCATGATATTCCCACAAGATTTAATGGTTTCTATCTTGAACCATGTTCCGTGTTTCCACCAAGTTTGAAGAAAATCGGTTCAGGAGTTTTTGCGTCATCCTGCTGACCAACAAAATAACCAACCAACAAACAGACAGACAGAGGTGAAAATATAACTTTGTTTGCGGAGGTAATAAATATCCTATTTCAAGTGAGCCAGGTGGCTTCCGACCATAAAATACTGTGGGTAACTTCGCAGACAATGTATAAACAAACGTGGAAGTTGTGTCAACATCTAATGCGTATTTTTTTTCACCCTCTGGTATTTTCTTTTGCATTACATAGTTTACAATATCACATTACAAAAACATTTGTTCGAATAACAAACAGCTAATTGCATCCAGCAAACATACATGTTTAGAGAAAAGCCGGGGGCCTGTTTGTTTGAGTTTAACAGCCAAACGTACACCCCTCTGTTGGCTGCACCTTACTCCAGCAACTTCAGAGTCTACTACTCGGTTTCCTCTTTGACCCAATTTGATTTTCTGGTGTCTGTAACCGCCAAGATTTTGCCAAGAAACCTTTTGGTGGCACCAATGGTGTTGTGATAAAAATCTGTTCTGTCATTACCACACATTTACTGAAGAAAATGGATCATGCAGCTTAATTTTTACACTTCCTAGTGAAGGCAATGGCCTAAATATTACTACAAGTTACTGGTGTAGTCTTTGAGTGTTGGACAACATAACATATAGCATTGTTGGCATCATAGATCAAGTGTGTTGCGCTTTGAACGAGGCTCATATTTGTGAAAGTGGAAAAACCATGAGGACAATGAGCCAGAAGAGTCGTCAAAAACAAAGAAATGTAAAAAAAAAAAAAACACGCATCAAGGTTCAGACTGAAATTAAAAAGGAGCTAAATCCATTTCAAACCTTTTTGAGCGATTTGTTTAAACTACTCCGACAGTGAAATTAGTTCGAGGCTGTTTTGAAAGTTAGAAGAGCTAAAGGATAACCCACCAGCTTTGAGTGCTTCTATCTAAATGAATGCATATAATGAACATTAGAGTGATTTTAAGACCGAAAAATGGGTCAAATTAAACAAGTGTCTGTGCTGCAATCCAGTCACACACCTTGTTCTCTCAGCTGACAGCACTATCTGGCCTGCATCTGTAATTCTCAGTCCTATATAACACACCCAGACACAGACACACACACAAAGCGTTGAGTGCTATCTGATTATATGTTCCGTACATTTGCAGCACCAGTCAGCTGTACCATTGTCTCTGTGTGTTAATGCAAAGTGTGTGTGTCTGTAACATGAGCTCAGCTGGTATAGGATTACGTCTCAGCCGTTCTGGGAGACAACATAAACAAAATACAGTCTCACGTGAGAGAGAGGAGAGAGATAGAGGAAAGGGAAGCTGAAGAAAAGAGGGAGTAGATGGGGCTGGAGTAGAGTAAATGGAGGGGAAAGACAGGGAAGATGACAAAAAAGGAGGAAGTAGGGTGGAGGAAGGTGAGGAGAAGCATGAATGATGATGGGAGGAGCGAAAAAAGTATTTGGAAAACTATACTGTCACAAACTGGACGAAGAAAACAAGGTGAAGGCACAGAAGACGAGAGGAAAACAAGAATGAGAGCGAGGCATAGGAGATGCCTGTAAAGTTCAAGGTCAGAGACAAATTAAGAGTTGGCCGTCTCCTGTGACTCGCAGAACAACAACACACAGACTAAAAACACGTCAGCCTGGTCTATTTCAGTGCGCGTTTATTCTTGTGCCACAGACCAGATTACCTGTGACACAGGCATGAAATCAGGGCTCAGCTCAGTCTCTCTCATTTCATCTATTTCTCTGCCGCTTCTTCTTCTCCTTCTCCCATGCAGGTCAGAGAACAGATGGCCTTGTTTCTGCTGCAGGTCTCATGTGTGAAACGTACCGTCAATGTGTAAATGAGCGGTGAAAAATGCTTCACTTGCTCTGGATGCTCTCGTGACCACCCTGTTGACATTAGCCATTTCTGCAGACTACTGATCGTAGAAAAACATGGGCTCATTATGCAAATGTGAGGCATTTTGATTGCCTGTTACATCACAATGTCCTGGAAGTATCGACAACTGGCGAGGCGTTAAAAGAGCTTCAGGAGAAGTACGTTCTCCCTTCGGTGCTTTTATGGACTTTGGGCTTTTTACCCTTGATAATTTACAAAACACAAACCCAATAAAACACACTAAAGACTAAAAAAAGCTTCATATGTCTTTTTTAAAGCAAAGAAATCTGGGTTTGTCCAATGGCGTATTTGTTAATCACAGGAAACACCTCCAAATATAAACCCCAAATTACCCATACCCAAAGATAGATCAGATATTTTCACACCAGAAGCACAAATGAGGGGGAGAGTAAATGAATGTGATTTTATGAGCTGCTGCTGGGAGCGATGATCTCCACTCTGTGAAACCCTCTAATAACCATCACAGCCAGTTCAATTCAGTTCAATCTGCTCCCGGTGTAACAAGAAGAAGAAGAGTCTACATCATTACAACAACTGATACTTTGTGTAGGGTCAACACACATATCTCTGAGTGTATGTGATCTTAGACTGCAATATATTCATGATTGCTCATGACGTTACCGCTGCTGGAACTTTTCCAACCCTTTTTCTGTGTGCTACTGTTTCTCTGGAGTCCCCGACACTATCTGATCAGGCTGAATCTGGACAAGAGATAGGGTGTCACACACCAGCGAGGCACGTGAACACACCACGAACATGACAAATAACACAGCCATGACCCATATAGAGGTTGATATAAATTACAAGGCTGACGACCTTATAGGATCAAGTTCACATACTGATGGGACCTATGGACGTTTATGTGCATTTGTGTGTGTATAAAGGAGGGAAAGCGCGATACAGTAACTTAAAATAAAGAGGGGAGGATTTTGTTACTGAGAAATATTTTTCAGGACAGACCCAATGACCTGATTTGGTGCTTTATCAGGTTAAAATTAGGTATTTGTCACACTGATCACCTATGAAATCCAAGAAACCCCTTCAGGTAGATGATATGGATTCACTTCAGAGGCAGATAAGATGGGGGGAAATAACATAATCTGATTTTATAAAGTGCTGCTGGGAGCGATAAGATGTTCCTCAGTGTGTGAAACCCTCTATTAATGATCAAGCGAGTTCATTTCAGTTCAGTCATCTCCCGGTGTAACAAGAAGCTGCTTTTCCTTCGCTCATGATGAGTCTGCATCATTGCAACGCCTGGTACTGTGTGTGTGTATAGAAGTATTTTTGGCCGGATGGCAACTGTGAAGCAAATGACGAGCGGCCAGCGTGTGTTTGTGTACGTGTGTGTCACTGACAGATGTGTCTTCATCGGTCTGACTGGAACCACAGAGACTCTCATGCCTTTAGTCACACTCTGTTTCCCTTTTTCACATTTTGGACGAGCAGGAGACAGTTTTAGGACGTCTGCACCCACAGAGCAGAAACATGTAAACACACGGGCTGCTTCGCAAAGCCGCACTTTCACACAAACACTTCAGTATTCCCATGCAGCTGATAATACTCCCATGAAAAATAAGCATATTCCCAGCTGCTGGGAAGCAGATGGCAGAGATAAGCAGAGAAAGAGGGGGAGAGAGAGAGAGAGAGAGAGAGGTAAACAGGGACTGGATATGTGCATTATGGTGCAGTGCTGCTGCAGTGCAGAGAGTGCAGGGTGGGGGGTGCACATGTGAATCAACGTGCACCAGCATCAATGACAAATCCCTTACTCATAACACAGGGCTTATATCAGTATATGGGCTGGTATGAAATGTGACATAACACACCCGCTGTTCACATACGTGCACTCTCTCAAACACACTGGTCAACTTTCTCCCTGGAAATACTTGATTTCTTGATTGATTCTGATTCATGCAGGTATATATCATGTTGGATTTCCATGAGGAAGTAGATACGTCAATATTATTCAAGAGTAATCCCAGTAAATCTAAATATGACTGCTCCACCACATTAAACAAGCCAGCAGGCAGATTTAAATACACTTAATGTTATTAAGATCATATTCACGAGCAGCATGCGGGAAAAAAGTTCATGTCAAGTATTCGTCAGCTTTAAGTTAGCAAATAGAACGGCAATAAAACAATATTAGCAAGATTTCTCTATTAAGTTAATCTGATTTTATGTAACTGCTACATATATGTAATGATAAAAATATCTAAGTTAACTTATTTGCAATGCACAACGTGGCTACAAGCTGAGCAGTGCTGGTAACCTCTCTGGGATAACACATGAACGCCTCATATTCAATACCATCATATCTTACAAACTATTTCTGTGCTTTCAAAATTTTGTGAAGGCCGAAATTGGGTCTCACGACGTCAACAGCAATACTAGCTTGTACTCCACACGTGCTCAGATGATGTGTAGCAAGATGGCCTGCAACGTGAGGAAATGATAAGGCAAGATATTCAAGGTTCCAAGTCTTTGTCACATGCACAGAGCAAAACATGCAGTGGAATGAAAGAGATGCTCAGTTACTGTGCAAGAGTATCAGAGGGGGAAGATAAACTGGAGTCAAATAGATGTAAATAAAAAAGTACTGGTGCATTATTAGATTGATGTATGCATTTAAATGTATATATTTACAAGTATAAATATACGTGCAAATCTTACCACACATCTTAATCTTATCAAATCTACCAGCTAAAATGACCTGGTGTGCAGGTAAAAGTGACAGCGGCAGAAACAATCATGCAATATGTGCTCAGTATTGAGTGTTTATGTATGTGTGGACGTTTGTTACATTAAGACGTGTGGGTTGAGGACCTGAGGATAGAAACTCCTCTTCAGTCATTCGGCTTTGGCCATGTGACTGCAGAGGCGTCTGCCTGACCTCAGAAGTCTAAACAGTTCATTGTTGGGGGGGGGGGGGGGGGGGGGTGAAGTGTCTCCTCATGGGGTTTTTGGGCTCTCACACTCCTGGTGTAGGGGTCTGGGTGCTGCGTTTAGCTGAACGTACCAGCATTGATACCAGGCGGGGAGGCTGCCTGTTGGGAGGTTGAATCCTTGAACTTCTACAGCTGTTGGTGGTAGAACCTGTCTTGATTTTTACCTCCACCAAGGAGGTTATGTTTCCCGTTTCTTGGTTGGTCAGCAGAGTTATGCAAAATCTACAAAATATGTATTTCTATAAAACTTGGTGGAAGGGGACATAGGCCTAAAGAGAACGCACTCAATATTTGCGCAGATCAAGACAAAGTGGAGGATCAGTTCTCAGTGCTGGATACGACAAGGTATTTGAAGTCGAGCCTCTCCACAGGTTCTCTATTGATCTTTGGTGGGTTGTACCTGCTGACATGTCAACCACCTTCCCCTTCTGCTGATGTTCAGAGTGAGGTTCTTATGTACTTACATTCAAGTACCAGTATGAACAAGTAAGTGTTTTACTGGTACTGATTAATTTGCTTCAATTACAAATTCAGAGTTTAGTTCAAGTAAAGAAATCTGGTAAATGTTGGGAACCTTAATCCTGAACTAAACTCTGAACTTGTAGTTGTACTTCATCGTACTTTCAGGAGACTTTCTGACAGACTAAAGTTGCCGGTGGTAAAAGGTCCTGAAGGTTAAGAGTCACAAACTGGGGCGCGGGTCTATTTTGAGGGGTTTCAGAAACACAGGTTCAAGGACCAGGACAAAACAAAGTAACATGAGCCACTTTTTACATGTGATGAATTTACTGAAAAATATCAATTAACTAGTCTTGAATTATAACTACAACATACATTTTATGCTATTAAAGTTCATCCAATTATTATGGTTTTTGAACAATGACCCATCAAAACCTGACAGTCTTATGGCAGAACTTGCCCAAAGGTCACGATAGAATTAGCACATGACAGGATCATCTACATGAACTCATTTAAATGAACTCATTCAAAATGAACGAACCTGTTCTCTGTTGCTCAATCCAGTTTTCAAAAGCAGGGTTTGCGTGAGAGTTCTCTGCATTTTAAGGTAGTTATGCAAACTAGGAAACTGGTTTGCAAGTTTTTTTGCAAGTGCTGAAGTAGCACAAAGTCAAAGACGACCAGAGCTTTATAAAAACACTATGATATGTACAGTTTCTAACACAGTTATTGTTTTTTAAACCACACACACACACAGTTTAATCCTTCAGGTCTGCCGATCTGTGCATGTCTAGATAGTTGATGTCAACGTTGTGTCTCGTATCTCATAAATATAGTATCATGTTTACGTAAGATACTCACCCATATTTTTTTCATGAGTAGCCCCGAAGACAAATGATAATCACAGACCCCTGAAGTAAAAAATCTGTTTCAACTACTGCAGGTCTGAAAGTTTGAAGCTAGATACTTTGAGGTTTTGACAAGCTGCTGACAGCAGCCTTGGCCTAGTTCTACACCGGAGTCACGTTGCTAGCTGTGTGTAGCACTCGCCACACACACACACACACACACACACACACACACACACACACACACACACACACACACACACACACACACACACACACACACACACACACACACACACACACACACACACACACACACACACACACACACCTCATCTGGGCCCCCTCTGACTACAGTACCCCCCCACCCAACATCACATTACAGCACCCCCCAGTTGCATCGTGTCTTTCTAACCTCAGGGGGGGGCCTGCCCTCTTTTGGAGGGACTGGGTGTGTATGTATTTGTATGCGTGTGTGCGAGTGTTTGTGGGTGTGTACCCTATCCTTTACAGTCCCCTGAGGCCTTTACCCAAAAGGGAGCTGCACGCCAACCAGGAGATAGAAGAAAGAAAAAAAAGATGATATAGATCTGCTTTATGTATCTCACTATTTGTGCATGTGTGTGTGTGCACGCACGCTTCTTTCCAGGCAATCAGTGTGACCCGGTCTGACACATTACAGCTTCACCTCTCTGATCAACACAAAATGAAAAACCTGAACATGCCTCTCAATCAGTTCTAACCTCACTGAGGACACACTAACTATGGGGCCTTTATTGTATCAAAACTATTGACAAAAGTGAGTCTCAATCCGTCTGTGTTTCATCAAATTCGTGAATGTGTACAGATATCTGCAAATCTGTATTTAGAATGTGTGTGTGTTATAGGATTTGAAAATGTGAAAAGAAAACATCTTCAAATATATATTCAGATTTGAAAGTGTATTCATATCTGTAAATGTGTAGACAAATCTGTAATTGCATACATTCTAAATACAGATTTGCAGATCCCTGTACACATTCACAAATCTCATCAAACACAGACGGATTGAGACTCACATTTGTCAATAGGTTTGCAACAATAATGGCCCCATAACTAACCACTCCCATCCCTTCATACCGTCTTAGCACATTAACAACAAAACGCTGATGTGCCAATACAACACCTCATCATCACAGTGGCACGTTGACAATGAGCCAAGATAATTAACACTGCCTGCACTGACCAGTTCAGGAATGCTAAGGACCTTAAAGATGGCAACCCTGATCATACATCTAATGGAATATTCCACTGCACAGCGAACACAGCGCACACATGCACGCACACACGCACGCACACACCTCCCACATGCACACGTTTGTTGCTGATAAAGGCCAACTGAAATCAGCAACAACAAACTGCAGCGCCTCACAAACACACACTCTAGCTGTCAACATTTAAGTCAAATAGCCCCAATCTGTCAAACAACTTTGTACAAATACATGTTATAATTATCATGCAAACAAACACGCTCTGCAGCAGTGATGATACGTTACAGAAATAACTCTTGATATTGTTGCCAGAGCAACATTTTTGATGAACTTTTTGCCGCAGCATTGCTCTGGCTCGCTGCTGCTTTAATCACAGAGGAACTTCTTGTTCTCTATAATCTCCTGTTGTCTAGCTGCTGAAAACCAGCCTCCCCCTCCCATTAGTAATAAAAAAGCTATTATATGAGAAGTTAAAACCAAGATCAAAGTCAAGTGCCTCCTTTTTCTGTTCCTTCTCCTTCATGTTGTTTTTCTGTCAGATCAGGGCGGGAATGAAAAAACAGTTTTTTGGCTGTGGACAAACCAGACTGCATCCAACTGGTTTACCAAATCTGTAAACAACTTCTGAAGGATGAAAACAAACAGTCTATTTGAGAATGAGAGACAGGTCAGTAGATGTGTGTGATGACTCCATGTCATCCATCTGTATGTGGATCGCATATCTCTAGAACTGTTCATCATATCCACTTCACACTTGGCCTGTGTATTGTTTAGGGCCCAAGGAGGCGCTGTGTCGAATTTGGTGCGATTTGGACACACAATACGTTTAATATCAGTAAAATTGGAAGAAATAGCCGACTAGCGTTCTTTCACAGCGACTGAGACTCATCAACGAAAGTGACCGACAACAGCATATTCACCACAACAGCAACAACAACAACAAATCCAGTTCGGGGTTCTGTGCACAGAGTCGAGCTTCACTGAACTTTGAATCAACAGGTGAACAGTTCTTTGTGCAGCAGCGGTGGCACAGAATTAGGGTTTTGAGTCCTGCAGCCGGTCTTTACTTTCAAAGTCTGTCTGTGATAACTTTGCTTTTATTTTGAATTCTGTTGAACCCTCTTTATTCTATGGCTGCTGAGAAATCTGCTCTAAAGTGTGTGTGTGTGTGTGTGTGTGTGTGTGTGTGTGTGTGTGTGTGTGTGTGTCCATTACCCTGAGTGCAGCACTACTAAAAGCGTTAACGACTCTACTGGCCCACAGCCAGATATCTTCTCTCCCCTTTCAACCTCGATACCTGACTACTTGTCTGTGTGTACGGCCTCTGTGCCTCGGCCTCTGTGACACTCGCATGTTCACATCCAGAACAGTTATTATTAGTCAACAGAAGGTCATACTAAGTTAATGCCAAAGATCCATCAGTTCCAGCATCTCAAATGTGGAGATTTGATAGTTTTCTTAACATTAAAAACATCTAATGCAGAAATGAGCATGAGAACAGCGCTCTCTTCACAATACAGACTTGTTATGTTCCAATTCAGGGGCCGTCATCTTCGAGAGCAATGAGGAGAGTGAGGGCTGGGACGGTTTGGTCTACTGAGGATTTGCTATTTGCATCACCAGCTTGTCCTGCTCTGACAGTTGCATCGTTAGCTACCTTAAGCGAGTGCACTTGCTGCGGTTCAGCCACCCAGATAGCTAGCTCATTAGCTTTGTCAACGATGCACAATCAATCCTGGGATAGTTTGGCCCAGGAAGTTTCCACCCGTTGGATCCTTCGTTGCTCGGTTGTGGAAGGACACATTTGTCGTCTGCATTTGAAGGAGCCTCTTTAGTTGCGCTGCTGTGACTCAATCAGTCATCACAATGTTTTCACTTGTCACATTTGTATACTTTAATGCACGATACAATGACTGCACTTTGTAGAGACTACCGGTCAGAACTGGATGTGGTGCGTGCTTTTGCCAACAAAGAGACGTAAAAGGCAGCCAAGATCCACAAAGCAAAGTGGATGACTCAGTAAAGATGGGAACACTGATTGGAGGAAACCCAAAAAGATGCTTTAAGAGTGAAATTTCATCACCTGATTGCAAAGTGCAGGATGAAATGACTTTGGGAAAAACTTTGAGGAAAGAAACCTCAATGACGTGCTGCAGTTGGTTCTCTGAACGTTTGGCTCGAAGTGCATTTGCTTCATCAGAAAACAACTCGCTGATGGGAGTATTAAAATTAACCACAGGCGGCCAAACAGCTCCGGAGTGTGGTTAAGCTAAATTTGTTCAAGCTTTTCATGCTATCTAATTTGAGACTCATTCTGCCCTGAAGGGAAATCTAACCTTCATCATAACATTCAGTGCATTCTGTAGTTAACTGTGATTGGAAAGATATGAGAAATATCAGTAAATGCACAAAAGGCTTTAAGAGATAATCTGAATTAGTATCAGGCCGAGATAAAGGAGAAGCAGGCTGCTGGTCCAAATCTCTACAAGAATGGAGAAAGAAATAATTGAGCAAGTTAATAGGCCTGACGACAACTTCATTAAGTATCTGCATTGTGTTTTTCAGAGGACGAGATTTGGCTCATGCTGGTGCTGGCTGCGTCCGTCTGGCTGTGTTTGCACTTTGGAGGACGAGAACATTCTTCACACTTGAACTGATTTATAAGCAGGATTTCACACCACCACAAGCTTCTGAGAAACACCAGCTCACTGTTCTGTGCTGACTTCAGCGGCAGCAGGTACAAGAGGGTAGGAACGTCTGATTTAGGACAGTTGTTTTCTATATAAAGAACAGTGACCACAGGGGACCTTTAACAGTAAATTTAGCCGTGGAGGACTGGGAGGAATGAAAAGATGCCAGTGGAAACAAGGAAGTGGGTTCAGGTTTTTTTTTTTTTTTTTTTTTTTTTTTTTTTTTTTAAATTTGACAAAAGAGGTATTATCAAAGTAGTTTTCCCCATTCACTTGGGTAATGTAACACAGTATTTGTTTTAAGCGTATTGCAAGCCTCTTTCACACTAACAGCTTCTTCTCTAAACTCCAATAGATGATTTTTATGTTCCCATGAGTTTTAAAAATGAACTAAAACAATCTTACCACAAGGTCCATTTAGTGGCTATTATGTAGCTTTTATTTTGCTTCACACAACCGTCCTAAGGAAACGCACTTTGCCCAGTGATCAGGCTGCAGAAGCTCTCTGTTAAAGTGTCTTTGCTAGTTTCAGATCTACGCAGTGGTAATTTCCCCATCCAACACCCACATCGATGCTGGTGCAATTGTAAATGCACTTGCACCAGCATCTGAGTGCAAATTAGCCCATTGTTTTTAAAACGAGGCGTGGTCAGGTGTGTTGTCGGTGCATTATCCTGAGGCAGCAGAAAGCGGTTGCACAACCGACCAACAAAAAACCTGGTCTCATGCAAGAGGCACAACATGGCACAGCTGAGTCAAGGGCGTGGAGTCATGATATATATATTTTTTTTACTTTTATATTACTATCTGGCAAATCCCCCACTCTAATAGAAATCCACCAAGGTACAAGCACATCAGACTGCAGAACAGCGCTCTGATTGGTTTATTGCAAGCGAAACAAACTCAGACAGTGCATACCTCTGTGTAACCCTGCTTACAATCCAACAAACGAACGCTGATGAAACATAGTCTCCTTGGCGGAGGTAATAAAGAGCATGCTACCCTTTCGCTCCATGCACCCAGCACGAGGACCCTTTGTGCTTTTGTCTAGAAGCTATTAAAACCCTGAATGCATTTGCACCATTCACTTTAGATCATGGTCTTAAATAGAGCCACACATGTACAAATGTAATATTTTCTAAGCGGCATAAACTTTTCTTTGAATTTGAGATTCAATTAAAAGTTTTCTCCTTCTACTTCAGTATTTGATGAAAGAATAACAACCATGTCTGCTGAGGAAGATTGACTTAAGGCACCTTAACAGATACTAAATGGGCCTTATGGTTATTTTATGAGCGACTGATTCCAAAGCCAATAACAATTTTTTCAGTTGGAGCCACTACGTGATAAAAATGTCATGCATCTTTGCACACACACACACACACTGATTTCTTTTGATTGTGAGTGATGGGTTTAACCACCTGGAACCAAATACAAGCTCAAGATACGAGTGAAAATGGAAACCAAAAGAGGGAAGAAGATAAGGGTAAAATTATTTTGGAGGAGAAACAAGTGAGAAATAAAGAGGAGGGACGACAGGAGAGCAAGCAAACAGAGTGGAAAGTCTTTTGTATTATTGACAATCTCTCTCACTGCTGTGTGTGTGTGTGTGTGTGTGTGTGTGTGTGTGTGTGTGTGTGTGTGTGTGTGTGTGTGTGTGTGTGTGTGTGTGTGTGTGTGTGTGTGTGTCCTCTAACTCAAAGCCAGGGCTAAATAGAGTACAGCCATCTGATATTGACTTTGATAACCATCCTCCACCACTAGAAAACAACCAGGCATGCATGCAGCTGTGTTGCTGATCCACACACACGTACTCGCTGGCCTGCAGATTTCCCGTTAACATTGATCTATTGCACTGCAGAGTAATCAATATCATTACTCCATTATCACTACTATCTGTTTTTCCTAGAAATACTGTCACTTTCTCCTGATCTCTGTGATCTGAGGCAGAAGTTCAGAGAGAATCAAACAATTAGGAGCCTACAACTGAACAACTGTAGTAGTTTTTACCCAGCTGGAAAGTGAGCACCTACCAGTCTTGAGTCCCACCGTGCAGGATCTTTACACAAATCACATTTCGAAATGTTTGTTGCATCCAAAAACGTTGTAAAAAATGCAAACAGGCCACGACTGGTCCGGTTGTCCCTCAGCTGCCGAATACTGTGTCTCCAACCAGCTTCTAACAACACAACAGCATTTATAGCTGCAACAAGTGTGTCTGTGTGTGTAAGATCTGGTGGAGATAAGGGAGGCTATTGATGGCACTGATGTAAGTGAGACGACAAACACACACACCAGCATAAACACACAGTCTTGTGCTGCGATCAGAGGTGGGAACTCGTACTCGCTCGCTCTTTTCTTTCATCTCTCTCCCGCTTTCGCTCAGGTTTGTGTACAAAACCTTCACACTAATAGGAAATGGGTTATCTACACACAGGATCAAGGCTCAGGATTCAAAGCCAGATCTGCTGTTAAGTGAGTGTGTTGTATGAAGAAAGGCTAAGATGTTGAGGGAGGGGCAAAGGGACAGAATGAAGCAGAGTATTACTTATAAAAGACGGGAGCAGCAGTGTGGTTTGATCACTTCAACAAACGTTTAGCCAGACAAACACATTACTGATGATTGTTGCTGTGACTTTCCAAAATCCTGCGTGGGATAAGAATTCAAACTCATTTATTTGACTAAACCCCCCCCCCCCTTCAGCACCCATATAACTCTCAGCAAGAAAGAAAATAAGCTTTGTCCCTAAAATGTGAAACTCCTCCTTACACATAGAAGAGGTTTCTGGTCTAAATGGACGGTTAACTTTTTCAAATTTTGTCCTGCAGCTTTTCACTTTACTTCCATAGACTAGTTCCAGTGCACCTCCATGTTTACTTCATCTGAGTTTGGAGGATGTAGCTTGATTGGACCGTTTTGTTTGCAGTGAGAAAAGAAAGCAAGGACTTGACACCGCTGGTGACGGTGATACACAATAAGCACCTGAAACCACAGTGCAGCAGGACACCCGTGTTGTTTTGAGGAAGCTACAGGTTTCGTCTGCTCCAACTGAGACTCCCAAGCTTCTTCGCCTGATGTGGAAACCGCTAACCAAACAGATCTGGAGTTGCAGCGAGGGTACTGGTGCTCTGCTCACGTTGCAGTATTCAGCAGCCGTCTGGGAACAAGCTATGGTCCATTTGGAACAAGACTAATACTACCAGCTTTGGTGCATGAAGAAATTTGTTTGTTTTAGTGTATTTGAGCCACAACTCAACCCTAAACACACGTTGTTAAAGTGAAGTCCCCCATGAATGTCTAATATATCATTTCGCAAACCCAATCTTCCATAATGTGCATATGTATACAGGGGTGTTTTTTCCCAGGAGACAAAACATATACAAAAAGTGCATTAATGTGCCAGAGTGTGGGTTTTCATGTGACTGAGTGCATGTGATCTTTTGTGTCTGACAACATCTATGTGGTCGTCCCTGTGCGTGCGTGTGTGTGAGCAATACCACAATGCTGACGCAGCACCAGTTGATAGTCAGCTACCATTTCATCAAGAGGAAGTCAATTCCTGTCACTTCAGCTGAGCTGGCCGCTCTGCAGCGAGCAACGTGACACAGCATCAAAGCGCATCAAAAACCAAGAGTGTGTCGATTTTGGATGAGGAAGTGTTTGCGTGTTATTGATGATCCCGTCGAAACCAAGACTAACACATCAGACTTTCAAAGACAATAGAGGGCGAACATCTGTTGGTTAATTACATCTCCCTTTGTTTTTATGCAAATTTACTGAGCCAAGAGGCAAAATAACTCCCTCACAAGAAGAAACATTCAAAAATGCAGAGAGAGAGAGAGAGAGAGAGAGAGAGAGAGAGAGAGAGAGAGAGAGAGAGAGAGAGAGAGAGAGAGAGAGAGAGAGAGAGAGAGAGAGAGAGTACAACAAAACGAATGGTGCCTCCTTGGTGTTTGTGTGTGTGCGTGTGTGCGTTTTCCACTCACCAAAAGGCCCTAAAAGCTTCATAAATGTCGTTGAGACGTTGTTGTTTGGTCCAGGCTGCAATCTTAAGTCCTGAAGTCGTACCTGAAAACACACACACACACACACACACACACACACACACACACACACACACACACACACACACACACACACACACACACACACACACACACACACACACACACACACACACACACACACACACACACACACACACACACACACACACAACAAAGAGTTAAGGCCCAGCAAATTATGACAGTGCACACATACACATGCAGTAAGTCATTGTGTACACATACATTAAATCAATATGGCATGTGCGCTCCAACACTCTCATGTACCCAAGCATAGAAATAAATCAGCAGTTGTCAACACGTACAAACCGACTAAATACTTAACACACAAGCCTTCAGCACCAGTGATATGACAGAGCTGCAGCCGCCAAACACACATTTTTTCACTTAAAAGCTGAAATGTAAATGAAAATAGATCAAATCTATCTAATGGGGACTCCTAGTGGCAAATTAGTTAACTGTGAAGGCAACTAACTTATTATCTGCTTTAAGAGATTAATCACTTGGTCTATAACGTGTCAAGGAGCCCAACATAACACCTTGGACTGGGAGATTAAACAATATCAGCAATAATCACAATCGACAGCAATCTAACAAAAGTCCAATACGTATCGATTTAATACGTATGCATTGTGTAAGCACAGCAGGGAGGTATAACACACAATAGATCTACCTCAGATTCATATAATGTTTTGCTGTTTATCAAGTGTTACAGTGGACCAAAAGTAGGTGAGATTTCTTTTTCTACTTCTTGCTAACACGATCAATATATATTGTTTGTAAAAGAAAGTAAAAAAAATAAAAATCTTTATTATAACCTTGGAATGTCATACTTCATTTTTTGCTGCTCGTGTCCAGAGACGCAAGAAAACAGGAAGAAGCAGGAAACATTTGCTGCACATACATTAAGGTCAAAGTAATTATCTTGTGGGAACAATATCTTTATATGTCATGCTAAAAAGTTATTTATCGTGTGCTAACAAGTTATATATTTGTTGTGCTAACAAGTTTTTTAATTGTCGTGCTACCAAGTTATTTATCGTGTGTGCACTGGCTAATTATCTTGTTTGCACATGATAGGTCTATTTATTGTGTGTGACAGTGTTTCATCGTGAGCGGACGAGTTATTTATCTTGTGCACAAGTTATTTATCGTGTGCTAACAATAAAAAAAAAACAAACATCACCTTTCATTCTCTGCACAGAAAGAAGAGTTACTAACCACAACAACAAACACTCAGGAGCAAAAATCAGCATCAAACTTGAAAAAAAAAAAACAATGTCACATTTTTCTAGATAATTACCGATATCGACAGACTCAATTTAAACCATATATCGCTCGGTCCTGTCAGATCCTGTGACCTTTAAAAACGCACCACAGACATCTCGTCCTGTTTTTTCCTCAGTGTTTTCATGATGTCAGCTTGTCAACACCTGCAGCTCCGCTCTCACATGCAAACCTCTCGTTCCTGGTTGGTTACGACACCGCAGCGATGAAAGCGCATGAAGCTAAGTCGTGCCCTGCAGCCTCCGGTCTGTCTCTAAACCCTCTCTACCTGCCTGACACAAGCGACGACACAACACTGTATAATTAGAGCAGCCCGCTTAGAAACCTGACCTCTGCCTGAGCGCCTGTCTGCTCCTCTCGGGCTCTTCTTGTTTTTGACACGGGCCTCCTGAAACTACAGTAAACGCTGCTGCTGCTGCTGCTTCTTCTTCTTCTTCTTCCTCCTCCTCCTCCTCCTCCTCCTCTCTGCACCAGCAACCTGAGATGCTGTGTTAGCCGGAGCCTGACAGCCGGAGACCCGGAGAAACCTGCCTGCAAAAGCGGCTGCAAAAAAACCCCCGTCCGTACCCGTGTGGCCCCCGGTGCTTGAGCCGGACCCCGCAGCTCACCTCGCCGGGTGGTGTCAGCCGCTGGCTCCGCTGGTGTTGTGGTGGGACGGTCGCTCCGCGGCGGCTCGTGTAGCCTCAGTGGTTCTGCAGCTGCAGCTGAGGTCAGAGCTTTAAATCCGCCTTTAAAGGAAGAAGCGTCGGAAGAGATGGCTTCCGCCGACGTCACGGCTTCATCTGCATAAAGGGGCGGGGCCGCGGCGGTGGTACACAAAACAAGCAGGAGCTGATTTGTGTTAAAGGAGACGTTTGGGGCTCATTAGCATTAGAATGTGTTTGCAAGGCTAATGTATAATTCTTTTGTATAGATAAAATGATGTGATGATAAAATATTTGTGTTAAACTTTGTTTGTAGAGCACCTTTCAAAACACAAGGTTACTTTACAGGTTGAAAACGAGAAATTCAAGGCAAACAATAGAAAACAGTTAAAAAGCAAACAATGAAATAAGCAGTTTTAAATGTAAACAATGAATAAAGCAATTTTAAATATAATAACATATTATTACATTTTAAATTACTCTATTTCCAATAGCTTCCTCCACCTTATCATTAATAGAAATTCTATCATATTTTAATAGTGCATTGGACTTCCACTGCACCTTGTGTATTTTCTTTTCTTTTATTGTGTATTTGTACCTTCTATTCTATTGTATTTTAATATGCCTGCCTGCTATGATAACTTAATTTCTCTCCGAGGATCAACAAAGTAATCTATCCATTTATCTATCATCTATCTATATATCTATCTATCTATTAGAATGTATATCAAATAATAGCATATAATCATATTTAACATTGCTTTTAAATTGTTTCCTATTGCTACTATTGCCTTCAATATTTTGTTTTTAACTTGTGAAGTGCCTTGTAACTGTTTTGAAAGGTGCTTTATAAATAAAGTTGAATATTCCTCTTTTGTTATTCGAAAAATATCTTTACTCTTTCCATTTTAGGCTTCTTTATATGTATATTCAACTACATTCAAGGGGAAAGTGTTTTAATCATTGACTGTATATAAAGATGGACGACATGACAGCTCCCCAAAGGTGAAGCCAAAGTGTCTTGATCGCCATCTGGTGGCTGGCTGCAGTACAGTACAGTTTAATGAGAAGGGACCTAGCATTGGTTTCTGCTGATCTCATGGCTAATTTGCATAAAAGCCGGCAGGGATTGGAAAAGAAGCAGAGAGGCTGGATTTACTTTCAAGGGGACCTTCATGTAATTTAATTTTGAGGCATATCTGCTTCAATTGAACTCTTTAAACAAATTGCGGAGTTGGAATTTATTACCTATACTGCAGCCAGCCACCAGGTGGTGATCAAGATGCTTTGGCTTCACTTTTGGGGAGCTCTCATGTCGGGTTTTTTCCCTTGATTTTGAGGTAGGCTAACTCATCAATCCAGAAAAACGGAGCAGATCTTTTTTTCTCTAGAGTCAATTCAATAAGCTTCAGTATAGAGCACAAACAGCACTCACTTCCTGTAAGCTAGCGAATTTTAGGAAACTGATAAACGGCTGCAGGGAGACAGAAAACATCTTATCTTCCACAGCAGCTGAGGCTCGAGTGAACTCTCATGGTGAGAGATTGACAGCCGCTTTCTGCCTTTCAGTAAACAAAACAACACCCAGCACACAAACAGTTGCACAAACGTAATTGCACAAGAAGAAATATTATTTGATGAGAAACCTACATGAAGGTAGGTTTCACCTTGGAGTTTATACATATACTTCCTGGTTTCATCTTCTCTGAAGTTCTGAACAGATGTTAGAAAAAATAAACACTGAGGCTGAAACCATATTTTCTAAGATCTAATAGAAAAAAACTGTTATTCTGCTGAGAATATAATTAATGGAATATCTAGAAAAGCTTTTTACTTCGGAGTTGTGATCTGTTAAACTCAACTTCATCAACACTTGCCTGCCACTTTAACCTGTCTAAATATGTGGCGCCCTCTTTCGGTCAACTGGAAGAAGTGCACAACAGAAGTGATATTATGATCATTTGCTTCCAGGACTTAGTTTTGCGCAAAGTAAAACAAAGTTCACGCAATACAATTTCAAGATATATGAATTTGCCATATTGCAAAAATGCTCAACCTGAATTTACTACATGGCGCAGACAGTAGTACCCAACCTGTTGAAGGTGTTTTAGTGATTCCCAAGAAAGAAGCAACGATCAATGTGATAAGCACGTAAAGAAAAAAAAGTACAATAGATATAATATATATATGAAAGGTTCTGCTTTCCCATCCTGTGAGTTGACATGTGTGTCCTCTGCAACCCTGAGGTCACAGGTCAACTGAAAGTCACCTCTGGTGGAAAATAAAGACAAACTCCACACATCCTTTAAATAGTGTATTGAACGTTTTCACTGTTGCTTTAAAAAAAACCTTTGCTAACAATATTCGAGAATATATATTGTGCAGTTTCATACAGTCATACAAAAATCCAGTTGGAAAAAAATATATATAAATACATTGGTTGACTTTTTGCAGAGTTTCGATTACAAAAGAATACGCGTCACATTCATGTTCAACAGTTATATACACTGTAGAGATTTATTAGTGAAGGAGGAGTTGAACCTTTGATCGAACCTCAGGTGTCTCCCAAATGTTTTATTGCTAAAATCCCACTGGTAATGTTTTGATAAAAAAGTGCACTTTCTATATAAATGTAAATTTAAGGAGTCACAGAAAGTTGACTTGTTGGACGGGACAGGAAGAGTAAAAGTAAGAAAAACAATGTTCTCCATATGTGAAGAATCAATAACATCAGTCTGTCTGGTTTCACTTTGTTAATACAAGTAACACTAACACTGTAAAATAACACTAATGTCTACAGCACATACATAGATATTTAACATATGTGTTTTATGGCTTGTTTCTTTCCTTAGAATTATAAATATCTGCATTCTAATAAGCATTAAATGTTTTAAAGCCAGGAACTTGGGTTTGTTTGCTATTTTTCGTGACCAGGACCTTCATATCCTCCTTGTGAGACAAAAACCTTCCTGGTTAAAACAGATCAAACTATATTTGTTAAGAAAATGTAGAAACTTTAACAGCAAGGTAAATTATACTGTGGGGATTGGTCCTTATTCTGTGTTTTTAATCGCTGACAGACTCCAGTTGTTGCAGGACGTATCCAAGTTCCTCCGAGACACACCTCACTGTACATCACATGTCGGTGGTGTGTCACGAGTCCCAGCTCTGTATCTGCTTTCACCCTATTTCCCCATCACTCTCCTCTGTGTGTTTTCCATCAAAGGATAACTTCCATCATAATAAGCTTCCCCACAGCGACGGTAAACTCTCCAGTTTTATTTGCAGGGTAGTTTGAGCTGCGGGATTCGGCTCAGAGACACAGCTGGAGGCTCGGCTCAGTCACACGATGTTCCCACATAACACTAGTGTGATTAAACTCACAATAAACAGGGTACAGCATTACATAATGCATGGGAGGAGCAGAATATAAATACAAAAAAATGTATAAACCTTCAGTGAAGTGAAGCAATTTGGATTAAAAGCACAAATCCAGCAGAACTTGTCGGCATCCACTTGACGTTTTTCAGTCTTCATTCGTCCTTCATATTCCTGTAAAATCGGTAATGTCAGCATTTCCCCACTTCATAGCAGGCAGGAGCTCAGCCGCTCAGCTGGTGACGCTTAATGTAAACTTCACATGACTGCCATGTGATTCCTTCACATCTCTGTGACGCAGCTGCAGGTCGAGGTTGTGAATTTGATTCCCCTCCTGTTACTTGGCCCTTTGTATTTTTTCCCACAGATTCCAAAACAGAACAGAGTTACTTTGTCCGTTTGTTCCAGTCCGTAGACCTCGCTTACTCCACCTTCCAGATTGCGATCTTCCCGTCGTGTTTGCCGGCACCGCTGAGGATGTAGCGGTCCTCGGCGGAGCAGAGCGCCGTCACCTTGTCGCTGTGGCCGTGAAGCTCCTTCAGGACCTCTCTGCGCTCCGTGTCCAGGATGTAAACCTTTCCTTTGGTGGAGCTGCGGCCGACACCACCCACCCACACCTGGAGGGGATAATAAGTCACATAGTGTGGTTTTATTCCACGTCACCGCTCATGTTATAATGCATAAAAAGGGATTTGTGTATTTAATTTTGTGTGTGGCGCGTTTGTGCACGAGTGCTGTATAATAACCTGATTTTTCACTTTAATCATGCAGTAACATCCACTGCAGTCCTGTAGCACCACACGGTGGAACGGTTTGGTAGGGTCCTTCATACACCAGATACACACTTCTCCGGAGTCCACGCACACACTCCACAGCTCCTCCCTCTGACACACACACACAACACAAAACACATATCACACTCAAACATGAGTCACAAGTGCTTAAATAAAATACAGAGCAACAGAAAGGGAAAGATCATAGACTGTAAAGATGGACGACATGCCTGCTCCAAAAAGTGAAGCCTAAGCGTCTCGATCACCCCCTGGTGGCTGGCTGCAGTATAGCTCATAATCCCTGCCTCCTCCATGTTAGTGGATGGGACATGGGCCACATTAAAAAGTCAGAGTGCATAAACTAAACACTGATGGTTGTTCAAAGGTAAATTTTTCCATTAAGTTTGGGTTCAATTAGTTATTTCCAAAAAGGAAGTGACACGTCATGATTGACAGCTGAGACTGCCTCACGATTGGTCGAGCATGTGTATCGGTGGGACCTCACTACTTTGGCTCCTTCCTCTGATTGCTACTGCGCAGATTATGGCTCCAAATCATGTCATCGGCACAAGATGGAGGATCGTGGGAGGAAGTGGGGACACGGCATCCATCTTTATATACAGTCTATGATGAAGGTAATCATGTGTGTCTGTGTGTGTGTGTGTGTCACCTCAGATAACAGCAGTAAAGAGCTGAACGTCGTTGTAGCTCCTTTTTGTTTCTCTGGCAGATTCAGACGATGCTTCAAGGAGCCGTTCCTCCACACCTCCATGATACTGTCTCTGGAGCCTGGAGAGAGAGAGAGAGAGAGAGAGAGAGAGAGAGAGAGAGAGAGAGAGAGACACAGACATGATTTGGTTACTCAGATCTCAGATTTCCACTTTAACACATTAACGTGATGGTGTGAAACTTACAGCACCACAGCTTCCCGTTCCAGCCGGAGACAGACACCAGTCGATCACAGGAGAGGCGGAAGTGTCTCTTCACCTGAGTGGTTTCAAAACGGAAAACTCAATGAACCAGAAACAAATCTGCAACTTCTGGGAGGACAGCGTCAAACAGGAGTGAGTGAAAGTTAAGTTAAATTTAAAAGTTGATGATTGAATTAGCAAACTGAATCACTTTTTATGACCTTTTGACCTTTCATGACAATATATAGCTAATTTCAAATGACATGTTGGTTTCAAACTGACCTGCAGTGTTGATACGTCCCACACCATCACTGTTCCCTCTGCACTGCAGGAGTACGCCACCTTCTGGCTGAAGAACATATTACAGTAGTACTTTTTAACACTTTACATGTCCCTTTGACCTTGAATGGATTTGTACATTAATAAATTCTAAGGTTACACATGTGTTTTGATACTGTGTATGGTTTAATAGAGAGATGGTCAAATATTAGACTTTAGGCTTAGTGTCAATTCTTTGATAGTCAGTGTGGTGTGTCTTATTCTGACTCTGTGCATGTGTGTGTGTGTGTGTGTGTGTGTGTGTGTGTGTGTGTGTACATTACCTGTATTTGTCCGTGTCGAGCGCCAGTCCCGTGACCTCCCCCCTGTGTTCAGTCAGCTGTCTGTTACACACCATGGCCACCATGCTGATGATGTAGATAACAGAGTCCTCGGAGCCCATCCACACCTGATCCTTGTCAACTCCCAGCATGCAGTTCTGAAAGGAAAACACACTTTACCGTTCAGGAGTCACACGGACACAGAGAAGAGAAAACCAAAGAGTCTCCAGGTTCCACAGTAACACAACGTGTCTGGATGAGTAATAGAAGATTTACAGTAGTGACACTAGTTTCCTTTAGATTAAGGCCCATTAAGTGATTAGCTGGTGTAAAAAGGGCTTAGTACAGTTGGACTTTTATTTGTATATAAATAAAAAGTAGAGTTGAGTTGTTCAAATCCTAATTAGCTGATCAAGTTGTTATTCAAACTAAAACACCAGAAAATATTTGCTGGTTCCGAAAATACTTTTCGTTATCTTATATGTAAACAATTCTTAAAGTGCTTCATTGTATATTGTCTTTGTCACTTTTATATTCCTTCGTTTTATATTTCTATATATCTTTTATCTCTCTGTTTAATCTAATATTTTCATAAAAGCCAAATAAGCCTCTTCTATAAACGCTGTGGTACTTGCATCAGACGGCTGTTTTCAGTTTGTCTATGTATCTGTCCCTATCAGATAAACCATGAATGAATGATTGAATACATCAATAAATATCTAAGATGATAGTTAATGGATTACTTTGCATTTCAGGAAATGGTGACAACTATTTTTGTATCCACAACAACTAGGGGAAATATTTTAGTGGAGGTGTAAAAGTCATTGTGAAATACCCAACCTCTCCACTAGGTGGCGCATTGTTCTTAGAAACTACAAAACCCACTGTCCTCTTCAACACTTCATCTAATATCAACGTCTGCATTTACTCTCCATCACTTGTTACTTTACTCAGCCTTCGGGCTTCAAGCAGCTACTGCTGTAAGAGCGCGGCCCAACTGTGGCAGAGCCTGTGCAAATATTGTGGACTCCAGGGAACGCACACACTCTCCCTGTATCTTTCTCACACACAGATAAGTTAACGTTCTTCATGTGACTGTGACCTGCATGCTTGTGGTGCTGCTCAGTGATTAGCACGGTCCTGAGAAGTGCCTCGAAAACTTTACACTCGTCCTTAACCTCGTTTAGGCAGAACGTTCACCTACAGGAGCTTTAAGACGCCGCTGACGACTTCCACTTGTTTACGTTTTCTCAGGAATGCCGTAGGAGGAATGTAGAAATGTAATGTAAAATAATACACTGTGGTACACTCCCCTTGTTTGAAAGCCTTGAGATAACACCGGCGCTGTTTGAAATGAAGCAACGGGAGAAAAAGGTAAACTATTTCGATTCGGCACCACTGCTGATAAAAAGGCTTGGTTTCTATATCCATGTCTTGTTTCTCTCTTTGTATTTTGCCGATAAACTTAAAGATTTGTGGAAAACTATTATTTATCATTTTAAAAAGAAAACTATATACATATATATGTGCGGGCAAGCAGGCGAATAAAACATTTGTTACACACAGACGTGGAGTTGAACTTATACACGTGTACACTGTGCAGTAAAACAGGGGTGAAATGGTGTTGTTATTGTCTAGCATTCACATTTTGCTCTCCACTAACTCCACCAAAGGAAATATATGTCTCTTTATCTGCTGAAACCTCCCCTGCGGTGTCGTTTGGTGCTGGCCAGGAAGCACAAAGCTTTTTTTTAAATCAAAACAAGAGCCAGTGGACTCTAGAAATGACAGTTATGAGAGTGAGTTTGTTACCGAAGACGACCTTGAACATATAAGTAGTTATTTCATCCCCTGATAATAATAATAAAAACAAATTGATTATAGCACGTTTAACGCTCTTTTACCAGTTCTTCTTAAATTGTTTTTTATTTAAGAACTAAGGTGTGACTGTAGAATAAGATGGTCTAGTCTATGGATGCTTTTCTTACCAGTTTAACATTGCCAACTTGGCAGGTGTGTGTGAGGGACCAGCTGGAGGCATCGAATACCATCACCTTCCCTCCGCTCACAGACACCCACAACTGACCTGAAAACACACACACACACACACACACACACACACACACACACACACGTTAAATATATTTCTCAAAACCTTATAGCAAACAACAGCTGCCAGTGTTAAACCTAACTTTACCAGTAACTTACTATTAAAGCAGTTTACAAAAGATGCATAAATTATATTAAACCACTTTTGTAAAACCCTGACAGCGAAAAGAAACAACTCCGTGACTTGTGCTTTTGAAATGTCAGTAACCTCCCAGGAGAGAAGAGTCAACGGTTTGAATGGAAACACTTCATGTTGCAGTGTGACTCCACCCAGGTTTCACCTAACGGTCAGATTTCCTCTAACGGGTCCATCGCTATTTTAAAAGCAAGGCTGGCGAAAACAAAGAGTAACGTCCTGTATTTTATAGGACAGACACAGAGCGATAGTGGGACAAGGCAAGTCAAAGTGAGACCTCAGGAGGGGGGCTCTGGACGCAAAAAGTGAAAGAGAGAAGGGAATGAAGAGGAGCGAGGGGGGGGGGGAGAAAAAGTGTGGAGTGAGGTGGCCGTGTGCCACAAATTCAATTCAGTGACCTATATCCACACTCGAGGGAGAGGGGGGGGGAGTCAGAGGGAGGCAGGGAGAGGCAGGGAGGGGGGATCTGAATAGGCAGATTTGTTCTTTTCACCGAGAGAAATCCCAAAGAGCTGACGACTATAGAAGAAGTGAGCAGTGTCTGTACATGTGTGGATCACAGAGAATGAGTGTGTTAGTGCCGGGGGTCAGTCTGCCACCAGCCGGGCATTTAAGTGGCCCCAGATGGTCGGTCCGCTGAAGGACGCGGCTTTGTGGTAAGATGTTTCCTGCCAAATAATGCTCCAGTCTGCCAGCTATTGTAAAATTAAAGGGCAGGGGAACGGTAGTAAAAAAGTGTTATTTTCAGGAGCAAGGTAATTTAGAAACATCATTAACTGTGTTGAAAAGTTCCTTTGACGGTATATAAAGATGGCCACTAAATTAGGCCAAAATATCCCAGATTCGATCGTTGCCATATTGCGATATGAGGTCATTTGGAGCCAGAGAATTTGCAGCAGCGATCGTGGCGTGGAGTCGCAGTGGCATCGAGCTCCCGGCGATACACATGCTCGACCAATCGCGAGTGAGTCTCAGCTGTCAATCATGACGTTTCACCTGGTTTATGACAAATACTGCAACTAGCCACCAGGGGGCAATTGAGATTCTTTGGCTTCACTTTTAGGGAGCGCCGTCATGTCGTCCATCTTTGTATACTGTTGATCCTACAAATCTCTGGAGGCTCGACCGGAGGAATGAAACACAAATCTTTACATCAGATATTTTAATATTTTAATTCAATTTAAATCATTCAGTTGCCCCCTCATGCCATGTGTGGGAGGTTTTTCTCAACCTGCTTATTTGGGTTATTTCCTAATTTGTCACCAATCTATGTCGTTAAATTGAGCAACAAGTGGAGCTTTATGGTTTATAAGTCACTACAAAATCCTTTAATTCTCTAAATGACCTTGACTTTTCACACACTTTCTGCTCTATGATTCTCAGGGTAACATGGATTATTGTTTGCCTGACAACATTTAATATTTCACAGATGAAAGAGGATGTAGAGTAATTTTACTACCAAATTATTCAAAAACAAGAAAAACTGCAGTTAGCTATTGTTATTTTCTTAGTGTGAGGAGTTTGTATATTCGCTTTTACCGACCTACAACAAAAGAGATTTGGTAGGTTATCTATTAACAGCTTCATAAATTCATAATTGTGGACACAAGGGTAGGAAGGTTTGTCGCCACAGAAGAGGAGCAAAGTCGCACCACAATCTTTAAAGATTTTATTTTGTCAATTAAATGTACTTAGTTGAAACAGTTTTATCATATCGTACAGTAAAGATATATTATACAGTAGCTAATGCGGCTCAATGTATAACTCAGGATATCTTTGCTGATTACATGTCCAAAGCTTTAGTGGATTTATTACCGTTTTCCCCTAAGAGAGAAAGGGAAAGCATCACCCGATACTGACACGTTAACATTCGGACACTATCACTTGTCCTGTGTGTCAAATGACTTCCCAGCTACCACTGGAAAGGCTAAACTTTCTATTTATGGCTCTTCCCACACCAACCTTGAGAAAAAGCCTCCCTCCGTATATTTCTAAAATACTAACCAACTTCCTTTTTGTGCTTTTCCTGTGAAGGAGAGCAGAGGAGGAAGTGTCGAGAAACTTTACGTAGCAGTTTTATGATCATCTGCCTTTTTACATTCGAAGAAAACAGGCTGCATGGTGCTCAGAAACAATGCACGTGTGTGTGTGTGTGTGTGTGTGTGTGTGTGTGTGTGTGTGTGTGTGTGTGTGTGTGTGTGTGTGTGTGTGTGTGTGTGTGTGCGTGTGTGTGTGTGTGTGTGTACCTGGTGTGTATAAAAGTACGTCCACAGGCTGAGGCGCAGCGAGCTCCAGCGAAGGGTTAATTTTGTGCTTTAGCGTCTCTGCAGTCGTCTTGGGAACCATCATGGGGACTGAAAATACACAAAAGAGAAATCACTGACATTTACCTGGTGGTGACGGCACAAACTCTAAAAGCCCAGAAGAGTCATCAAGAGTCATTAAGTTTCCAAATCATTTCATATATAATTTAAATAAGTGTTTTACTAAGCAAATAGCATTAAATAGAGGCAGTAACCCCCTCTCTGAGTCGGTAAATAACAAGCTGAAGGGAAACAACACTTCAGATTGTAAAAATCAAAGCCAACTATAATGAGCAGCATCTTTCCTCTACCTTCCGTCTTGATGCGGTCGAAGTGAGCCAGCTTAGAAGCAGCGTAGATGGCTTTACTGCTCTGAAGGCTGCCCACCACTGCGTCCATTAACAAGGCGTTGGTCAGAGCCTGCTGCATGTACTGAGGGTCCTGGAGGAACATTCACAGTTACTACAAACTTCATGTGGAGCACGCTGCAAAATCAGGAAGGACAGAGCAAATTCATATATATAATATAATAACATAAACTGTTCATATACTGTAAATAAGGGGAATTGAGAGACAAGAGAAGATGTAAATGAGAGTTAGAAAGAGACAGAAGTGAGAGACACAGATTATGACATCATCTGGTTTCATGGTATTTATGGTAATGTACGACTCATTGAATTTCAACCACACCCACAGAGTCACTGAAGTTCTCACACACACACACACACACACACACACACACACACACACACACACACACACACACACACACACACACACACACACACACACACACACACACACACACACACACACAAAGTGATTTCTACATAGAGGCACTGTGTGAGTAATAAAAACACATCTAATTATCTTCTGTTCTCATGCATTTATTCCACTAGATTCAAATTCTCGCTTCTCCCTCACACTTACATGCCCTCATATCGGACACACACACACACACACACACACACACACACTCTTTTCAATTTGAACTTTACCTTGTGCTGATCAGCCATGTTGCGTCCGGCCCACATCTCTTTGACCATCAGGTTCCAGAGCTCCGTCTCCGTTTTTAGGTTGGCTTCGAACGCCTCCTTTCTGCCCCGAACGCGCAGCTTCAGGCTGGGGATTCGCAGGAGCAGGAAGGGAGCCGAGGACACCTTCACCTCCTGAGGAGAGAGAGGAGATAAAGACAAGAGATGTGGATCAACAATACAGGATCAATATCCTAAACGGATTCTGGCTTTTTAAGCTTTTAGTCCTGATAAAACTGCACTTCTGTTTCGTGACGTTAATCCGATTTGTAAATACCAAGGAAACCTACTTTAAAACGACCCCCTCTCCATCCTCCCTCTTGTCTCACCTCCAAATCTCGGTACTGTGCGACCTCAATGTATCCCGGTCGTCCCTCGGTGAGCAGGAAGAGCCGGCGTTGGGTCATGGCGATCTTGCCCACGCCGCGGCTCGTCTTGACCGAGGAGGACAGCTTGAAGACGCACTCGCTGGGCTCAATGTGCTCCAACACAGATGCCGGTAAACACACCTGCCAATCACATTAAATATGAGTCAGCAGTGTGGAATCTTGAGTTTCTGCTGATTCATCCTGGTGTCAAACCATGTGACATCAAAGGCTACAGTACGCAGATGCTGGTTTTGTTTTCAACCAAACCCCGGCAGCATTTTATAGATCAGTGCAACGTCAACTCAAGAGAATAGATTTTTATTAAGGGTTGTTATTAGTAAGTATTTAATATCACATATGAGAAAGAATCTTCAAATCTGAGAAGTCAGAGGCAGCATGTCAGGGATTTCTGCTTGAAAGTCATTTTGTATTGACTACTAGTATTATTCCTTCAGCCTTGGCTGTAAACACAGTTAAAACAGGTTTACATTTTCACTTATGATAGATGTCTTACGATGTATATTACTAGTATTTGATAGATATTGTATGTCTGAGCCATTATACTGTAATTTAGAAGGAAAACATAGATACATGTACAGACCTCCTGTGCTTCAGCCTCAGTTTCCTTCCAGATGGTGTAAAACACTCTGAACAACTCTGGGCCGACCTGCTTCTGATGACCTGCAGCAAACACACACACAAAAATTGTGAATATCCTGTGTCAGCAAAGACAGAAAACATGTAAGACAAACATTTCACAGTTTATTTTAACCCTCATTTTCCAAGATGGTTGACTGTGCAACGCACACACCCACACAAACACACGCACACACTCGTGGTGGCTGACTGAGCCAACTTTATCTCATTCCATGCAGTCATATCTGCCAGCAGTGTGAGTGGTTTGGGGGGTTGACATCCTAACTGTAATACAACAATGACTGCATACAGTACAAAGTCTGAGCACACACTCACTCACACCCCTCACACAACATACAGACCCATACAGACACAGGCCTCTGTCAATGACCACAAGAAGCAGTAAAGTCACATATAGCCTAATTTTTTTTCCTGACTCATATGAGGTCACTGTGAAATACAATCGGGTAATCTTTGAGTCCACGTGATGACTGGTAATGATTTGAACAGATTTCCAAAAGGCAGACATGAGCTATCATGTTAAATTGACCTTTGACCTTTCACGCCCATAATCTAATCAGTTCATTTGTGAATCTGACGTTTGTACCAAATTTTAGTACTATGTGGATACCAGCACATATTCGGTTTATTCTATCTCATAATAAACCAGGGCAGGTCAGTAAGGGGAAACTGAACCAATGTGGAGGACATGATAAGCTCTCAGTGCAACGTTAGATTCCTGCTTTTCAGGTCACGACTCCGGTGAAAACATCAGCTTCTGGAAAAATATGTGAGTTCCCCTTTTCTCACAGTTTCCTTCCTCTCCTAAGTTCTTATCTTACATTTAAAACAAATATCTCTATATTTCACTACTAGTCCGCTACACTCAATAGATAGATTTTCCTCTATGCCTTTACTAACATGATCAATCTGAGATTGCAGGAATGTTGTCAGGTCACATTCAGGTCACTGCAACTCCGAGAGTGGCTGCTCAACAACGTCTGAACCGAGGCTCAAATCTACAGACCTCTTCAGAACATCAAATCCAAATGCAATGCAAAACAGTGGAAGCACAGGCCCCGGACCGGAAAGGTAAGGTATGTGGGTATCATGGTTTGTAAGTGCTGTTAAATGCCCACTGGAGCCCTGGTTACACCTACAACAGCAGAGAGGCCTTCACGATAAGCCCTCTTTCTTCAGGAAGCGGTGCGGTAATGATTAACCCAAGGAATAAATGTTTGCCTGGAAAAAGGATGAAGGAGGGTGCAGCTGAAGACTTACGTGCATGAGTGTGTGTGTGTGTGTGTGTGTGTGTGTGTGTGTGTGTGTGTGTGTGTGTGTGTGTGTGTGTGTGTGTGCGTACTAAGACGAGCTCTACAAAGCAACTTGTGCGACTCACCAACAGTTAGAGCATCGAAGAGCCTGTGTATGGTCCCGTGGTCTTTTACGATCCCAGACTCCTGCACACATTTCACAAACTCCTCCAGCTGCATGTATTTTTTCGGCAGCTTGAAGCGCTTTACGGCATCTTCCTCGTGGCCGTTGGCGTGACTCGCTTGTTCTCGCTCCTGGTCCCTCTTGACCCGGCTGATGAGCCGCTTGAGCTCTGGACGCCTGTCAGCCTGTAGAGAGATTTAAAAAAAACTGTTTTTATTAATTTTATTAGGGCTGTAACCAGTGATTATTTACACAATCAATCCGAGATTAATAATTTTAGCTCCGTCTACAAAACTATATTTATAGACAGTTTATATCACATCTGAGAAATGTTATCATCCAACAACAGCACTATGATTGAATAATCAGTACCCAACATATATTGAGAGCTTAGAAACTGAGTCATTGATAACCTGAATACACCCACAGTCATTCATCTGGAGATAAGTTGGTTTTTATTGGGTTAATTGAACAACTAAACAGTCAGTGACCATTGTTCTCATTTAATTTGTGTCTCTGAACTAAATCATAAATACTCTTCCTTGGATTCACTTCCCTTTATTAAAGACAATCACAGCGCAATAGGACATAGTGTCACCATTCATGATGGCCTGGACTGACCTGTAACCGCTCAGCCTCCGGCAGGGAGTCCACCAACGACTTCACCATCTGGGAGGGGAAGATTTCTGAGTCCGTCTTATAGAGACTCTGGAAGTCCTCCAGTGCATCCAGACGCTTGTTTGACACAGTGTTCACCAAACCTCGCAGGTAGTGGTACCTGGAACAAAGACATATACTGTAGTTGTCAGTCAGAGTCATTCGGTTTACTTGAGATATTCATTATCTGTGTGGAACTTTATTCATATTTGATATTAAATTTGTTCCACCTGGCCAGAAGAGCAGATTCCTCGGGTGGTGTAGCGTTAATAGCCTTCCCCAGGGAACCCACCATGTCAGAATAATAGTTCTGCACGTAATGATAGGCCAAAGGAGGGGGGAACTCTGGAAGACGGAAAACCTTCACTGCTTTCTGAGGTAACTTCAACCCTGGAATACAATAAACCAAATTAGAAAAGAATTCACTCTTAATTCAGTCTCTCCGCTTTATCTTTCTCCTTTTCCTCCGATGACACTGACCGATATCAGGGGTCATCTTCCTGAATGAGGCTGGCCGGCTGAGGCTGATGGCGGTCACAGCGTCGCTGGCGGGTTGCTCCAGGTTGGGCAGGCTGGCTCCGAGCCTCTTGCTCAGTCGGTCGCTGGGGCTGGCGTAGCTGCTGTAGCCGGTCCTGGACAGTTCAGACATGGGAGGACGGCGAGGAGTCTCCGTCATTGCACGATTCCTGGAGAGAGAGAGAGCGTGAGAGGACAGATGTTGAGGTAACGATTGGTACATGCAGGAGGGAATAAGGATGAGGTTTAAGTAGGCTAAATTATGTCTGTCATTATATCAGTTATGATATAACACTGGCATCCTACCTGTGACCATTGTTACGCGTGTTCTGCTCCATGCGGCTGAAGGTGTCCCGTTTCCTGTTCAGCCTGTCTCGCAGGAATGAGTGGAAGATATGCGTTTCTAAAACCTACGGACGGCAACAAAGAGAAACGTGCAGCGTGTGTCAGCGTGAGTGTGTCAGTGTGTGTCTGCCTGTGCAAATGTGTGCATGTACCTTCTTGTAAAAGCTCTGGTCTGCTGGCTCCCTGGTCCTCAGAAACTCCTCACTGTTAAAAACTCTGTGTTCGTGGTTTAAAAAGTCCTGAACGTCTCTGACAGAGCAACAAACAGAGCAGAGAGACAGAGGTACATTTAGACAGACAACATAATAGGCTGGGTGATGAAAACAACTTCATTCTAGACTCATTAACCCAGTGACACTCGCAGAGCTCTCACCTGAAAATGTTGACCACGAGCTCCAGGGCGATGTTTTGTATCTGTGTGTTCAGTCGTCTCTGCCAGTCTCTGCGTTGGCACCGCAGGGCATTGGCATCGGTGCCCACTCCGAGATGACACAGCTCCAAGTCATAATGAAGCTGGAGACACTCGGCCCTGTACGTACAGACAACAAGTCTGTCACACCTATGTTGTTTAGTGTGGCCTTAAATGACTTAGCTTTGTTCCCCCTTTTAATTTGATTTAGCAGGTATTTATAGAGTAGATCTAATTCAAGCTGAGAATCCACTGCAGGATCACTGTGTACGTGTACGTGTGTGTGTGTGTGTGTGTGTGTGTTACCGTGATATGAAGCTCTCGGCTGCAGACAAAGGGACGGCTGGGAGGTCGATGGTTTCTGAACCCGACGACTGGATGATGCCATCGTCAACATTCACCAGGATGAGGTCCTCCGTCTCCTATACAGTAAAATAAATACGCACACACATTCTCTACTGTTGTAGGTACAATGGGCACAATTCATTTCTACACAGAGTGACTGTGTGTCACTGACAGGCAGCTACTGTTAAAGACTCTGAATGAGCACAAATACAGAGGAGAATAGACAGTTATTGTTGAATACTGTGCCAAACTGTCAAATTCATAAATACATAAAGAAATGAATAAATGACTTAATGGTATGTTAATGAATGTAGAAATGTATAAATAACAAAATTAAAAATAAAAATGAATAAATACAATAAAAGAAATGAATACATTTTTTCATTTATTTACATATTAATTACTTATTTTTGAATGTATGTATTTATTTATTTATTTATTCTTAAGACGTTTATTTATTTCTAACTTGGGCAGCTTCAGTCCTTAATATATATGCGTTCAACCAATACAATTAATTTATTGATCATTGATCACCCATTTTAACAATAGCCTACTTGTCTGCTGTCGCTGAAAATGCAAAGATGTTTTAAGGCAAAGCTGAAGAAATATTTGTTTATCTTGGAATTAATCCTGGTTGTGATGATTGTTGTTTGTGTAAAGCAGTACATTCAGTTAAATAAACAACGCAAGAACATGGCCATTATACATCCTCCCTAATAAAGGGAAGAGCAACAGTTCTGAAATTAATTTAATATCATCTTAAACCAAAATCCCCAAATATCCAACATTGCTTCCATCATCTTGGGTGAGAAAAGCAGATGAGCCAGAAAAAAAGAAGAAAAAATCCTGAACATAGAAAGTAACAGTGGTAAACTCACGGCAGCAACCTCCTCAAAGTGACTGATGTGACAGCCCATCAGGAAGGCAGTGGGCGCCATGAGGAAGTCCAGCATTCCTCTGGACAGGACAGGAACATAGGGCTGCTGCCAGCACAGAGGCTGAGAGACAAAGGAAGGAATGGAAACTCAGGAGAAAGTTTTATAATTTTGTTCTCTGTATTTAAAAGACGTAAAGTTCCTCTGACACTGACCTGCAGGTACAGCAGAAGACTCTCAGCAACCAGAGTGAGTCGAGCCCAGTCTGATGAGAATAAGACCAGCCGCTGTTCCTGAAGAAGACACGACAGCACCTGGAGAGGAGAGTGTAACTAAACTCAATATTTGTTTCTCATTTAACAATTTAACTGAAATTACTTCTCACAGGACCCATTATTTCATTAATTCATATTTTACCCTTTTTTCTGCTGTGATGCTCTGTCAATTTGTGAATTACCTGGAGGAGCGTTGTGTGCGTGAAGCAGAGGAAAGGTAGATGCAGATCGATGTCGATAACTGGGCTGTCCTGATCCTCCCTGGATGGAAGAACCACCTGAAGAGGACGGAGGCTGAAGGACTGACACACAGACACACAGAGACACACACGTTACTATAAAGATAAAGAAAAGAGGAAAAACAAACATAAGAAGAAAATCAAGGAGGAGTGTTTTCTGACCACGTGCAGTTGACCAGGAGGTGGTAAAGGGACCAGTGACAGTTTGGCTGAAAACTCCTTGATGGTCTCCTCAATGTCCGCTTGTCTTGCAGGCCGCAACTGGACCAGGAGACTGAGAGCGAGGAGGTGAGAGACAAAGTAGGAGATACAGAGAAGGGGTTAAAGTTGAACATTAAACAATGGTCAGGTTATCCATCATCTAACGGTAGTTGTTACCAGGACAAGCATTCTCTCAGGGCGTTGTAGTAGGGGAACTTGGAGATGACGCACACAGCGAAGGGAGCATAGAGACGACTCTTTGATGAATTCCATCGGTGGCCATTCTGGACAACGCCTTCCTGACAGGACTGACAGAGCAATGAGAGCAGCTATCTGCATTTACTGGATTCACTGTGATTCTCTTTTAAGTTTTCATCACGCTGTGAGAGTGTGATGTGTTAGTACCTGTACTGATCTGTAGTACTGCACAACAACTCCGTGGGTTCGGTTCCCAAACAAGTCGGTAAAAACCAGGAAGTGGTAACTGTCGTCCTTCTGCTCATTGGCTAACTGAAGACCACCTTTGAAAATTAAGAGAGAGCAGAGCAAGAGTCATGTGTTGTAAATAAACAAGCTGGATTTGTCTAGAAGCTCTGATGTAGGGGACAACAAAAACAAACACGTGGATGCCTCACATCAGCCAAAGACCATCATTCAAAGTACTAAGATATAGCACGATGCTGTTTACACTATACCAGGGAAGCACAGCTGCGGCAGAGCGATGAGGTCCAGATCCTTGGGAACACTGATGTCCTCTGTCGCTGACGACACTTCGGCACGATTGGCTGTATCTCCATTAGATAATGTCTCCGCAACACGATCTCGCCGCTTCTGCAAAAACAAAAACAAATAAAAACTGGATCAGACTGCACACAGATGACTCAGCTGGTGGGACGACGCATCACAAAACAGAAAGTAAGTTTCCATAAATATGAACTTTCTTAACTGTCCTAAAACTTTAATGCAATAATTTAGCATTTCAAAATACAAACGTTGAGTTTACCTTCTTGATGAAGCTCCTCCTCCTCTGGACACGGCTGAACGCCGGACCAATCGCCTGGTTGGAGTTGGTCTCCTTGGTAACAAAGGGCGGGGCATGGACTTGCAGTACCTCCGCATCCAGCAGGGGGGGTTCATTTAGCTTATTCTGCTGATGAAGCTGCGACACAGTTGGGATATATTTCAAGTTTTTATTCAAACGCAGTTGTGTGATTCATGAAATACAGAAGAGCTACATTATCCAGAATCCAGTGCAATCCAAACCAAGGCTTTTTATTTGTATTTGTCCACTTTGTATGTCTCCTGAATGTGACAGTGTGTACGTGAGTTTTCTTCCGTCTTTGTGGACGTCCATACCTGGTATATGTCTCGGAGTTTATCACTGGGGGCCCCGAACACCACACATGCCTCCAGCAGTCCAGACGGGAGCTCTGCCATCACGCCCAGCACACACACTGCGAGAAACACACACATAACATTATAACTTTGAGTGATGCGACAAAAACACAAAATCAGGAAGACCTTTGTCGACAGTCGTGGCCAAAGAGGAAATGTTGCAAATTGATGAGCAACAACAAACAACAGTTTCACTAATGGCAAAGTTACTGGATCATCCCGAAACAGACCTTTTCATCTGGTAATATTTTACCTGGACTGTTTCGCACACACTGGGTATGTCACTATATTCAGCTCAATGTACTGTGATCAGTCATCCTTGTTATAGTTACAGAGAGCCACTTGTAAAGTAACATGAGGACGAGAGGGTGCGGTAAAGGTCAGTGTATTTTAACCATGAATCGCTGATATCTCACACACACACACACACACACACACACACACACACACACACACACACACACACACACACACACACACACACACACACACACACACACACACACACACACACACACACACACACACACACACACACACTTCTCTTTTCTCACTACCTCCTGCACATGTACAAATGCAATCTCATGTGCACACACAGCAGATGTTAGGTTTGGTGCAAACGTCAGCAGCATCAACTGAGTGAACTGAGAGGGAAACAGTGAAGCAGAACTTGGTGGATACAGATAATTTGTGGTTCCCACAGCTCCGAGTTAATTTTGATCACTCAACTGTAATATTGTTAATGTCCTTTTCTTCAAAGAAGACAATGTGATCCTGCTTTGGCTGATTTTAGGACAGATTACCATGAAACTGGGTGGAAGGACATGGTATCGGTCAGGAAAGGATCAAAAAGGGTATTTTCAGGTGGGTTTTCAAGTATGGAAACAAATGTTCCTTTCAACTATATCAGAGAATGGATGTTTTGCCTGGGTTTAATGTGAGCAGTTTGCAGAACATCTCTTTGTATATTGTTCATGTATCTGATGCAATACGTGTACATTAAATATGGTGATAAAGTGATCAATCAGCCTTGGTGGAGGCATGTTCTCTCCCTTCTGGTTCCTGGTTGGTTCGGTCAAGTTAGCATTCGTACGACTGAACAAAGCTGCAGAGAACCACAGTCTTCTCACAGAAGTAACCCTGCAGTACACTTACATACTTATACTCATACTCTGGTATCATCAATACAGCACAGAGCTCTAAGTCCATATCAACCTACCTGCCCACTGCATCTGTATCTGTGGGCGAACACATCAAAGAGTAAACATCTGACTTGCATTAGCTGCAGCTGCAGACTGAACCCAAGAAACAACACTGTTAGCTCGTCCTTTTCTCTCTCAACCTTCCTCCTGTTTTCTCTCATCACACCTCCCTGGACACTGCCTATCAACCGCTTCACGACTTTTCTCTTTAATCCTATATTTGTTGTCGTTTTTTGGCCCCGACTTTGCCCTTTTCTCTTCTTTCTTCACCTTCGACACACTTGCTTTCTTTCTCTCTGTCTCTCTTTGTCTTCGGGCCATTCCGGTCTCTGACTAACTACCCTGCTGTGTCACGGAACCACAACACACACATTAAAGTCATCTATTCCCCGAAAACCCCTAATTTTGTAAACCAAGTGTACGTGTGTGTATGTGCGTGTGTGTGTGTGACTGGAGGTTGTTTGCTCTGCTCATAAACTCAGAAGATTCCCACATTAGAGCGGCTCTAGAACCATCTTACTCATGCAAACTATTGCAAACAGGCACACACTCAAATATCTAATAAAATCCAGATGTTGTGAATGTTGTTGAGGCACACAAAGAGGAAAACAGAGAGAATCCATCGAGAATTTGTATCTTTCGGAATAAGATCCGTGCTTCTGCTTCGTTCTGCCGAGATTTTGAGTAATAAGAAGAGGAAAAGTGGAAGAACTCCTCCATCAGTAAACCCAATAATAATAGAGTTGAGCTTTGAGGAGGTAACCCCATGCTGAGGCATCCAGAGGCTGCACAGGGACCTTTAACAAACAAGTTTGGCTTCATAGCTCAGGGAGGAGGCAGCTTTTGAAGTAGTCGACTCAAGAACAAGTTAATGCTACAGTTACTGGCAAGTGTGTGTTTTATGTAACTGCAATGCATAGAGGAGGGAGACTGCTTCCAAAATAAATGTGGTTATGAGTAACATGCTTACACAGAAGAGTAAGTGTTTCGAGGAGTTCACAGATGTGACGTTGGTGTCACAGTGAAACTTGAAACACTACAATAGAATTGGAAATCAGAATTTACAAATTGGCACCGTTCAATGGAAACACATGGGAAAGTTGCTGACTCACTATTGTTCTTTGCAATTGCATTGTTCACATGAGGCTGACGTTTCTAGATGGACCAGTGAGCAATGTTAGAATATGTAAACACATTCCTCCTATATTGTGCACGATATTGATCCAAAAACCACCAGGTGTCTTTCTTTATTAAATCCAAGTGATATCATGAACCCACATGAAAAAACACACAAATCAAACAGGTTTGTTCAGATTAGAATCATACTAACACACTGATAACTTCAATTTGTAAACATCAATTCATTTGTGTACTACCAATTGAAGTATGTTGATAAGTTGGTTTACAATTCAGTTTATAAAACTTTGCGCTTAAACTGTTTCCTACCAAGTTTTTATCATGATTTCATTGTTTTGGCAGGAAAAGCAGTAAAGACTGAGCAGCATGTGGTTAATGTGAAGAAACAATTACCTCTGATTTATCATGTGTACACAAATACACTCTGCAGTTTATTAACTATAATAAAAGCATATATATGTATAATACACATGAATTATGCATATATATTTGTATTTATATCAGTAAATGTATGTTAGTCCAGGCTGCCTATAGATGAAAATGATCTTATAGAGCTGACTCATTGGCTCATTTACAGTATTTTGCATGTTGATTAATGGGATCTGTCCCTATCAGATAAATAAAATAAAAGTAGAATGACATAATAAAATACAAATCACAACCTCTCTACAGCAGTTTCGAAACCAATGGAACATTAAACACCTTGGTGAGTGTAGGATTTATTTAAAAAAAAAAAAAAAAACCTGAGTCAGCATAATTTGAACAAACTTCCTTTTAACGTTAGGGTGAGAAAAGTAAAAGCTGCTATTCACCAACGCAGATTACGTTGATGACATGACTTGAATCCATATTGACAACGTGCATTGAGGGAAACTCGACCTCGTTGAGACCAATCGAGCCAGATTCTTGCAACAAGTTTAAAAAGAAGCGCAGACCGACCTGAGCTCACGCGATCATTTCACTTCCACAGGTGAGAAGTTCCAGAGTTCTTCCACCTGTTGTCATCGACCTCCTGGACTTGAAGTCTCCAGCTCTCACTAACGGCTTTTCATGCAAAGTCTCTGGCCACCGACACTGATTCCACACAGACACACACACACACTGTCAAACTGCCCTCAGCATCACTTCCTGTGTGACACGTTTCAAAGTAAAACCCCACTCTCAGGTCTGGGTCCCAAAAGAGCTCCTATGGCGCCATCTACTGCGGGCTGAGTGTATAGACATGGACCCAAAAGTGAAGCCAGCAGCGTCTTGACAGCCCCCTGGTGGCTGGTTTAGATGATAAAACTACGCCTTGTTAGTGAATGGAGCTTAACAGAAAAAGTTAAAGTACAAGTTCAACATTTTCTTCTTCAAGATGGTTTCTGTCATTTTAAGTATTTTTCAACCCCCCCCCAAGTCTGAAGTTGCAACTGGAACGCCCCCTGAGCTTTAAAATTATATTGTTATATTAGTTATACTATCAACTCTCTGTCATGGCAGCTTAATATTATTATTTGTTCATTTTAATTTTGACAATTATTTTATTCACTTATACTTATATTGTACCTTTTGCTGTGTTAATATTCACAGTTCCTTTTTGTCCACGTGTTTGTAAACTGTTGAGTGTTGAATAAAGTTTTTTAAAAAGAGAGTGAGACAGATCCCAGTGAAGATCACAGGATTCATGCAACTGTGTCATAGAGGAAATAATATCTATTCTCTAATCTTACAGTTTTACTTTAGATTTAATTCAGAAACGCCTGTTATAGACGGATCTGTAGGAACTGATCGTGGCTGTTCCAGCAAGGTGTGTCACACCACCGGACAGCCAGCCGTGATCGTATAGTGGTTAGTACTCTGCGTTGTGGCCGCAGCAACCCCGGTTCGAATCCGGGTCACGGCAGCAATTTTCAAAAAGTGACATAGTAGAAATCTGGTAGATATATCCAGCATAGATTATAATATGCTAAACCTACATTACAAGCACAGATATGATATGTTCCACCTGCTGTTATTTACATGAGAAGATATTAGATCATTGGTGTTTTCACGTGTTTTACAGTTTTTATTTTTAAAAACTGGACGTGGTTGCATGGATGTGGCTGCAGACGTGTATCCCCCCCACAGAGAGGCCTCAGGACCAAACTCCAAAGGTCTTAGCCTTTTGGAAGTCATGGAGGGACGACTAAAATAATTTATAATTCACCCACGACATAGAGAAAAAAACAATACAAGCCTGCATGTTAGATTATTGGGGCTATATAAAAATCCATACCCTCAGGAAATGCAAATATACTGCGATTGTGACATGTGACCACCAAGTGTCAGCCTTGAGCCCGTGTAGAGAGGGAATGAGCCAAAAGCACATGTTGTGGCATTATCTTATATATTGATTATATAAATGCAATAGTGTTAAACTATATGTATTCTTTTTTTTTTTGCTTACACTAATCACACGTTTAATTGGTGTCTGAATAATCTGAAACAAAGAGTTCCTCCGATGGGAAAAAAGTCACATGAAAGCATGTACAAGTTGAAACAACTCAAAACGTTTAGCAAACATTGGGGTACGCGAGTTGGTGACATCATCACTCGTAAACCAATGAACACAGTTTTATAATCAACTCATTAGTAGCTTCTAATAATTTTAACTTGTACAATGTTACACTTTCGTCAATTGTAACCTCCAGACTTTTTTTTTTGCCATTTCAGACGTTTTTATGATTCACATTTTATAAGAATTATGTGCCGGTCATACTTGGTGCTTTTGAACAGAGGTGTCAGGATGTTGTCTAAACATAAAGATAAAGATACAACACATTAATTGTGTTTTTCCCACATTACAACTTCAAAAAGCATGAAGACTTCTCAACTTCCAGGGAGTGAATGGACTGTAATGTCAATGGGGAGGGGCAGAGACTGAACTTATTTGTGCGGGTGCGGGTCTTCATCCCAAGTGGCCAGCCGTGATCGTATAGTGGTTAGTACTCTGCGTTGTGGCCGCAGCAACCCCGGTTCGAATCCGGGTCACGGCACTTCCTTTTGGCAGGATGTACCCACAGTGTAATGAGATGGTGCACTAACCTGCCTTCAACACACATCAAGTACTTCACAACTCATACACGTGAGGGTTTATACGCTGTAGTCATAGATTGTGTGGATATTTGTTGATGAAAATCAAGTGTTGTACTTAGTTAAATATCTGAGGTGCTTTCCACAATATTTTTCAATAACGTGAACACATTGCACCACTAATTAAGTTCAAATAAGATAATCCTTTATTAGATAAAATAATCCTTTATTTGTCCCACAATGGGGAAATTTGTAATATTATAGCAGCAAGAGCCAAAAATAAGCAACCAGTTATAATAAGTAACATGCGATACTTAAGTGTGAGGAAATATACAGAATATATGAACATATGAATGTAATTAACACGAATATATACAGTCAGTTTAAAAACAAGACACATATGTGCAGTGTGAGAATATGTACAGTGAATGAATTGCACATGGACCCTTGTATTGCACAGGCAGAATGAATATTGCAGAGAGTTATAATCCAATGATATAAAACACGTTACTGTACTTTACTGTACTTTTTTACTGTATTTTTATGATACTGCTATTGAAACTTTGACTGCATGACTTTTACTTGTAGTACATCAAAGTTCTGAGTATATTTCCTCCATCACGTGTGCTTATCTAATCGAGACAAGAGTACACTTTGTCTTAATGGTGCATAATTAAGTTGTAATAGCATGTGAAGTGTAAACACGTCCATTCATTCATGGGTTTCCTGCTGCAAGGAGCTTCAGGGAGAGAGTGTGTGTGTGTGTGTCTGTGTGTGTTCCTGCAGCAGCCATATTGGAATGCTGGATAGGGAGCGAGAGAGAGGGAGAGGGAGAGAGAGGGAGAGCTAGAGAGAGAGAGAGGGAGGAGAGCAGGAACAGTCGACGGGAGAGAGGGTGAGAGGAGGCGGGGAGAGGGTGAGCCAGACGGGGCGAAGCGAAAAAACTCGGACCGTAAACTACCCCCAGCCCCCGCGACCCTTCTAACGGACTAACCACCGACTGTTCGCCGCTTCCCCAGTCGCCAAAGTCGGCAGGAAGCTGCCCGCACGCCCCCCCCCCTAACCTCCACTGGAACAAGTCGGCGGTGAGTGATGTGTGTGTTTTGCGGGACTATACCACGAGCTGAACGGCGAAGAAAAGTGTGTGTGAGCCGCCGTTTCCTTCACAAACTAAAAAACCCCAAAAGAGCTAATTTGACCGTTCGCTCGCTTTCACGCTAACCGGGATAACATCCGGAGAAGTTAGCTCCAGCTCCAGCGGCGGCGTCGCACTTTTCCTTTTTAGTAAGTTGGGGAGAAAAAGAGCGAGGCACCGTCACGGCCACAGTCACATGGAGTCAATGTGGAGTCGAACGAAGGGAAACCGGATTAACCCACATTTTCAGCCTAAATCTGCCTCCTCGGGCGTTTGATTTCCCTCTGTATCAGAACCGGAGTTTACCTGCATGTGTCCGGGCTCTTTACTTTCTATCGCAACCACCCAGTTCTGTTTAGTTTTCCTCCTTTTTGGATTCAGATGTGGAGGTTTGATTGACCCAGTTATGTTGGGTTATTTACCACGTGAGTGTGCTAAGTAGTTTGGTTTTTGTTAATAGTTGATCAGGTGTATTTAAACTCTACAGAATTTGACACATCTACACTTTTAATCAAGCTATTAATCAAATAATCAATGAGCCAATCTGCTGGAAGTTGATCAGCAACTTGCTTGAGTGTTATTTGTGTACTTAAGGGGTTTAGTTAAGGTTTGGAGATATGGGGAAAAATAATATCGATAATGATCACGATTAATGTCACATTATTATTTGTATTTAATAGAAATGAGGACGATCACATGAGCAGTCGATCGGTCTATATCAGACTTTCTATTTGTGCAAATTATGTTGCGGTAATTTTTGTTTCATTTTTACCGCCCAGTCCTTTGTTTATTCCACAAAAAAGTGCCTAATTTTGGCTTTTTCTAGGAATCAGATCAAGCAAATGTTAATTTTATTTAATATTTGGGTGGGTTTGTACAGTTTGAAGCCCTCAAATTTGCATTTCAGAGCTTTGTTATCGAGTAGGTGATTATTTCATTGAAAAACACAAGCATATGATGCCTGTGATATCTGTGATAAGCTGAAATAGTCAGGGAAGTTCATTCATATTCTCTTTCATGTTGCAGCCTCCTCATGAGGTTTGGTTAAACACATTTTCTGCCTTAATGATCTCCAATTTGTGAACAAATTTCATATATCGATAATTGGACACTCAAGGATTCAATGTGCTTTTCAAATACTGAAGTCACTACTCAGAAAAACATGGTGCTCTATGTTCTGCATATTGCAAAGTGTGGTAAAGGGCTGAGGTGCGGAGCCCTTTCCCCCCTCCACTTCATATTCCACATGCAAGAAAATGCTAATGAATTGCAGTATCCTGAGGCCACTGAAGCTTCAGACTTGCAGTGTACTAATAAGAGCACACTTATATTTGAATTCTGTGGACGTGCTGCACCTAAACCTGAAGTCTGTACACCGATGAGATCTATGATTATTTCTTTTAGACCAAACTTTCTTTGAGGATGTGGTGTGAAATTTAGATGCACTTGTACAATTTGGTGTTTTGCAGGTAGAGTCTGACCGATAACAGATTTTTTGGGGGCCAATTGTAATGATTCCTAAGATGTCGTTATCAAACCCTTCAACAAAGAAATGTTACTGAGTCTTGATATTTTACAGTTTAACTTTTCATTTTATTAAAAATAACTTAAGAAAACACAAATACAACCAAATATAGAAACTCGAATACAAAATAATCATAATTTTAATGAAAGATTTGAACATAAATACAAATCTTTTCGGAATTGTTTATTCTGAACAATCAAACATAACCGCCAATACACAATATTTCTGTGAAAGGTACTTATCGGCCAACCAAGGCATTGGACAGATACAATACAAACACTGAATGTTTACCGACAGTTAGTTGTACTCAAATCATCCAGGCTCTCATTTACTCAAACAAGCAGAATATGATGATAGTGGTAATGTTACAATTAACTGTTGAAAATGAATTCTAATCATCTGAATAACAGCTGTTCTGGTGAGAAGAAAGTCTTCACCAGACACGTCTTCTTACAGCACATCAAGCCAGAGTGTTAATGTCTCATATGTTGCTCGATTAAAACACATAGCTCCAAACGCTGTCAACTGCAAAACCGAATCTTCTCGCCTATTCATTTAAATGTAATTGGCTGGAAGAGACATTCACAGAGCAAACCAGCAAACAAGCCTTCCCCCCTGCTCATCCACTTGATGAGCTCGTGTTTAGTTCCACTCCGGCTGCGTTCATTAGGTCACTTACCTCGACCGAGTGTGACGTCACACGAGAAGCAGTCTTTGTACAGGAAGTGATCACTTCCTGTGGATGTTTTTATGCAGACGATCTTTGTGTTTGTAGAGATAAAGATGGTCCAATTCATGTGCTTTCGAGCCACATTGCACAGCCTCAGTCCACTCATTTGGCATCACAGGACCAAAATGAACGCCGTGTAATCCATTATATCTCAAGCAGAAACGTATCATTACCGAGAGAAAGAAGTTGTTTTGCTTCATTTTCAGACACGCCTCACATGTATCTGGGAAATTCCTCCACATGGACCCTCTGCTTTAGGTTTAGATAGAGGTCAGTTGGAAGAAATAAACACAATTCATCGAGAATCAATGGCTACACCTTTCTGACTCGACACTTCCTGTGGCTAGTCTAGTCTGCGGGCTAATACGAGTGTAGCAGTTGTGTGTGTGAGTTTGACTCTGCTGAGTGAGGTCTTTTTTGGGAAGGTGTGGATGTTTTGGCCGGTCGCTGCGACCTCAAATGGCTGTTTGATGGTTAAAAGCATTCAGGTTAGAGTTCGGTTAAAGGTTGGGCTTTGGCATTCGGTTATGATTATTACGGTTAAGGTAAGGGGCAAGGGCACGCATTACGTCAATGAGTGTCCTCACAAAGATAGAGGTGTGTGTGTGTGTGTGTGTTTGTGTGTGTAAATTGCAGAGCAGTGCAGGAGGCCTGTATTTATAGAAACACTCGACTACACTCAGAGATCTTGCAGGAGCCGTCCATTACTTTGCAGACACCTCCACTGTTGTGCCTCTTTCATTCCTGCAAACTTCCTCTCCGTTTTAGTTCAATTTTTCATTTTTATTACATGCAAAAATCTGCTATGTATTGCTCAAAGGTTTTCTAGTCACTCTGGATAGTCAAGCACACAGCGACAGAGAAAAACTGTAGAGAAAGAAACAAGGGTAACAAAGCCAGCAGTCTAGTGTGAGTAGATTCCAGTATGTGGTGGGACTCTAATGATTCTAACTAGTGGTAACAATCAATGCAGACACATACTGTGTGGTGTGTGTGGAGGTATGTAGAGGGCCTGAATAAGTGTGTGTGTGTCCTTACTTAATATGTGTGTCTGTCATGAGGAATTCATGATACCAAATCAAGTAATTTGTCCCGGGGGGAAAGAATTACTCTGTACTTGTTTCTTTGCAGTCTGAGCATTTTTTTAATAAATCGCTTGCTCCTTTCCAAGCATCGAATGAAACACAGCGGCACTTTATCTGTCCAGTGATTGGCCTCTTCGTTCCTACTGTGTAAATATTTGCAGCCGTGAGGACGTCCAAGCTGTTTTCTCATATCCTGCACCAATGTATGAATGCTATTTGCCAACTTACCTCAGGAAGGAAAATGGCATGAATGAACAGTTGACCAGGACAACTGAGGTTCTATGTTTCGCACCGGCAACTTCATTTGGAAGTATGGTGTGTGTGTGTGTGTGTGTGTGTGTGTGTGTGTGTGTGTGTGTGTGTGTGTGTGTGTGTGTGTGTGTGTGTGTGTGTGTGTGTGTGTGTGTGTGTGTGTGTGTGTGTGTGTGTGTGTGTGTGTGTGTGTGTGTGTGAGAGACAGCGTTTACCGACGGGAGGCTGAATAAGGGTCCATTCCTTTTGCTTCTGGATTGGTTGCATTCAGGATGTAGCCCCCACACCCTCTCATGGATGTACACACACACACAGAGAGAGAGCACTTACTGTACATCCTCAAACATGCTGCGTCCCTCAGGAGCTGAAAGGAAAACGCCTTCTTCCTCTCAGAAGCAGCAGTGCTACTCAGGCCCCCCTAAGTGTTTATGTGTGTGTTTGTTGTGTACATGTCTTTCTGTGGTTGTGCGGACAAATCCTCAGCCTCACAAGTTGAAAAGGCTGTTTAATGGTTTAATTACTGATATGGGTTAGGTTTAGGAGTAAGGGTAGGGTAAGACATTTAGTTGTGATGGTTAAGATTAGGGCAAGGGGCTACAAAATGTATTACAGCAACTGGTGTCCTCACAACTGCAGAAAGTCCCAACATGCACGCTTTTGCATGCTTGCTTGTGTGTACTGTACTGTGATAATAACTGTGTTTACCCAAGATAACATGTGTAAACATTTTCTTGGCTTTTGCCGTTGGAAAAAATATCTTTGTACTCCTTAAAAGATGGATTAGCAATATGTGTGTGTGTCCTTTTGGTCTTTGTTATAAACAAACCTTATTGCATTAATATAAATGTTGTCACAGTGGCCTTTAATTGACATAAAAGAGTACCATGCAGTAACGTAAACAGATTTTAAAGTATGTTTCCCAGAGGTTGAGAAGTCATTCAGTTTAGATGTGGGGAGTGCAACATGTAATTTTTCTGTAGCTACAATTTAAAGATGTCCTCTAAATGGCTCATATGCATGATTTGGCAGACACTAGCTAGGCAGCTGCACACAGAGAAACCTAAAGTATAGTCACTGCAGTGAGTTTGCTTGAAGTAAGTGAAACAAGGTGTTTTAATGCAAGATTTTTCAAGGTTCAAATCAAGTTCGTTTTATCAACCAGGGTGGGTCTTGGTCTACCTTAGGAGTCTCTAATCAAACCAAACCAAGTGTTTAGAAATTCACTTCTACATACAAGCGCCAGCCATTTAAGAGATGACAGTTCTGCAGAATATTGCTCGCTATTGGACATTCTTTTGGTCCTAACTTATCAGATCGGTGCAACGCTGTGTCTTTTTCTATAACCCTGAAAATATATTGAACCCAGTCGTGGTTGGATTTATTGCAAAATAGATACCAATCCTTTCAAACAGGTGGCCATGTACTTTACAGTATTCCATTTCTTCTGTGGTCACAAAAGTTACATAACGTTTATTGGTAGGTTCTCTGGGCTTGGCTCAATGCAGTTGTTTTAGTGCGTGTGTGTGTGTGTAGTTTGACCGCAGCAGCGTAGTGGTCTGTGTGCAGAAATGTGCTACAATGGAAGGAAATTACATCATAGTTAATGACTTGTCTCTCCTCTGTGCACACACACACTCTCAAATTTAGTATAAGCTACCTTCGCTCATGCAGGTCACTGGTGCAGCATGTCAGCTAGTGATGAATGGAATGGAATTAATCTACAAACTAATTAATGTTCTGTTCTCTCGCCCAATAATTTTTCTCTGAGCAAAGATCGAACTGCAGCTTACGAAAGAACAATTACAACCACCGATGTTGTAAATAAGTTATCGCTCTCTCCTCTGTGTGTGTGTGGGTCTGCATGTGTGTGTGTGTGGCGTTTGAGCGGACATTCGCCGTAATTACATTGCAGTGAGTCAGAGCGAGAGAAAGAGAAAGAAGCACTTGTTTCAGTTCTGTCATATAGACAAAAGAGAAAAGAGGTGGTAGGAGGAAAAAGCTGCGTGGAGAGAAAAAGAGAGAGAAAAACAGAAATAGTGAAATGAGGGAAGGAGAGAGGGTCCTGAGATGCACTTCATGATCATCCCTAGATCTTTAAACTCATGGAGACATTATCTTTGTACCAGTGCATATTGAAAATGTGTCATTAACCTACTGGACATGAATAAAAAGCTTCTTTTAGCTTCAGAGGCAGGATGTTTAATTTGCACAGCAGCTGTTGTACGGTAAAAAAGCTTGTTGCTTGGTGTCTTTTACACCCTGCTGTGTGTGTGTGTGTGTGTGTGTGTGTGTGTGTGTGTGTGTGTGTGTGTGTGTGTGTGTGTGTGTGTGTGTGTGTGTGTGTGTGTGTGTGTGTGTGTGTGTGTGTGTGTGTGTGTGTGTGTGTGTGTGTGTGTGTGTGTGTGTGTTCAGCTGTCCACCAGTTATGAAGTCTGAGGATATAACTCAGACACCACATATGCACCAAGCAATAAGAATGTATTGATGAGTGGGAGTTAAATAGTCTTCATTGCTTTCTTGTGGAGAGTTAGATCAGCGCTGTCATGTCTGTATGTTATAATGAGGTTGTTAGCTTAGCACATAGCCTGGAAACAAACAAAACCCAAGTGTAAAAACAAGACTTTAACTGCCTGTTAAACATTGGGGGTTGTATGCCGCTATTTCTTTCATGGATGCTGTAACATCCTGGAGGTTTTTTGCTGCTTTTCTGGTGGCCTGTTTTATAATTTTTAGTTTGTATATTGATTAGATAAATTATAACGTGTTAAATTATGAGATTGAGAGATGCTGGTAGGTGATTTATTTTACTTTAGGAAAGATATAAAAGTGGTATTTATCTCCTAGCCTGCTCTATTCCTCTAATAGGACAGTGTAAAATCTCCTGAAACTAAGAATTGTTGTGTTTTCATTTACTTAGAATGAGTTCTTCAAATGTATATGAGCGGGTCCTTTTCCCGGGAATCAGCCATGTTTCCAAAGTAGCCCAGTTTGGACAAACCAAACACTGCCTCTAGAGAGAGACCTTCACATTTTTGTATCACAGGAAGGCCTCCATAGATTTTCCTTTTGGAAGGGGGAGGATATTCGGTTACAATGTGCAACTTCACTTTTAGATGCCACTAAATTCTACAAACTGAACCTTTTTAAAATCTCCAAAAACTCTCAATACAACAATAGCAAGCGTGAGTATGGAAGTAGTAGTACACTGAGAGAATGAGAGCGGGGGAGAGAGCGGGCGCATCAGTGTCTGCTTGGCCAATCATATGACCTCATCTCTTCTCTCGATTCAGGCCCAGCAGCCACAGACACACAAACACTGCACCCACACACCCACATAAATACACAGTCATAATAGATCACAGGGATCACACACACTCACTCACACACACACACAATGAAACACCTGGACACGAGCCATAGGTATGACATCACACACATGTACTCACAGACTGGTGTTGCTGAGGTCGAGTATAATGCCACAGTGTGTGTGTGTGTGTGTGTGTGTGTGTGTGTGTGTGTGTGTGTGTGTGTGTGTGTGTGTGTGTGTGTGTGTGTGTGTGTGTGTGTGTCAATGTATATGTGTCTGTGTGATTAGTCACTAGCAGGCGTTCTCTTGTAACAATGGTTCATTGAAGAATAGTCTGGAGGCTCGTCTGTCAGTCTGTCTCTTAAAGTCTGAACAAACACCAGAAAACAACATAACCAAAGACATTTTTTGTTTTTCTCCTGTTTAAAAAAACAGCTGCATTTTAAGTTGTAGCATCAAAAAGCTGTAGACCAAGTCACAAAAAAGTTTTGGTAAAAGTAAAAATGCATTTCGTGGATTTGCGGACAATCGCACATCAGTTTACTCTTGGAAAGTGTGATATACGGATGTGACTATGTTGTTATTTGAAATATAAAATATACTTTTATTAAGGTTTTGGGTGTTCAGGTAAAGTAGACAATCATTCAAACACAGGCAGACCCAGTGACAACTGTACACAGACTGTCAACAGCAGAGTTCACCTCAAACTGCATATCCACCAGAGGGCGATATTAACACATCAACCGATCCAGCAGGGAAATGGAGTGGAAGGGGGGGGGGCAGAGCTTAGGTCTACCTTCTATATGAGAGACTATGTGTATGTGTGTATTTGTGTGTGTACTGTGTGTGACATCTTGGCCTACTAATCCAGTGGCCCATTAATCTGCTTTACTCCTGAGCAACTCTCGTCTATTCCGGCTGTCTGTTTGTGTGTGTCTGTGTGTGTGTCTGTGTGTGTCTGTGCCATAGACTGTATTTATGTGTGGGTATAAGAGAGACCCTGAGATTGTAGAGGGAGATATTCTCTTGGTGATGCTTCATTTATTCTCTGTATCCAATGTGACCAATACACTGTCATGGAGTGAAAGGCAGAGTCACTGACATCGTGACAGCTCACTGATTTTCATGGCACTTTGAGAACGTTTTGTTGTTAACACATGAGTGGCACCAACAGTGGAAAAGGTCACTGGGATAGTTAAAGCTCTGACAACCACACATTGCCTCCCCTGCCTGGCTTTTCCTCCAGCGCCACCATGAGGCTGACATTCGTGGTTTGAATCCTATTTATTTTCATAGTCCCCTGACTTTTAGTCTTGCACCACCAGCAGGTTATAATGTTTTACTTTTACAGTAATGTGTGTCAACAACTTGGTGGATTGGCAGAAAAAGGTGCAGGCGTAACTCGATAATGTTTCTATGGAACTTGAATGTGGTGATTTGTCCTCTAGCGCCACCATGAGGTTAATATTTGTGGATTGGGTGAAATGGGTCAACAACTGTTTGATGGGTTGTCATGAAGTCTGGTACATGTCCCCTCAAGATAACCTCACTAAACCCTTAACTAGTGTAGCAAGGCAACATTTTGAATTTATCCAATAGTAGTGAGCTATTGTCCTAAAAAAAAATCACAACACAATCTTGTTGCAATCCACGATGTAAGTTTCTTCCCTATTTTGAAATTCACAGTTGAGAATATCCAGACTAAACATCGCAAATTGTCTCATCTATTTTGCATTAACGACGCTGGTAGATAATGATGTACATTGATTTCAAGTCCCCAAGGTTCACAGCTTTGAACGGCTCAGGATCCTTAGATAGAATGCGATCGCCTCAGTCATCTTTGTCCATCGTTTGCTGCGTTTATTGAATTCTTCTACTGCTGTAATGAGTTGGCCAGAGACAACTGCTTGTTTGTGAGACACGGATGAGTGGGCTTCGCACCGACATGAGTGAATCACTGTTCCTTCAGATGCTTCCCTTCCCATTTGTAGAATAGATTTGCTGTTACTCCCAAAAGTAACAAACATTGACCAACAAAGTTCACAGATAAAGTTGGGAGTCATTTTCTTCACCTTCTCTTGTCCCATAATTTTCTTGCTAAGGGCGTTTAGATACTAAAAAGGACCTAATTTGACTTCATTGAAAGCTTAATTCATGTTTTTATATTGTAACCCTGACTTTCTTGTTTTTTACCTGTTTAGCTTGTACTCTGCTTGTGTTGATGCCTGTCTTGGCCCTTGAAAGAGAGATTGGTTAAATAAATCTTAATAATAAATAAATTAAAAGTGACCAAAATGAAACGTCCCATTATCTTGAATAAAATTGGAAATTTCTCTGGGTTTATTTGAACATTATTGGAAATTTTTTGGATAATGGAAGTACACAAGTCAAGAAAATATATAAAATGGGTCATTTTTAGACATTTTAATGCAGAAATGCTGAACATTATCTTTAATTTATGACAGACTCAGTTTCCATGAGTAATGGCTGAATAAACTATTCTTTCTGAAGACATGTGCAGAATGAGTTGAGGTGGGTTCACTCTCCTCCGTGCCCCTGCATGGAAATTAATGATGTGCACCCCTAAGCAAAGTCAGTGGAACAACTGACTGTTCTCCCCCCGTGTCCCTCGTTCTCTATAATTTGTGTTAGTCGTTGTGAAGATGGATGACTTCTGGGGGACAGTGATGAGTTGAGGACATCACATTATGAATAACCGAGTCGCTCCTCAGGGGTTCATGTGTGTCGTAGAGGCAGAATAGCCAAAGGCAACACACGCATTGTTTAAATTACCCATACTGACATAATGACATAACAGGAGGGGAATGAGCCCCCTCCTGTAATGTCATTATCCTCTCCATCTTTTATTTGCCCCTCACTTTATCCTCTTTTTGTCCATATCGTCCCACTCCTGTTTTCCACTCCTCTTTTCTTGCAGTTGTTGCATCACTTCTTTCCATCTCTTATCATGTCTCTCCCTGTTCACTTGCTTCCCCTTTCGTTTCTTGTACATCTCACTCCCTCTCTCTCCACCTCCACCGCCTCTCCAGGGAGACAAAGACACACCTCCCCTCTCCCCACCTCCCCTCCTCTTTCCTCCTTTTCTCTCTTTTGCCTCCCTCCCCCCATTCACGGTCATAGGCTGCCGCTGCTGCTGCCTAATCCTCCTCTCTCTCTCTCTCTCTCTCTCTCTCTCTCTCTCTCTCTCTCTCTCTCTCTCTCCCCCCCCCCCCCCCTCCTCTTTTTACCCTGCTCCCACTCGTGCTGTGTGCATCTGTGTGTCAGTGTAGTAGCAGCAGCAGTTGTAGTAGTAGAGGAGGGAGGAGGAGGCTGGGCTTTAAGCTCATCATCATTACTGAGTTAGCTGACTGTAGTGCATCACAGCATTAGCCCCAAAGACGACAGAAGCCCGGGATTTTGGCTTTTCCCAATTTAGCTGTCTGTCAGGAAGAGGTTTTCTCTTCTCTTCTCTTTCTCTTCTCTTCTCTTCTCTTCTCTTCTCTTCTCTTCTCTTCTTCACTTTTAAATGGAAGGACTATATCATGGTAAGGATGATATTATACAGCAACTATGTTACGTGTGCAAGTATATTAATGCACAAGTTTATTTAGTACGCGTGTTCTTAAAGGAGTGTTTTCAGTCTGTAATTTCAAAACATGAACTTGTGTTTATGCAATGCATTTCTATGAAGGTTTACTTGTATTGTAGTAATGTTTGGTGCAACTGAAGAACAGTTACCACTGAAAATATACATTGATAGTAATGATATAAATGTATATGATACAGTGTCATTGATAAATTCAGTGTTGTAAAAGCTGTAATACTAATGACAATAATGATGGTAAAGAGGTGTAAAAAGTAGCAAATTGAATACATCGTTGATGCATGTAGTTTTCCAGTTGTTACTGTAGTGATGGTGCCCAGGATGCTGATGATGAGGAGGATGAAGAAGTAGAGGAAGTAGAAGAGGGCGGCAAAATTGTACATTGTGCATGCATGAGTCCCGGCTGATTGAAATGATTAGTCACTTAATCGGTTAGTTAATTAAGGAAGAAATTACTTAACATAACAATGATTTTGTTAAGCAAAAATGCTCAAGTTGTTTTTGTTTCACCCTCTCAAATGTGAGAAATAAGTTGTTGTTTTTTTCACATTGAAAATCAGACATTTGTAATTTTGGACTGTTCATTTTACAAAACAAGATTTTGGGGTTTTCAGATTTGTAACGGGCCTTTTTTTTCAATTTTCCTTTCGTTTTATTGCCCAAATAATCATGAACATAAACAGCAGATTAATCGATGAATGAAAGTTATTGATTTGCAGACTTAACCCATTCCATCATTGAGTTTTGATTACCTCTGAACGAGGTGTGTGTGTGTGTGTGTGTGTCTGTGTGTCTGTGTGTAGGTAGGAGGCTTGCACTTCAAGTGTGCATGTGCAGTGATGATGGCGCTACTTGTAAATGTGTATTTGTGTGTGTGGGAGGCGGTGTGTGTCAAATTAGTCAGTTGCATTTGAAGTGTGCATCTCCCATGTGCAGTGTGGCTGATGTTGCTCTGTGCGTTGGCGTTGGTGTGTACTTTTGTGTGTTGCATGTACAATTGTTTCATGCGTGTACATACGCATGTGTAGTTTGTAAGCATGAAGTAAAAATCCTCCCGCGGCGTTTTGTTTCTGGGTTAGATCATCTATATTTCAGTGTGTTTTTAATAGTTCGATCTTTGTTCATAATTGATGGAGATTTGCTAAATTAGAAGCAAAGCTAGCAGCTACACACACACTCACATGCACACACCTACATCTTTACCTGCCTTACATCCAGGCAGTTTTACTCATACTCTTTAGATGTGATATTGATTTTGTGAATGCCAGAAGGTTATACAGAGGCACATAAAAGAGCATCTATAAAAGGTAAGCTCAAGTAAAATCTATTTTATAAAAAAAAAAGATGCTCAGGGGGTGTTATAGTTTAAAGCCCCTTTTTTCACTGGTCAACAAACTCCCTTACACCCACTCACATCTGGCTTTTTTCTCCAATGGGAATGGATACGATCGACATTCACTCCAGGATGAAATGACTGCTGTAGACACAGGTTTTTGTCGGGGCCCGCTCCGATCGACAGTGTTGAAAACATGTCACCCAGATGAACGTACCAATTTCTTCATCTTTATTTTGGCAGTCTAGATGATGACGCTATACACTTTTTCTGGGACAATGTAATGACGTGAACAATACTTCCGGGTTTTGCCGTGTAAATATCCACGAGGGCTCCTAACTCCTCTACTGGCAATGGGAAAGGAGTCACCTTTTATTAGCGGGATTACCTCCTTTCAGAAAACCTATGTATACCTACTCATTGTGGTGTATAAGAGGTATAAAACATGCTTTATCCCAGGACCGTTAATCCAGATGAGGATGAACTCCACTTAAATATAAGGAATACCCTTAACGATGAAAAGCTTTCGATTTGTTTTCCATATTTAGCATAGATAAATATACATGTTAGCATTCATTAGCATATTCTGGTACCACTCAACTAAACTCTTCCAGAGCCCAGTCTATCAGGATTTGCATTTATTGGCCAGTTAGAGTCAAGGATTCATTATTTGCCTTGTAAAACCAGTTCCCCCGTGTTTTTCTCTGATGCAAAATCAAAGAAGCGTTCAATATTAAATGTTAAGTTTGATTTTCATGTGTAAATTTATGCTTTGACCCACAGCTGGGTCTTCACTTAAATTTCTTGTTTGATGTAAGTCATGTCAGACGTGTTCTGATCTATTTAAAAAACATTGAGTGGCATCATTTATAAAGATCATTTTAAGCTATCTCACCCGTTCACTTGTCCTCAATCTGTTGTGTTGAATTATACATGGTGTATCTGCACTGGGTGCGATACCTTAAAATGCGTGCTCGCTCCAGTAAGCCAGTTAGATTCATCGCTGCACCTGAATTACACACACACTCAAGTGAATGTGTGTGTGTGTGTCACAGTGTGTGTGCTTTTGCAGATAAATGTGTATGAGCAGTCATGCGTTTATGTGACCTTATTATGTTGTATGCGTGTAGGACTTATCTGGAGTATGCATCATCTGTGTGTGTGTGCGTGCAGAGCATTTTTATCATGTGTTAGTGGTTTTGAATAATTGCTTGATGTGTATCTGAATGTGAAATAATGAGATGAGAAAATGCACATGTGCCTCTGTTTGAACACATCACCTACACAGCTCACGAGTCACTAAAAACACTGACTTGTGCCAGCATTATGTAAAAGTACGTTATCTCAGACCAAGTCAAAACTGAGCTTTAAACCCTCACAAGTGCAATTTCAAGGACATAACATTTTGTGTGTTTGTTTCTGTGTGTTTGTGTGTGTGTGCGCCTGGCAGGTGTGATTGATGCCTCGGGCGTGACGTTGTTGCATCGTAAGGCAGCACGCTCCAGTAACACCCCATTGTCCAGAGGGTCAGACACACACCCGCCCACACACACATGCGCGTGTGTGCCAGCTCAGCTTGAAGGTGGGCCATTAAACACTGAGCAATGAGGCAGAACAGCTGGCTGCTCTCCTCAGGTTGAAACAGTTGATTCTTAGAAGAGACGTGCTTTTATTTTATTTTTTATGGGAAAAGAACATCTGCCTCAGTTTCTCCTCAGCCACTTTAGATTGTCACCATTGAACCTAGCGTCACAGTTTCTAACAAATATATGGATCCAATGGAAGCTGCCACTAAAAATTATATAAAAAACACTATTTCGAATGTTAAAACACATTTTTGATAACCGTGATTTCATTTTGATGTTGGGAATTTGCTCTTTAATTTTGTATTTCCTGTATTTTGATAATGTTGTGTTAAGCACACAACAAATGAATTTTCTGGATATTTTCCTGCTGTATTCTCACATGGGTTCACTTGTATATTCTATTAGGGGTCTGGCAGGAAAGTTCCAGAACATGTCCAGAGCAACTGTCTCGGACATTTGCATTCTCACATGCAGCCTCTCCAGAAAATTTCAAGAAGCTTTAGTGTTTTGTGCTGTTGCTTCATTGTCGATCTTTGTGTAGCGCTCCCTTAAAGAGCAGCACCAGGACATATCCCACTGCGTCAGGGACTCTGTGAACCATCAAAAAAGTTTTACTGTCCTTGGCAGGCAGACTGAACTTTGCATAACATTGTTAGTTTCCACCTTAGCTGTGTGTCCCCGCAGTTGGCATTCAGACCTCAGCAGGCAGGCAGACCTCGGCATAACACCTGAACTATGTGTACCTGTCATTCACTATAATCACAGTCACAATAACCCTGCACCACGACCGCTACCACCACAGATGGTCTACTTTCATCGGAAACAGTGAAGGGTACCCTCATACTTTTTACTGATGCCTGAAAAATACTTATTTAAATAATATTTTTTTCATTGGCATCTGGATTTTAGCAGAAAGCCCTGTTACAAAAAAGTTCATTACAATTTAACAATCTATACAATTTAACATCACTTGCAATTCTTGAAGCCTAAATACAGTTACCACAAGTAAAAAGCTAAGTTAAACTTTTAACGAACTTCTCCCCTTTCGCACGCCTTCAGCTTCACCACCACTAAACTTCTAACTTGTAATTCCACGTGGCGTGCTTACCTCTTCTACAGAAGCCTCTGCTCTACCTTCCTGTTCATACTCTACCATGAGGATATACTCATGGAGGCTGTAAAGGCCTCCTGAATCTAAATCATTCAGAGCTGTGGTGAAGACACTCATCCACATTTGTTTACCTTTCTTTTTTCTGCATTGAGAGCCATGATTCTCAGAGCAGCTGTTTTGGCATGAGACAGTGTTTGTGCTTCCTGACCTCTCCTATTTATTTAGCTTGCACTCACACACAATTGATTGTTTGGGTCACAAACTCTCTGTCGGAAAACATTTGGAGTTACAGCGAGGGCATCGTGCATCGAATTTATCTTCAGCATCTTTTGTGATAACCACAGGCTAATGCATTTATATAAAAAGTCTATGAAATGAATCTGTTCTGCTCGTCCCGACTCGTTTCTGTTCTTGGGAACAGCTTGAGGAGCAGGTGTTTTGGGCTGTCTGCCAGTGTGTGTGTGTGTGTGTAAGAAAGACCCAAGTCCCTCTTTGATATATGTGCAGTGGAGGCTGTTAAACAGACTGGTATGTAATTAGCACCATGCTGGTGCTCCTGCAGGATATTCCATGGAGAAAATAAACTTATAGTGAGCTATAGTCAACACTCTTCAGCCCAGAGTTGTTCGTGATTTACATGACATCAAAAACAAAACGGTAAACAGGAAAAACAGAGTTAGACGATGCGAATCTGTTCAATAGTTTTTATTAAGACGCTCCGAAACTCCTCAGGTGCCGTTTAATCTTGTTTCTCAGACATGAGAAATATGAGAGGCTCCAGTCTACTATGGATTCTAGTTTGCAGCGGGAACCAGCATGGCTGCAGATGTCAGGCAACACAGCACTTAACCTACAACTGCACTCTTACCGGAGAGACGGGGGAAAGACTAACTGAGTGAGCGTCCATGAGACAGATGGTGTCTGTAGGTTTCAGGTCTATCTAGATGTCATTATGGACACTTAAAGTCTCATCATTATCCAGATCATTGTCCATTGTGGGTTAAAGCACTGTGCTACTAATGGATATAGGTTTCATTTATTATAGTGCGTATATTTGGCTTCATATTAAAGGTACGATACATTTAGATTGAGGAAATCTGATTACATTTGAAAATAGATATGGCTGCAATACTGATATGGGATGTATAATGATTTATGGGGGTTTAGGACAAGGTCTCACATTATTATTACATTACATGTCATACGTTATTTAACCCGTCGTTGCATTTGACATAATGAGTGGATCTTGCGTTCTGAGCAATGTGAGGGGAACCTTCACACAAGGGCGGGTTTCCCCTGTTATAGTACAGGCCTAGTGGGACATCAAGCCAACGAGAACCCCCTCCCCATGCCATAAAAATATAGAAAAGGAAAACATCACCAAAATAACAAGCGGCAAAAATGTCCATATTATGATGCCATGGTGAATTTTTTCTCCAAACCAAGGAAGATAAAGTGCAGCAATGAATCATCCTCACTGTCTTCATGATGTGGCATTTTTGCAAAGGTCAGAGGTTACACAACTTACTTTTGTGCTATACGATATTTCTGTTATTGTTTTTAAAATCGAGTGACGTCTTTTGCTCGCAGCCTTAGCATTTCTTGGTGCTGGTTTTTCCCCCCGTTCTTAAGCAAATAGACAAATGAACCTGAATTTAAATGCTGAAAACAAGTGTGAAATAATAACGTTAGATTTGCAGATAACAAGTGATACGCTCTTACAGCATTTTCATGATAATGAGGTTTGTCAGTTGTTCTCTTCCTGTGAAGATGAATCCCACACTATTCTACTATGCACACTGTGCAGCAGTAAGGTCCTTTTCTATATTACACAGGGTTTGTGTGCACACACACACCCACACGCACACACTATGAGTCACGTTGCTGGCATTTCCTTTCTCTTTGAGGATTTTCCTCTTAACATGACATCATTTTTGTTGACGACCCTGGCTGTCATTTCACCCCCTGTGTGTACGTGTACGTTCATGCATGTGTGTGTCTTTACCCAGTATTTGTGTGTACATCAGGGTGTCTAAAGCACTTAGGCACTTATCCTCCTGACCTCCTCCTACATACAGCCCCTATCACTGCTGTAACTGGGTGTCAGGTTCCCAAAAGGCTCCTCTTGTGCTTCCTGTGAGAGTTTGGGGGCGGTAGTGTATATACAGTGTAGTGTACCTCACCACTCAATGATATGAGTATGACCATGCCAGGTTTGCTTTCAGCTTAGAAACCATGAAGCATTTTGTGCTGTTTTTAGCATGCAAGCGTGTTTTCTCCTCACAAACTCGAGTTTTGCAGTCATGCTACAGTCCCCATGCACATTCACGCAGAAGTCAGATAAGCATGTTCCTACAATTTGTGCTTAATATCCTGACAGAATGTAAATTAAATATAAACCTATAATAGTACAACCACATTTTTAACATAACCTGCAGGATTTTTCTTCTTAGCTGGAAGTCTTCTGCCCCACAAACTTGATAAAATCAGATGCACAGCTCAGGGCCCATTTAACAAACTTGGCACCTCTTTCTAGACTGTTGTAATTTGATGCACATTCCCAAGATCAGTAGCCCCTCACAACTCTACCTTACCCTCCCATCCCTCACTCTTTCCTGTCAAATGTGTTATGCCTCCTTTTGCTTGTCGTGCTGTGTACGTCATGTGCAAAGTATGTAAGGTTTGTGGGATATTGTATTGTATTGTATTTGTTATTTTTCTATTCCATCGAAATATCAATAAAACTATAAAAACAAAAAAATACTACCACCACGTGTCATGTTGTAGTTTTCCACCAGACAAATGCAGGTCAGTGTAACATCCACATCACAAAGCAGCGACGCCTAAATCCCTGAACAATAAACCATGTCCCAATTAGCTCTTTAGACCGAGGCGGACATTCAGCCATCGGGGGTGTGGGTCATTTATGTAACAATGCAGGTATTGATTTTTAGGAAAAAAAACATCAATATCCTGTTTACATTTCAACAGGATATTGATTTTTAATTTGGTAAGTATCACAGAGCTGCTGGCACTGGCATCCTTTCTGCAGTTCACATTCAGCTGCTGAAGCGTGAACACCTGCTGTGGGACCTGACACATTTTTGACATTTTTGATTTCCTTATGCAGCACCTCCATAATTAAACACACCAGCTAACCCTCATGTTTTTTCTATGTTTGTGTTTCAGATATTTCCAGGCTTGCCTACTACACAGGTGAGTAACTGACCCTCAAACACCTGCTATAGCCGCTTCATTCAATCATCCATTCACAATTTGTACCTATGAGAACAATAGGAACAAATGTCATCATTGGCTGTCTGACCATACAAATATACCTCTTTGATATTTTAAAAACAAATTCAGTTTTACCAAATGTCACATTAGCTTTTTTGCTTCACATTAGTGTGGCCTAAAATTCCCTGTGTCATTGCATGACCAGCCTTTTATGTGTGTCAGGTTCCTCTTACACACACTCTCACAAGCTGCTACCTCAGCCATATGGAGGACAGAATTAGAATTAAACTTTTATTCAGGCCATGATTAAATGTTAAACAACGACAGTCTGAGCTGTTGGCCATCAGGCAGAGCAGGTGGGGGGGGGGGTTAAACGCCTTTCTTAAAGTAGCAGTGTGTAAGAAGTCTAATGCTAGTAAAGACTTTCTAAAGATCTGTATTTAAGTGAGTCATGTTTGTGTGTGTGTGATATAAGTAAGATAATTGAGCAGGAGAAAATTGACTGTGAGACATTTTATCTGTGTGGGTTTGTTCTCATTAGTGCAAACAGAATAGTTTAGAATAGCTTTTATAACATGAGGGTGAAAATTAGTTTTCCTTTGTGCTACTGAGACAAGTTAAGCCGGGGAGCATATTCATGTCTCGTGGCTTCATGCCCAGAAAGCTCGCCCTGCTGGCCACTTATATTTAACTAATGAAGTTGCCAGTGACCAACATATTGTAACTATCAAGAGCAATTCCTGTTGATCTTTTTCACCCAAAACACAATAGAGTTCGGCATTTCCAAATAACACTTCTTCTGTTTTCCTGCTTTGTCACTTTACTGCATCATCATCTGTAAATGCGTTTCACAAACCTGTTGCCAGCTGCAAGGAAGCGAGACAAAAACAATGGAGGGAGGATGTTTGACACCAGAGTGTGTACATGTGTTTTTTAGCTTATTTAAAGGACCGTTTTCCTGTAATTAAGTTTTAATTCTGAAGTTAATATCATGTTTCTATCCACTGTATTTATTTGGTTGATGAGCGAGACCAGGGTTAATACTTGCACTCTAATTAGTGCTTATCCTACTGTAAAGCTTGCAAATATGATATCGTGTCAAACTGTAAATACCAGCAATTAATTCACACAGACACAGGAAGAATGTAAATTATAGCTGCTCTCCCTTGGGTCAAAACCCCCACTAACACTTGCTAACATCTGGCTCGTCTGCAATGGGAATGGATACAAACGCATTCACTCCCGTGTCAGTTGATTCTATTTAATCGGCTCCGGCTCTGATCGGCCGTGAAGGAAACATGACACCAGGGTGAATGTGCTAATTTGGTAAGACAGCGAGGTGAGAGTGCGCCGCAGTTGTCTGTGCTTCCATGACGTCAAATATGACGCATCGGGGGGGGGGGACTGAAACGCAAACTCCTCTAGTGGACTCCCCGACTTTTTATTTAGCAGGTTTACTCATGTTTAAAAACCCTGCATAAACCGGTTTCGTATTTCTCCTATGTTGAGAAGATTGCAGCACAAGAACGTTTCATCACTGCTACATCCATGTGTGCTGATTTAATCATTGTGATGTGGCACAGTACTTAATTTATTTTTGACACACAGTGGTTGTTTTTTAAGATCAATGGAACCTCATTTCAATATTACAAATTGATAAGGGAACTGTAAATTAGACTTCCAGTAGTCTTGGGGCGCCGACTCAAAAGGTCAGTAGTTCTTTGCTTTATCTTCGATTTGCAAGTACAAAAAAATGTATATTTTAACATTTAGTTTAAACAGAATTGAGAAATGTTGGGAAAATACTGTATTTATATGGTAAAATATGCCTTTAGTTCAAAGAGCCTTTGGATTTACATTTCACAGCATTAATGTGAATACACTGATGGTTCACTGATAAAACATCAAAGTGGCTGTTACAGTTCAGAGGGTTTCCTGAACCTTCCAGATTTTATGTACATTGAGCAGAATGTGAGTGTTTTCCTCCCCTGATAATATAATGATGTTCGTAAACACAAGCGAGAGATAGAAATAGATAAAGAGACTTTGGCTCGAGCCCAAAAGAGCGCTTCCTAGTCATGGCAACATCCGGCCTCCTGACAAAAGGCTTTCAATAGTACACACACACGCACACACACACCCTCCACCAAAACCCCCTGCTCTCACAAGATTTTCTTAACAATGGCCAGTGCCTGAGATGGAGCACAAACCACGTGCACACACAAACACACTCTCAGGCAGCGCCCACAAAACATTGTAGTCCGCACACTTATCTGGGACACGATGAAACATCAGGATTTCAAGTTTCTGTCACTTTAACACGTGTTCTGGGATTTTTTAAAATGCGTTTCAGTGTTTCCCGTATAATTAGATTGTAGTTGTGGTGACAGCTGAGCGACTGGGGCAGCTCTACCTGGCCAGTGCTCCAAAAACAACATGTCCACATTTTCAAACGTTAAACCAGAGAACGCCCATCTTTCTCACTATTTGCAGGGCATGTGTGATTTTATGCTTCCATTTATCGTCAAAAAGACGATAAAGCACATTATGCGTCAGAGCATGAATACCATGTGATTGATTGACAGCTAGTACCAACCAATGGGTGCAGGTCACAGGTGTAGGTGGGTGGACAGTGTCCTCAAGCTCTCAGTCAGAGAGTCTAACCCAAACATGGTTCCTGCTGGTTTGAAGAAACCAAAATGGCACCGAACAAAATGCCAAATTCATCATGGCTTCAAAACCGCAGCCCACAAAAAATGGTCATGGTGGATTGCCAATTGGTTTATAGTGGTCAGTCGGGAATGTCGTTGGTCTGTCAGATTGACAGATGTTTTTCTGAAATAGATTAAAATCAAATCAAATTTTATTTGTATAGCCCAAACATACAAATCAGAACAATCTCTACAATGGGCAACATCCTCTTTCCTTAACCCTCAACTGGAGAGAAAAAATCTACCAAAAAAACTCCCTTTTAACAGGAAACAAAACCAGAGAGTCACAATTGAGGGACACGTGTCCCAGGATGGACGGAGGTACATTATACATCATGTGTAACAGAGGTTGCAAATATGAATTGTTGGCCTTAGACGGCCCAGAGAGTAAAGAGTGTTGAGTAATAGACTTATGTCTGTTCAGTCAGCTCTTCAGTCGAGGATGTGTTCAGCCGTATAAACGTCCATTTGATTAACGGCGGCTGGCATCTGGTCAGGCGTAACCGGCACAACGATAGGCGCCACTCACTTGTAGGTACGTTCCCCCGGAGACAAGCTCCCAGAAAGCACCTTGAGCGCTCTAGAAACAGAAAGGAAAGGAAAGAAGAGTATGACCTGATGTACAATATGGAGAATGATTGATTGGGAGCTCGTGGTTTGAAAGTGGATTGGTTTGTGTTTTTCTTGCAGCTGTGAGTTTACATACAGGACACAGTCTCCTCCTGCAGTAACAGAGGTGGGTGGGGTTTCTAATGAATGGAGGAGCCCTGATTAGCATATTAATAGCTTCTAGCTCCTCCTGCTCTTCCAGGAGTCCTCTGTCCAGCTCTCTTGTTCCCCCACTCAACTTTCTGTCACTTGTTCTGCTCTGTCCTCCTTTTCCTCTCATTCAACTTGAAACAATTGCTGCATTTCTCTCCCGCTCTCTTTCTCTCCCTGCTCCGCTGTCTCTGTTTCCTTTTGTTTTTCTGGTTCCCTCTTTTCTCTCACTTTCTGTCTCCTAAGAGAAGACGACAACTTTCTTTTTTGTTTCTCACCGAGCACAGTAATTGCTCCTCTTTCTCTGTGACCGCTGACTGAGTGACAATCCATTTGGAAAAAACTCTGTAACAAAGTTGGATTTGAACTTTTGCCGGAGAAGCCGTCTTCTTACAAATCACAGGATCCCGAACCCTTTCCAAAGCGAGAGTCGCTTCACGCTTCCACGGCAACTGTGTAACTACGGAGCACAGGCATGGGGGCAGAAATCGGGCAAAAAACAAACAGAGTGTTGTCATCAGAGAGGGGCCACTGAGGAGTAATTCAGAAGTGGACAGAATCGGAGGAGCAGAGAAGTTTCTGCATGAGAAACTTTACATCTCTGGGTGGATTTTATCCACCGTGGATAACGAGAGAAGATTAAGGAGGCAAAACTTAACAGAGAAGAAACTCTTTGAAGGATGGGAATCTTTTACTTTATCCCTCATTTGTTTTCTGTAGCATCTTCACACTCTTTACGAAGTGTCAACAGAGCAGAACATTGCCCTTTTTGATTTCTGCCCCTGGAAGAAACTGTTGGCTGAAGAGGCTGTTGACAAAAGTTGGAGACAAAGATTTCTGCCTTGGAGACGGAGTGTGTGTGTGTGTGTGTGTGTGTGTGTGTGTGTGTGTGTGTGTGTGTGTGTGTGTGTGTGTGTGTGTGTGTGTGTGTGTGTGTGTGTGTGTGTGTGTGTGTGTTAGTGTGTTAGTGTTAGGGTTATGTGAAAGCTTTCTCACAGTTGTGTCAGCAGCTCAGTGTGTTTATTTATGTAACTCCTGCACAAGAGAAGTTCGCTTTGCTGTGTGTGTGTGATGCGAGGTTGCGAAGCCGCGAGCTGTCTATCTGTCCTCGCCACAGACAGACACAGGGAGGGACAGACATGTGTTTCCATGGCGACCAGTGGCTGTAGCCCCTTCCCCATGTGTTGGGACAGAGGTATGAATGAATAAAAATCTCCCTCTGCACACACACACACACACACACATGGAAACACAAGAGTGACATCTGACTCCATGGGAACTGAGTTGGTGTACTGCCAACACTGCCATTACCCAGCAAATGTGTGTGTGTGCGTGTGCGTGTGTGTGAGTGAGTGAGCTGGGAGCAAAGTGATTTGTCAATGAAAGTCATTACTAATTGGAATTGGCAAAGTAAGATGGGAGCACATTTTTATGGTGCGATATATCCATCAGCAACTTTAAAATCTCTCCTCTGAGGCGAGTGTGTGTCTGTGTGTCTCCTTCTCTCTCTCTCAGGTGTAATTACCTGCTGGAACATATCAATTTTCCTCTAATGGAGGAGAGAGGAGAAGCACAGGAAGATAGCGAAGCAGAAAATTGCAGAGTGAAAAGAGATCTCAGTATCTTTCTCTACGTGAATACAGCAGCTCACATGCACATAAAAATACGTGTGTACTTGTGTCTGCCGTTCCCACATGAAGTTAACATGAATTTCCAGGAAGTGTGTCAATGTCAGGACTTCTAATTCCGGAAAAACGTCAGCCTGAGGTGCATTGTCTTCAGATACGAGCGCTCAAACACTGAGCCTTGACCTGGACTGCAGCTCTTGTTGTTTTTATTTCTCCCTCTGCTCTCTCATTTGTTCCTGTGGGTTCATCTTGCCAAAGTATATCACATCAGGAACTTACAGTTTCTTTGCAGTAAGAGAGGAGCAGGATTCAAGTCCACAACAATACAACAGCATCAATCTGTAGCCGACAGCAGAGAGAGGAGGAGTTATGTAACTGAATGAGCTAGAGCCGCAGCAATTAGTTGAGCGGCAGAGAACAAACAGTTTTGTAAGTTCATTGATCGAACCTCATCTGAGAGTCTTAGAAATTGTGATCAGGGCATGATCCAGGGCCGGGGCAAGGGGGGGAACTGGCCCCAGCTTAAATCAGTTTGACCCCTGAAATGCACTATCCTGGCCATAGTCTTTATTTTTTATTTTTGATATATACTCGTCACTCACTAACAATGGATTTGACCCATTATCCAAATATATTCAAGGTTCAAAGCTATAGAGCCAACAGTAAACAAGGAATGACTTAAATCTGCAACTTACTGAACCAGGACTTTTTGCTATATAATTGGCTCCTCTGTGTAAAACGTGGCTCTATTTTTCTTGCAGTCTTTAATGTGTAGCCTTCCTCTGCTTTCATGCTAACTAGATGTCACGACTTTATCAGTGTAGCACTTTGTCTTCTGGGGTTACAACTGACACATGAACATGTTTTCATCCTGTCATGGCTGCAAATATATGATTATTCTCATAGTTATTATATTAAAGATCCACCTAACATCCGTTTGGTATCTCCCAGAAATCACTGCCCTAAATGGTTGATTGATTGGTTAATTGACGAAAGGTGTCATTGTTTCAAAGTTGAAGAATCTCCTTCACTTTCCTCTCATTCATCTGTTCATTCTTCCTCATCTTTCTAACTGATTGGCCTTCTCTCCTCCTCAGAATATGACAGACACCTAGCAGCTGCTGTGTCGGCGAGGAAAACCATGGCGACGGCCTACCTGGACCCCAACCTGAATCACGCCCTCCTCGGAGGCGCCAAGTCGCGGCTGAGCGCGGGGGGGTCAGACCGAACCATTGCCGGCTCCGTGGACAGGGTTCTCAAAGTCTTCCACCACTTTGAGACCAACACTGAGAACAGCCACTGGTCGTCCAATATCAGATATGGAGACGCAACTGATGTCAGGGTAAGAAGAGATGAACACTTACTTACTGTATGTGCAAAATATTAGAGACACTTCATAGTTAAACGCTTAGTAGTTAAGTAGTAGTAGTAATCCAAAACAGTTTTGGTGCCAAACTGTGGAATTAAAAATTCAATCTGAAGGGTTTTAGATTATTTTCAGCCACATTTGGAGTTTAAGTGAGTATAGAGCAGCAGGACTGTGTGTGTGTGTGGGATCAACGTAAAATAAATTACAGTCCTTCACTGCAACTATGTTGTTCATTGATGAGTTTTCAGTAGTTTTTGGACAGAACTTGAAGTCTGTGGCACAGTTTTTATTTTTAAACTCTATTAGTGGATCGTTTTTAAGTCAATCACACTATAGCACCACAATTATTTTTATTTTAAACTTTATAAATGATGTATGCTTGTATTTACTGTTTAGCTCTATATAATCTGTACGTGTTTGATATTGTTGATATTTTCAGACACAATTCAAACACAGAATATTGTGAGGCTTACTCGACTATAAGTGACCATTGCAACCTTCACGCCGGCAATATTTTGTGCACGGCAATTGCATTGGATTTCATTGTATGGGGCAGAAATGTTCATGAGGCTGTCTTCACCTACAGTATGTTTCCTCTGGCGGTGGTTTTAAAGGTGGATCTTTGTTTTTTTTGTCCTTGGCTCAAGGTCCCAACTGTCTGCTTTGATAAAGAACAATGAGACAAATTTGCGTGTGAATGCATGTAACCTCAGGACACCGTCTTTGTGTGTTTTTGTGTGTGTGTGTGTGCATGTACCAGTGTATGTTTACATTTCAGTGCTTTTAGATCCACTCCCATGAGGCTGAAACTACTTAGTGCTGCTCAAACTTTTTTCATCCTCCTCTCTTCCTCTCTTCTTCTCTCCTCTTCTCTCCTCTCTTCTTCTCTTCTCTTCTCTTCTCTCCTCTCTTCTTCCTTTTTTCATCCTCCTCTCCTCTCCTCTCCTCTCCCATCCCTCCTTCCTTCAGTATCTAGGTCAGACCCCCTAGCGTTTTACAAGACAACGCACATGGTTCTGTGAGCATTATGGGGAGTGTGTGTATGATGACTTGTTTGGGTGGGAACGTCATGTTTAATGAAATGAAATCAGCAACACACACACAGACAAATACACACATGGATAGACTGATGCCCTCGTTGACCTGATACAAAATGCCAGACATATACTTTAGCACAATTGGCACAATGACTTCTTGGTCAATGTTTTTGTCCACTGAGCTTCTCTGCTTTAACACTGATATACTGAACATGTGCAGGGACACTTCAACCAGGATAGCACCACTTCAGATAAAGGGGGGAAAGTGTTTTTAATTCTTCGCTCTCTGTGTCCAGGGAATCATCCAGAAAATTCTGGACATCCACAAAGTGCGCTGGACGTCTTGTTTCGGTCTGCACCTCAGCAACAGCCAATCCCGAGACCAGGTGCACTGGCTCCACCCCGATATGGGCGTTTCCCAAGTTAGAGAGAAATACGAACAGGCACGACCAAACGAGGAGTGGAGGTAAGAGAAGTGTTTATGCAACAGGAAGATAATAAATAATTATGATAAGTATTCAATCAATGATGATAAGTGTTGTCTTCTAAAAATATTTTTTAAGATATTTGATTTATTTGTTTTAACGTACATCGCTTGCCATTGGTATTTTATTTATTGATTGATCAATTGCATTTACATTGAAGAGATCAGGCAGACTCCTGAGCTACAGGGACGTCCTGTTGGAATATAAGTTATTTGTCTTCAGTATGTTGTTCACTGTGACCTCTCTGATTTCTCTCTACTTTATTTGCCGTTTGGAGATTAGTGAAGTTATCTAACCTGACCTTTTAAATAAGTTATAATCTAGTGTCCTAGATGAGCTTTACTTGAGATTTTAGAAAATAACTGTTTTTGAAGTTTACTTATTATCCTGATGCAGGTGTTGTTTGTCCTCAACGATCTCTCTCTTGAGACCAACTGTGAGGTTACACTTTACAAACAGCCTCCTGTCTTGGTCAGACATGACCTATTTAGCCTTGTGAATTCAGTAACACTGTTTCCTCCAATGTGCAGCCTGCTCCTTTGTACAACACAGTAGCATTAGTGATTTATATCAAACAGAGTCGTGTTAAAATAGTGCGACCCCGTCTGTGGTGTAGTGATGCGAGGGCTCGTGTGCGGTGCAGTGTGTCTGTGTGGGTTCGGCAGTTTGGATGTTAATATTCTGCTATATTTTACCCCTATTGTGGCGGCCGTGGTGCTAATGCTATTGTAAGGCTCGAGACCTTTGGCACGGGGAGAGAGAACCAGATGCCTGCTTTGTCAAACCAAGTCAACATCTCTCTGTCTCTGCTCTACTCATCTTTCACTCCGTCTACTCATTTGCATTCTTGCATATTGTTTTTCTTCTCTCCTCCTTCTGTCTGTCTCGCTTCTTAATTTCCCTCCCTGGCAGTAGCTGACTGCTGACTATGCTTTTTCATTATCAATTAAACTGGATTATTTTTAAACTCATCTACAAAATTTAGTAGTGGTACACATAAAAAACTTTGCCCCAACGTTTACAATACTGTCGCTTCAAGTCTCTGCTACTGGTTGATTTAAAATGGCGTCAGTGCAACTCTGCACAACATAACATTCACTCCCTCCTTCTTCTGTTCCACTGTAGGTATGAATTAAGGATCCGGTATCTTCCGAAGGGCTTCGTGCAGCAGTTTACAGAAGACAAACCTACACTCAACTACTTCTACCACCAGGTACCCACACAGACACAAAGTCTCAGAGGCACCCAGGCGCACAAACATATTTCATGTTGTGCCGGCAGGCAGCACCGAGACATATGGTTCTGCAGGAAGAGTGTGTGTGTGTGTGTGTTAGCCTGTGGGTAAACTCGGTCAGTAGGACTGTGTGTGTGTGTTTGTGTGAGAAATAGATGTGATGCCATTTGTTTCTTGAGGAAATAAATGTTTTTAGTAATTTCTTTGGCATGTTGGATAGTGATGGTAGAGATACAGTAAACACAGGAAGGGAAGAGGGGTGACATGAAGTAAATGGTCCGAAACCCTTCTGCACAGGGGCTTGTATGCCCATGTGCGTGCCTTGACCATTGGGCCATCAGGTTGCTCCCAGAAATAAACGTTGTAATAAACACACTTTGTGTAATTGTGTCCTGCAGGTGAAGAATGACTACATGACAGAGATCGGGGATCAGGTAGAACAAGATGTGGCTCTCAAACTGGGCTGTTTAGAAATCAGGTAAGACACGTTCACAGCAGTGACCAGTTAATCAAGTTCAGTACTTATGTTATTATTTGTATATGTTTTGATGTCTATTTAAATCAAAAATTGTAAAGGTTTGATCCCACCTGGTATTTGTTTGTCACACTGAAACCATCAATAAGTTGGTACATTTTTGCATTTAAAAGGACCATTTGAATAATTTCCTTCTCCAGCTGAGTTGTTTTTGTGTGTTTTTCCTTCAGCTCCACTGATAATCAACGTTTATTTATCATTTTCCAAAGCAACAGCTATGTTTTACAACTGGAAACAACAAATCTTTAATATCCCTTGAACGTGGAGGTGTATTCAGTGAACGTAGCTGACCTGGATCTTTCTCTCTGTGTCCCACTGCTTTCTTTTCCAGGAGGTTCTTCAAAGAGATGAGAGGAAACGCCCTGGATAAGAAATCCAACTATGAACTACTGGAGTGAGTATTTTCTGCATGATCTAAGTGTTACAGGGGCCCACACCCAATGTGGCTCCTCATCTTCGGGACATGTTAATGCCAGACGATAACACAGTATCTCAGTTTTAGGTGCAGAATTTTGCCGTGGAAATCTGTCCTGTTTTCTTTTAGTCAAACTGTCATTAGAAATTTTTCACATTTTTCATTTCAACACTAACTTAACCTCTCACTTTTGTGATATCTTATTCCTTCATGTTTCCGCTCGTGTTTAACACTCGTTCATTTTTGACTCTTTCGTGTTTGCCTCATCTGTCGATCCACTAACAGCTCCCCGATAGATGCATGTCGATGAAGAGCATTAACAAACTCCGTCCCTAACGCTGCTCATCTCTAATTTGGTCTGATTCTAATGAGCTGTCCTCTCCCACTGAAGTCTTTCTTTCTGTCCATCCGCCTAACGAGCTCTCCAATTAACCAAGAAGAATGCACACTGTCTTTCCATTGAGTTCTCTTTGTGTCTCTTCTTCATCCTGCGTCCATCCGTCTCTCTTCTCGATGCTCTCATCCTCTATTTTCGTCAGATTTTCCTCCCGTGTTCTTCTTCTCTCTGCTTTGTGTCTCTGTCTCACCGCATCTCCTGCTGATTGGAAAAAGCTGTTGTATCGTGACTGTTACAAACCAACGAGAAAAGGGGAGAGAAAATGTGCTGTGTCGAGTTTTTGGTAAACCAAGTTGACAGTTGGCCGTGAGCGGCTGCGGGGCATGTGTTGAGCATTAGTGGATTAAAAAAACAATTCCTATATATTTGACACTGTTGTCTCCAATCAGAACTTTAATCAGATATTTCACTAATTTATTAGCTTAATTGTTTCATCCTTTGTCTGTTTCTTCTTCCAAAAGCAAAAGACCAGTAAACATTTTTCCAAGTCCATAATTCCCTTATCATTTCCTGGAATGATCTTCATGATTCTGTACCACTTAAAGGGAAACAGAAATGTCTTTGGCAGATTCACAATTTAACCTTGAAGGAAATATTAAGTCATTATTTGGTTATCATCAGAAACTTTATTCTCCATATGTGTGGGATGTTTGCCAATCGGAGCCAATCTGGTATCGTGTGATAATGAACTAGCCAGTGGAGGCAACGGCCAATGTTTTGGGGCTTCCGGTGTAAACAGCTGATATCCGGACATAGAGTCCATCTTCTGTTTGCTGTACTCTGTTTACAGTCTGACTAGTTTTTTAAATTACATGAGTCAAACGTATGTCCACACAAAACCCAAACAGAGATACTTTTTGCAGGTGTTTTATGTCCAGTATCTATTAATTTTGTGAAACATTAGGTCAGAGATCGTTTTTCTTTGCTTTGACACATTCTTTGCTTCAGAAATACAAACTGCTGACTAGTTGTTTCCTCTTACACAGCAACAAAACACATGTTCCTGCTGGTGATCAGCTGGCTGCAGTTGGCAGACATCCCTGTGGGTTATGAACTAATGCAAATCGTTTAATCAGTCGTTTTTTGTCAGCAGTCCTTCTCTGTGATGGTAATAATAGTTTGAGACTGATATTTGACCTATGTTGGAGGAGCAGGGGGAGAAAGGATGACGTCAGCCTCACTCTCTTTCTCTGCTTCTCCATCTCTACTGGTCTTTTCTCCAGAGTAGTTTGGGTCATTAGCCAGCTTCCTGTTTTAGCTCCCTTCATCCCTCTTTGTCTCTGTGGTCTCCCTCTTTGTGCTCTTCCCCTGCCTCTCTCTATCGCTCTATTTCTGTTTTTCCTCAGCCCCGTCTCGTAGGAAAAGATGAGTAGTGCTCTGAAGTCAGCGCTTAGTCACAAAACTTTGTGTTTCTGCTGGTGTTCAGTCGCAGTCGGCCTCATATCTGTCTGTAGCTCTTGTTAGTAATTTCTCAGCGGAGGAAAAAATAAGATCAGATAAAGACGGCAGCGCCTGACAATTAACATTCCTCAGTGTAATTACAGTATAATAAACATTCTTTATCTCTACTTCTCTCTTTACAGGAAAGATGTTGGTTTGAGGCGTTTTTTCCCAAAAGACCTGTTGGATTCAGTCAAGGTGAGAATGATGAGACTTTCTAAGGAGATATTTTTTACTCATTCACTTTCTCCACTTGAAATATTTGTGAAAGAAGTATGTGTAGGTAGTGCTCGCTCCACACTCAGCAGCTACCATGGGGCTTCATGTAACAGCTCTGGAGTCGCTCGGTTACCACAAGAAACCAAAGCATGTGGTTTTGACAGCAGCTCTCTGGTATAACTAAGGGTTTCCCTGATACGCTATTTTCGAATGTGTTATTTGCTGTGTCAACAGACACAGTCTGGTCTGACTAAGTTTGAAGTAGTCATGAGCCATTTTCAGACATGACCTGTGAGTAACATTCGGAGATTTGGCAACAGAGTAGTCTGCCTTTTACAGACTACTGCACACCGCAGCAGATTCTCTGCACAGACACAACAAATCCTCCGCATTATTCAGGCGAGAGGTGGAGCCGCCGGGTGCATCAGGCCGAGACAGGAAGTGATGTATTAACTCAGCTGCAGAGATCACGTGATTTTCTTGATAAAACACATACAGCTCTTATCACCACACAAATTGTAAGCTCCCTGCACTTTATAGTTTTACTCACGTTGATGAACAGTCATGTTAAATTAAGTGAACCAGTTTTGATTTTGGTTGAGCGTGTTTGTATGTGATGGCTGTGTGCATAATAAACAGTGTCTGTCAGTGATACATTTACAGCACGCGTTGAAGGGAAGAGTCCGTGTGTGTGTGTGCGTGTGCGTGCGTTAAAGAAAGGCCTGGTGACCCGAAAAGGTCTTAATGTCAGCAGGCGGGCAGACAGATGCTCTGCAGAGGGAGCGAAACTGTGCGACCCTCAGGTCATGTTTAAACCCACTTTCTCTTTACAACAATGAGGAGGGAGGGGGAGGCGACAATGTGTGTCTTCCTCAGGACTACACCCCCACTCACTCCTCCAAGCCCGGCCGACTCCCCCCTCATCAGCTGCACATCTACGTACTGCTTTTCCTTCTTTGCAATGAGAAAACACTCTCCCCTGACGTCACCAAACACACATACGTGAAGTCTAACATGTGACTTGAGTTCCCTACTGAAATATTCTTTTAATTTCATTATAGATCATTTAAATATCATGGTACAAGTACGTAAAGAGAATGTGTGGAAGTATTAGTTACTTTAAAAAGTTTGTTCATTGATTAATTGAAGCAATAACCTTGATAATCTGTATATTAAATACATAAATGCTAACAACAAGAATATGTAGTAATGTTAAAGCAAATGTCAGGTTTGACACATCTGCTGCTCTTTCTCTGTGTGTGTGTGTGTGTGTGTGTGTGTGTGTGTGTGTGTGTGTGTGTGTGTGTGTGTGTGTGTGTGTGTGTGTGTGTGTGTGTGTGTGTGTGTGTGTGTGTGTGTGTGTGTGTGTGTGTGTGTGGAGATAGAGAGAGAGAGCACAGCTGTCATTTACGTTTCAGTCGGTCACTCTGGTGAAAGAGAATGGTAGTCATTTAATGGGATTATTCCCCCTCAATGGACTCCACTTGACACACACACACACACACCAGAGCAGATGGCTGTGGTAGTAAACAGTGACTGATGTTAGCTGTTATAAAGAGTCTGTTCATTCATATTGACAGGCTGGACACCAGGTTTAGTAAAACTGACCTTATGGTTGCTTTGGGGATCGGAGTTTGACCCACCGGCTCCAGCTTGAGCTGTTTCTCCTTTTTTCATAAGAAAATAATACAAACAAATAAATGTACACAAAACGTACAAAATATAGAAATAGTAAAAACAATATTAAGAAGAAACTTTATTTATAGAGCACTTTTCAAAATACACATTACAAAGCAAAATTTAAAATCAACAGTTTCAAAATGGAACAGCTCGGCTGCTGGAATGGACAGAAGAGCCCCTGGATCTTAAAGTACATAATTGTGCATATTGTACTGACTGGTCAGAGATGTAACTTAACATATATTGTAAAGCTGGAAGCCGCGTATGGGGGGTTTACCCCCCATACGCGGGGATAGAGGGATAGAGGTGACCTCTATCCCTCTATATTCGCTTTGCATTCACGTATGTGTGACCATAAACTTATGCAGAGTGAGTTTTGAGGCTTCCAATGTGTACCAACAAATTTTTCCGCTGCTGTAAGCCCAGCTAATAGTCTTAATGTTTTAGTTAAAGTGAGGCCCACATTTGAATGGTTATTCAGGATGAGTGTTATGGACTGGAAGAGGTTAGAGTCGAACGTTCTGAACACATGGGGCACACTCCGAGGACATATTAAGACAAATACCAGCTGCTTTCAAGGGAGAAGTGAAAGTAAATGTAAATGTTTTCATTGAATAAGGCTTTCTGTTTCTCTTGTCATAGCAGCAACACATCCAGTAACTTTCACACATAATGAAAGCAAAGACTGGCACAATGAGGTTTTTTCACATCGCACATTTTGACATTTAAGCACATTTATTCCTGATCACATTATAGATATCTCTATTCAACAGGCCTGTATTCACACCTGTGAATAGATTTAATCAGAATTTACTGGAATTAGGTTGTGTGCAGTACTGGTTCTTTTTCAGCCATGGATCCTGTACAAGATATAAATTATTCCCCCTTTTGTGAAAGAGCAACACAAGAGAAATGTCTTAGAATGATATAAGACTTGTATTAAATGTATCAATACAGAATATCCATATATCATGATAACTTTAATGGATTCATCTGGAAACTTTTCATGTAGTCCCTGAAAATGTGCCATAGAACCCTGAGGGTCCGCGAACCCCCATTTGAGAACCACTACCTTAGTAGATGCCAGTTATCCGACTGACCATCATTGGGATTTATGACTCGTAGTAAAAATAAAGGAAAAGAATAATAATTGAGGCTTTCACTAATGGGTATGTTTCAGAAACTAAACCAGAAGTGCCACAGTGCAACCGAGGCTCACGCTGTCTGATGTGTATTATCACTCGATTCTGCAGTAAAAGCAAAAAACAACTTGGTGACGACCAAAAGTCCAAATTGCTTCCAGGCACTACTGGTACAAATCACAGCTGGAAAGGAAACAGACACGTAACACACACACACACACGCAGACCGACAGTTCTTCAGCCATAAACACACTAGTGGATTTCACCAAAATTTAAAAAACATACTGTGTAAGTGCTGTGACTACTGAGTGGTCAGCCTGTGAGGTGATAGCCACTTGATGCACTTCCTCTCAGGAAGGGTGGACACTTGGGACTGACAATATTTGTGTGTGTGTGTGTGTGTGTGTGTGTGTGTGTGTGTGTGTGTGTGTGTGTGTGTGTGTGTGTGTGTGTGTGTGTGTGTGTGTGTGTGTGTGTGTGTGTGTGTGTGTGTGTGTGTGTGTGTGTGTGTGGTGGAATTCTAGGAATTAAAACCGTGATCCTATCAAGAGCACGAGCTCTGTTATCATGTGTATTATGAAATGTGTTGAGATGGCACACAGACCTGAACACACAGGGACATTGCTGTGTGTGTGTGTGTATTGTGTTAAGTTTTTAGAGCCTTCTGGCTTAGTAAGTCGACAGCTGACAATGTAATTCTGAAATAAAGTATAGATATTAAGGCTTTCACTGTATTTACAAATGAAAAAAAGCTATATAAATACATAGTGGCTGAAAACAATAGATATTAGAAAAGAAAATGAGACTTTGCCATTATTATAGGATTGATTCAGCCTCCAAAAATACACACATTGTTACATAGATTGAACATTCTGTGATAATATGATTTTAAGCCTCATTAGACTCACACCAAATCAACCAATTGACTTTTTGCTACACATTTTTTGTCAATAATTCAATACAACTGGTAAATTCTTTGTAATAATCTTAGCTTTGAAAGTGCTGATTTATTTTGTGCTGAATGACCTTAATTTGATGCCCCAGTCTACTGTAAATCTGCACGTTTTTTTAAGCCTGGTCTGTACTGCACTAAATCCCCTCTAATCCTTATCTTAATCTATATATGGAGAGTTATTTATAGATTTGCTTCGTCCGTACAGCCTGTGCGCTTGTGTGAATGTGTCTTCTCACTTTACAGCTGTTTTCAAACATGAACAAAATTGAGAAATTGGGAAAATTGGGACCAGACATTTTCCTAACTTTGCCTTTTGCATATGCCTTCACAACGAGAGGAAGATGTCCAGAACATTCAGAGAGGTACAGGAGACAGGACAAGACGTATAAAGTCCGCTGCAGAAGTCACGTGCTTTTGTTGACAGCACATCAATCATGTTAGAAACGTCATCAACTCGCCCGTTCGCTTCCTTTTTTTCCCGTACATTTTCCTGCTGTTTTCTCACATGGGCTCACTCGGACATTTTCCAGACATTTTACCAAGGAGCTCGCAGGAAAGGTTCTGGAAATGTTTCCATATTTTAGTTCCTGCGCAAAGCCTCTCCATAAAAATGTCCGAAGTTCAGTTCATGTCCGAAAGCAGCTTATGTATTGAGTGTGAATGTGGGTTTTGGATCATTCGTCACCTATAAACTTTTTAACGTGCATTGGTCAGGGAATCTGTACGTAGATTTATGTGAAGGGCTGAGATGATAAGTGGAAAGGGTCAAAAAGGTCTTTAGTAAATCCACATATAAGCAATGGCGCTCTAGACATATATCTAACATATATTGTAAAGCTGGAAGCCGCGTATGGGGGGTTTAGCTCTCCTGCAGCAACCACAGGTCCGGTTCCGACCCGGCACTTTGCTGCATGTCTTCCCTAATCTCTCCCCATTTCACACTTCGGGCCTGGTCACACATACGCAAATCTTTTAACCTTCGCCTCCCATTCACTTCCAATCTGTGCGAGCGAGGAGGCCAATAAACATCCTCCTCCTGTGGCGTGGCAAATCGTAGCGTGGCTTCGCGTGGAGTTCAACTTTGGTGACCTCTATCCCTCTATATTCGCTTTGCATTCACGTATGTGTGACCATAAACTTATGCAGAGTGAGTTTTGAGGCTTCCAACGTGTACAAATTTTTCCGCTGCTGTAAGCCCAGCTAATAGTCTTAATGTTTTAGTTAAAGTGAGGCCCACATTTGAATGGTTATTCAGGATGAGTGTTATGGACTGGAAGAGGTTAGAGGCGAACGTTCTGAACACATGGGGCACACTCCGAGGACATATTAAGACAAATACCAGCTGCTTTCAAGGGAGAAGTGAAAGTAAATGTAAATGTTTTCATTGAATAAGGCTTTCTGTTTCTCTTGTCATAGCAGCAACACATCCAGTAACTTTCACACATAATGAAAGCAAAGACTGGCACAATGAGGTTTTTTCACATCGCACATTTTGACATTTAAGCACATTTATTCCTGATCACATTATAGATATCTCTATTCAACAGGCCTGTATTCACACCTGTGAATAGATTTAATCAGAATTTACTGGAATTAGGTTGTGTCGGATATCGGATATTGAGGATTATGTTTGGCATATTGTACTCTATATGAGACTAATGATCTGAAGCACTACTCACTCCTTGCATGTGCTGGTTTGAAGTGTGTGTGTGTGTGTGTGTGTGTGTGTGTGTGTGTGTGTGTGTGTGTGTGTGTGTGTGTGTGTGTGTGTGTGTGTGTGTGTGTGTGTGTGTGTGTGTGTGTGTGTGTGTGAACTGTATCTTTATGTCTGAAGTGGTGAAGTGTAGAGGTGTGTAAATGGCGGTTGAATGTTCCTAGAGTGATTTGTATTTCCCATCTGTCTCCTCTGTAGTGACATAACCTGAATAAATCAGCTGTGAGCGTGTGACTGTACCTGTCACTCTGTGTTAGAGAGCACTTTGTGAGTTGCATAGCGAGCTCTACGTTACTATAGAGATAAACAGACGGACTCTGTTAAATTGAGTGGTAACTAACGGCACCAATGTGTCTCTGTGAAGGTATTGATCTGAACTGTGAGTGCCCCTCCACTGAAGTGCTGAGGTCACTTTGATCGGCAGCATAGTGGCCTAATAGTCAATCAATGCCTTCCTCTCCTAGAGCCACTGTCACTCCACCCACACAGAAAAACACCCACAAATGTCATGAACTTTCCTCTCCCAGTTGAAACGTTGGCTACGATGACTGTTTGACCTTAATTTCATTCATCTCCTCTGTGTCTCCTCAGGCTAAAACTCTGCGTAAGTTGATCCAGCAGACCTTCAAGCAGGTGGCCAATCTCAACGACGAACAGTGCATCCTCAAGTTTTTGGAGATTCTTGCGCCGGTCTACCGCTACGACAAAGAGTGCTTCAAATGTGCCCTTGGTGTAGGTTTCTCCCATTCTTGCCTTCACTCTACTGTGTCCTCGTGTAGTGTGACAGCTCGGGTTAGTTGTGCAAGGTTGACCCCTGTTGGTAGCATTGGGTGTTGCATGTATGACAGATGTGAGAGGCGTGTCTTATAAGCTATGAGTGAGTAAACAAATGAGATTTTCTTATGTATTTCCATGTCTTCTCCCCTCCTTATTCTTTCTTTTCAACTCTTTTTCACTCTTAACAGTCGAGCTGGGTGATTCAGGTGGAGTTAGCCATCGGGCCAGAGGAAGGGATCAGCTACCTCACAGACAAGGGATCCACGGTGAGTTTCTTCTGGGATCACGACTGATAAAGTTCTGTATCCAAATATTATTTAAGCAAAGTAACATAAAGGGAAAGTTCAGGCTTTACTCCTGAGATTAAAATAGCCATTTATAGATTATGAAATAACAGGATTACCTTTCGACATTAACTTTTATTTAATTTCTTCTCTTTTTGTCCCCAGCCCACCCATCTAGCAAACTTTAACCAGGTCCAGTCCATCCAGTACTCGTCTATGGAGGAGAAGGACAGGAAAGGCATGTTACAGCTGAATGTAGCTGGAGCGGCTGAGGTACGGCCAGTCTCTCTGTTTGCTCGCTGTCAGTTTCTCATGTCATTTATTCAATAAAGTCAGAAACCTGAGGAAGAGTTTCTTAACACCCACAGCTGTAGGAATATAAGAATTCAGTTTCACTTACATTTTTAAGTATTGGATTTATTTACACACCCACTGAGAGAGAGAGAGAAGTTTTCCTCTGAAACTAGGAGCAGCTGGAAACCCCCAGTGTGCTCTGACATGGAAGAGTATGTGTGTGTCCTCTGAGATAATGGCTCTTTGTAACAGGCCACATCTGTGTGTGTGTGTGTGTGTGTGTGTGTGTGTGTGTGTGTGTGTGTGTGTGTGTGTGTGTGTGTGTGTGTGTGTGTGTGTGTGTGTGTGTGTGTGTGTGTGTGTGTGTCTGTGTGTGTACATTCAGCCTCTCACAGTTACAACAGCATCACTCACCATGGCAGAGAACTTGGCTGACTTGATTGATGGCTACTGTCGACTCGTCTCCATGGACACTCATTCCTTCATCGTCCGTTATCAGAAAGGTACGAAACGATATTTTCCTCTTTTCTTTCTAGCTCCTCTGTTCCTCAGTATCAAATACTACTCACGCACATTGTGCACTAGATACAATATTTTTTTAGACGAAATTAAACTATGAGCTCTGCCATTATCCTCAACACTAAGAATATTTCTCATTTATAACATTTGTCTTTAAAATAATCATATATTTGTTGTTATTTGGTTTTAAAGTGCTTCTATTCAATAAAGGCTACAAGATCCACTGAACTACAGCACAAGTCCCCGGCTATGGGCATATTTACATCCAGTTCTGATGTAGTATAATGAATGTATTTTATACGCAGAAGAAACTGTGGTTATATCCTGTGTACTGTGTGTAAGGTCCTGTCTGAGTCATGACACATTATAATGTGTGTTTTCATCCTTTAGAGGGAGAGAGAGCGCTGCCTTCCATCCCAAAGTAAGTCCAACTATTCTTAGTACTGTTACAGTAAAAATAACAACTGTTCTACATGAACATTGTGTGTTGACCGTGTGAGAATATTTTCTTTTCAAGTTTTGCAGACCTGAAACATAATTCTTCTAAAATTTTAAGACAAACAGAATCAATCAATTAAATGTATTTGTATAACCCATATATAGCATCAGAAAATCTGAACAGTGACAACCTTGTATTTAATGTTTTTCCTCCAAAATGATCCTTATTTAGGATTTCTGGCTCCGTGTCATTAGGCTTTAAAAAGATTTACAGAGAAACCACTGTGACCTCAGCGCGGAGCTCGTTGTGTTTGTTTATCTGTGAGTCCGTCTGGACGTAGCCAATCAGACGTACAGATTCAACAACTTTTCACTTACTTTAGGTCATTTAAACTCAAATCCCTCTCTCTCTCTCTTTCTCTTTTCTTTCTTCCTCTCTCTTTCCGTCTCTGGTCAAATAAGGAGATAAAGTTTAGGAGCCAAATATTTTCCACTTAGGGTTTTTTGAGACACTCTGGAAATCTCCTCCTCCTCCTTCTGTCCGTCGCACACTCACTCTCTCTCTCCGCTCTCCGCCCGTTGTAGTCTGTGATGTAAAGATAGCGGAGCTCAGATGACAGAGAGGGACCACGGCAAAGACAGGGAGATAATTGGAGCAGTGCGGGCTCGTTTATAGATAGCGATTGCAGCGTTTGCTTCTTGTATCCTACTCTTAATGTGAAGAACAGTTTCCATGGTTTATCCTTTATTGGAACTCTGATGCTGGAAATCGCTGATATGTTTTGAATCGGCGTCGGTATGTTTATGTTGTGTCAACTGAGTGTTTACCTCTGTTGCTGATGTGTAATCCTCGTCTAATTTACCGTATTATCTTTTTCTCCAGAGTGTCAAACAATGAGAAGAAGTCGGAAGCGGTGAGGAGTGGAGTCAGAGCGATCTCCGTCTCAGGTAAGATAATTAAAAAACAACACATATGTAGAGGTGAGATGAACTCCGTCAGTTCGCTCCTTTCTTTCTCTTCCTGTCCTCCCAACATCCGTTTCTTTTTTTCTTCTCATCTCTCATTGTTTTCTCCTCTGTGGGGACTTCCTCTCCCTCTCTCATCCCATCCTCTCTGTTCCTACATTCTTTTTTGTTTACTTCCTCCTCTCCCCCCTTCGGTCTTTCACACATCCCTCCCCTCATCCATTCACTCTGTCTGTGTTTTTTTTTTCCTCTGTCCTCTCTCCCCCTCACTTCCTCATTGGCTGAAGACCTAGTGACATCGACGCCTCCTAAGCCAACCAAGGCGCGGCGTTTCCTCCTCCCCTTTGTCTTCTGTTCAGATTCGCCGCCCAACGGTATCCTCGGCCCTGATTGGAAAGTTCGTAGAGGAGCGTATCCACAAAATTGTAATGTGGGGAGAATAAAGATGCCTGATTTAATCGTCGTGGTTATTGGGTAACTCGCATCATGTCCGGAAAAACATCTGTGGAAGCGACTTAAAAGTTTAACTCTGGCTTCCTTGATTGGTTTATGAAGTAATTTGGTTCATATGGACTCTAAAAATAATGGCCATTAAATTATTGTCAGAGATTTGGCAACTTTTTTACATTTTTAAAGTGAACTGTCAATTGTTTTGGGATTAAAACAGCTTCAAGTAATTTTAAGGATGCTCTCCTCTACTCAACTCTCTTTGTCCTCGCTGCGTGGTTGCTTGAACTAATTAAATCCTTCACAAAAGGACAAACAAAACTAAACCACAATAACTGGTGTCCATGTTGCTGCATATAACCAAGCATTCAAACAACTGGGACACAAATAAAGACGACTCTGAGAGGTATCTCCTGTAAAACCTGAGGTTTATGTCTGTTGTTGATGCAGTAGTGATACATTTTTAATCGTAACTCTCCAGCTGTTTTATATTTTACCTCTCACATTTAGATTAAGTATTCAGATTATTCCTGAGCCTGTTGATGAGGGCTGCCAAAGATCGACATTTTCAGTTTTACTCTTTGTGAGATTTAACAGAACGATGTGACTGGATGTACGGAGACGGAGTAAATTGTTTCTCTCAAGTCTCTGTTCAGCCCAGAACTTGCTGCTGAGGTCAGCGTTTGGTTATTTTAAATCTTTATTTTCAATGTTTTATTGCAGTCAATTCAAAGAGGCAGAGCTTTATTTGTGGCCAAGTAGTGACGCATCGCTCTGTTTGAGGTCAACCACTGAGCATCTTCCCCATCAAGCAACTCATCACTATCAGCTCAAGATTGTTACTCTGTGATCAAAGACAAGAACTGTCATAAAAATCTAAATAATGTTCATGATAAACACTTAAAAGTTAATTCTGCAAAAAATCAACTCTTATAGATGAGTTGAATGTTTCCTGCAGTGAGGTTGACATCCTAAGTGGGTCAGAAGATGCCCTCGTGTCTCCATCTGTGGCTTTGGCAGCTGTCGTCAGTAGCTCACAGGACGACTGACAGAAACAAAGTCGTGGATCTGAATGGCAGCTGATTTGTTGTAGAGACGTAGAAACTTCTCCTGCTGCAGAATCTAACCCAAACCCTACTTTTAAAATATTTAAAATCTTAAATCTGAAGTTGAGTGCAGGCATTTCTCTCACTTTCTATATTATTTAGGTTCTTCTAGTCCCTCTAAACTCATTCTAAATCAAATGTAACTTAACAGGGGGCATCTGCTTTAAAGGTAGAGACTCAATAACAAACAAACAATTTAATTTTCAGTTTCTCCTTCAGGTTGTGAAGCTTCTTTACAAGCTTTTATGTCTTAATTCAATTATTTCATCATTTCTAATCATTTCTCAAAGAATTTTAAATGATGAAGCCTAAAGATACCTTTGAAAACTGGGCTCCTGATTGGAGATCCTCTGAGTGAATTGCCGGAGTAAACAGGGGCCAATGCCGGGACTAAAGAACAAGTCATATTGCTGCTGTTTTCTTGCACTCATTCATTTCTTTGCCATGTCATCTTCACAACATTAATGGAAGCTGTTAACTCACTGGAGACATTTTGGATCTGTACTAACTGCTCGCTGAGTTTTTGGCTTTTGCAGATCCTGCGACATCTCCCAAGTTGTTTCAAAGCTTTTCATGCTCTAACCTCTCCTCTCTCCTCTTCTCTCTTCTCTCTTCTCTCTTCTCTCTGCTCTCTGCTCTGCCTCCTGCTCTTCTCTCTTTCTCACTCCTCCTCCTCTGCTGTCCCATTTCCCGCATGCTCTCCTGGACCCTGCAGAAGATCTTAGTGGGGATGGTAAAGTTATGCTGTTGTTTATCAATCTCTCCGTTGTTCCTTCTTTCTTGTCTTGCAATACACGGCACCCTCCTGCAAAGGATAGTGTGTGTGTGTGTGTGTGTGTGTGTGTGTGCCTGTGCGTGCGTGCGTGCATTCCTTCTTCTTTAACAATAGCTGTAGTGGTCTATTGGGTAATACAGTGTGTAATATGCAGTGTTGATTAGTATGTGTTGTTCGTCATGTTTCAATGACTGGAAACATGAATCTATCACCAGTAGCTTTAATGGGTTTGATCTGTTAGAAGCTACAGTGGCTCTCTACTTTAGTTTTGTGTTTTAAGATGTTTGTGTGTTCGTATCCATGTCTATTGGTGATTATTTTGAAATTGGATCGCCACTAAATTCCCACTAAATTTAAAATATGTCTGTGTATAACCACAAGAAAAAACAGAACTAGTAAATGAAGCAATATTTTCTCTGTAAGGGAACCTCTCCAAACCTTTCTCTCTGCACGCACACACACACACAAGCACAAAACACACACTCATGCACACGCCCACACAACACATGCAAAATCATGCACACGTGTACTTGCATTCATTCATACACACACACACACACACACACACACACACACACACACACACACACACACACACACACACACACACACACACACACACACACACACACACACACACACACACACACACACACAGTGGAGCAGGGAGAGGTTTGCTGGATCTGAGAGCGGGTGCATTCCTGGCTATAATGGGCAAACTAGATCACACACACATGCAAGGGTACACACACACACACACACACACACACACACACACACACACACACATTTCCCTCCACTGGAAGCAGAAAGAGACGGAGTTAGACCAGTCAAACTTAGAAACAGTTTACTCTGTAGAACAAAAACCACATGAGCCTGAATATGCAACGATACAAACAATGGACCTCACAGCACAAACGGCCACATCAGTGGGAAATTGTTCTCATTATGTGGAAGCAGAGCTGCAGATTTAAAAGCAACAAAAAGTCAGAGAATAGTTTGAAATCAGAAGTTAAGCATTTTATTGCCACTGATGAAACTGACTGAGAAAAACCATCTGTATGTAAGATGAGAATTTTAGTATGTATCAGTACCATTGGCTAAAGTTGTTGTGATTGGCCTGATCAGTTTCAGGACAGATGGAAATCGGTCTTGGCGAGAGCAGAGTCGGACTCCTCTGCGAGAGCCAATAAACGAGCTCACTGATTGGTCTGATTTCCAGGCGAACCCTCAGCAAGTTAGTGTAAAAAGCATTAATGTCAAAAGTACTTTATTTCTTCAATAATCAGCACTTTTCAGTTTTATTTGCATTGGCAAAGATTCACCGTTTTTATTTAGCCTCCTTTACATCAACATCTAATCCAGCTTATTCTAAACGGCGGGTTGTTGGGAAATATCTTGAGATAATCAGCCACTGGCTTTAGAGAAGGATTTCTGATCAATTTGGGGACGCGTTCCCACAGAGCCTGATGAATCCCCAACCATAGCAGTGAGCGGAGAGAGAGAGAGAGAGAGAGCGAGAGCGGGGGGGGGGGGTATTCAGGACAGCAGCAGATGTTTGACTCTCGTTTCCAACAGCTGAGTCTGCACACTGATTTTATTTTAAACACCACCATCTGGTTGGGACTGACTCAGTCCATCTCTCCCTGTCTTTTTCCTGCTGCGTCTCTTTCTCTGCCTATCACTCTGATTCTGACACAGATCTGATCCTAAACGCTACCATCTGCTTACATGACAGCCACACACACCATTTCTCCTCTTCTACTGTGTGTGTGTGTGTGTGTGTGTGTGTGTGTGTGTGAGAGAGAGAGTCTCCCTCTTCCTCTTATATCCCAGTCTCTCTCTTTCTTGTTCCGTCTCTCCACCCGTCTCCTTCGCACTCTCTCCTTTCTGTCTTTGCTTTTCCATCCCGGGCCGGCTACTCCCTGCACCCCAGCTGCTCTCACACAGACAGATATGCACAACACATGCTCAGCTGACCTTCTCCGCCAAGTGTGTGTGTGTGTAACAGAGAGAGGGAGAGAGAGGGAAAGAGAGAAGCTACGTGGGTGTTGCTTCTCTCTTGAGTTGTCGAAACTGAGTTTGTTTTAAGAGTTCGCTGCTTTACGTTTAAGTGTTTTTGTGGAGTTTTATTCTTTTGCTGCACACGTTTGACCGTAGTGGACGGATGGTAAATAGAGCAACATGTGCACAACTGTCTTGTGTGTGTGTTTGTGTGTGACGTATATACATGTATGTGTGTGTGTGTGTTTTCTTTATTGTTTTCATGTACCTTCAGTTAATTTTACACCATTTCATGTTGCAGAGACCGATGACTATGCAGAGATAGTGGATGAAGAGGACACGTACACCATGCCCTCCAGTAAGTAACTTCTCCCGTCTCCACTAAAGAAACCTGTTGTTCTTCAGTCAAATGTTTTATGCTCTCAAACAAACATTAAATTGTTCTACTATCTCTTAAAAAAGAGCGTGGTGTGAATCTCCAACTCACACAAGGAGTTAGACATTCGGTTTGGTAGCGACTGATCAGATTCAGGCCAGTTCTGCCGTCTTATGTAAACAGTGGAGACTCAGGCTGCAGGTCACGGAGGCTACAACTCAAACATGTGGTTCATGGAGACACGTTACATCTGTCGGATACATTCATGTGCTGGTGCGTTTGGCTTTAGCCTCTCTGCAAATACTTTTAAAGTTGATTTACGTATTTGATTGTTGGGACAGAGAACAGTGGATTGTTCTTCTTTCCTCACAGTCTTTTTTTCCTATCGTTCTCCGTGTTGCTTTATTTGTGCAGCTTTATATCTTTTCTTTTTTTGGTTCTCTCGGCAGACTTCCCCTAAACACACTTCTGACATATTTTCCTGCTCTGTCAATGAGTTTGCACCATCTGCTCCAAGTATAAAATAAACTGTATAACATTCGTTCCTTTTAAACCTACTTTTTAACCTTTCTGTGGCAGCATCAGCTCAGTTTTTCATCCACTTATTTATGCACTAAACATTTAATATAGAATAAAATTGGTGGATTGTCTTTCACTATAAATGTGTGTGTGTGTTTTCTGAGCTATTTTCAATCTTAAAGCAGCTGTCTGCCTCTCCCCTCTCTTCATCTCTCTTCATCTCTCTTTCTTCCTCTTTCTCCCATCGCCAACACAGTGAGCTATGGAGTAGTCGAAGGTAAAAACTGTCCGTCTCTGTCGCAGTCTGTCTTACTGAAAACTCTTGATGTTTTGAAATGTTTTTCTCTGCTGGGCACTCATCTAAACTATAGGGACAAATTTGCCTCAAGTCATTTTCTTAATTTAAACCTGAGTAACTGTATCAATGATATAAAGAGTCAGTGTAGGATGGTTTACTTTTTTTCACAACTAGTACCCAACAAAGAAAAATGCAAAGATTTAAGGGGATAGAGGTTTGTCGTTGACTTGTGATTGTTTTTGTAGATTGAGTTCATTCAGGTCTGGTGTTGGAAATGAAAGAGAGAGAGCTAATCCATAAACAATTCAAAATGTTAAACGAGCTAAACTACCTCACAGTTATTTGCATCGTGTATCGGCTTGGTCCATCATGTTGGTTGTGACCATTGACTGTTCATAAAGATGGACGACATGACAGCCCCCCCCCCAAAAGTGAAGCCAAAACATCTCATTCACCACCTGGTGGTTGGCTGCTGTGTAGGTCCTAACTCCATGTTGGTAGATGGGACATGGATCAAACTAAACAGTAAAAGTACATCTCAAGATGGTTTCTGTCATTTTAGGTACTTCTTATCACACTGATGTTGTTTTTCCCGGTAAGGTTGATTTTAATTCGTATTTTGATGATATAAAAATGGACTGAAACACCCTGATGAACAGCTGAGACTGACAAGTGATTGGTTGAGTGCTTGTATCAGTGGGAATTTGCTGCCACAGCTCCGTTCCCTGATCGCCACAGTGCAGACTCTGGCTCCAAATGCTCCGAAGAAGGCTTTTTGTTCGTATTTGGGATATTTTAGCTTCATTTCTGGATAGTGGGAGGGAGTGGCGGGGGATCGTCCATTTTTATATACAGTCTATGGTTGTGACATTTTTATTTCTTTATTTTGTTTTGGAATGATGATTATAGTTTGTTTTGTTTTCCTTTAAGTTCTCTGTGGGTTTTGTCTTTTCATTTGAAGTGGTATTTAATTTCCTGTGAGGGAATTTGCCCTACGGAATAATTGCATTAAATCTCCTTGTAAAGGAATGCAATTGTGCAATGCTGCATTTGTGATTCTAGTGCATGAATCTGTTGGTTTGCTTGATTTTATTTAGCCCAACACACTTTGACAGTGTAAGTTCATGATTGCCATGCGTAAACCTCTTGAACTTACTATTAAGTCAGTTTTAAAGATGTTTGATTCGCAGCTGACGTTAATAGTCCTCTGTATATTCACATAAATTATTTTGGACATACTCGCACTGGATCTGAAGTATGTTCAGCTCTGTCTGGGCTTGGCTGTACAATTTGTATACACAGCAACTGTTTATATATAGTGGGGAACAAAAATCTGAGACCACTTTGAAACATTTCGACATTGAACACTTTTCTAAAAAAACGATGCAGACCCAGGCTCCTTCTGTGTTTTATAAACGGACTCTTGATGTTTAAATGAACAGAGGCCTCAAGGTTATTACCTCAAATTAATGATCTCATTCATAAGTAATTGTTTATGTGTTCTCTTGCAGCTAATGTCGATACAGGAATCAGACTTTTGCTGTGCATGTGAACACAGTGTTTATGAATCATACATTTGTCTGTAAAATGGGTTAATGTTATGTTATGAATGTTGGTGTGTTTGCAATTTTGTGTTACAGTGCGCATGACAAGACAAACTGTGTATTTAGATAATTTTGTGGATGGGAATTTACTGTGGATTTACAACCCTGGGTCAATATGTATTTATACATATCATAAATGGTTTATTTAAAAATAACCCAATTGCCTGTGGATGGGGCTTACCACAATAAAATTAGAAATAATATCTAAGTATTTTTAAGTATCTTCATGCTTTTACTCAAAGAACCTGGTACCTGATACCATCCACTTTGTCTCGTCCTGGTAAGCTCCATCCATGTGGTCTAATAGAGAAGCATGTCAGATGTGAAGGGTCTTTCCCGTGCATGAATAACAGCAGGTGAATTTATCTCTATTCTTTTCTCTCTCCTCTCTCTGCTCCTCCTCTCTCAGCGCGGGACTATGAGATCCAGAGGGACAGGATCGAGTTGGGTCGCTGTATCGGAGAGGGTCAGTTTGGAGACGTGCACCAAGGGGTCTATAACAGCTCGGTACGTACAAATCAAAACACTCTCTAAATGTGCACCAATAATTAAATAGACTACCTTCTTTTCTTAAAGAACTTTATTATCAAGCCAAAATAAACCATTGAAGTTAAAAAATACTCAGTGTTCATCTTAATAACAAGTACAAATTAAAGATTACCTACTGATTATGATGATCCTGTACATACACCTGCTACAACAGGTCTGTGAAATTCAATATTATTGTTTATTCACTCACTGAAACTATATAGAGTTGATATGAACATACTGCAAATCCATCCAGGCAAATTGTAATCAAAAATTAACTATAAATCAATTGCTTGTTTTACATGTGGGACAATTTGATTGTTTATGCCATACAAACATGAATTTAATGAAATATAGTTTTTTTATAATGATATACGGTGTATATTTAGTAATATTAGATGTATAGGGTTGGATATGCTTCACTGCTAATCTGCTGACTTGTGTTGTGTGTGTTGCGCAGGACAACCCCGCTCTACCTGTCGCCATTAAGACCTGTAAGAACTGTACCTCAGACAGCGTCAGAGAAAAGTTCCTACAAGAAGCATGTAAGACCAGAGTGTGTTCTCTGCGTGTGACTCATTTCAAACTTTGACTCATTTCAAACTGTGACTCATTTCATGCACACTGGGTTTTGAATGCGTCTCCTGTTCCCCCTGCAGTGACGATGCGTCAGTTCGACCACCCTCACATTGTCAAGCTAATCGGAGTGATCACAGAGAACCCGGTGTGGATCATCATGGAGCTCTGTACGCTCGGAGAGGTACGCCTCAGGCTCTTTGTTTGGGTTTACAGAAGGAACTGTTTGACATAGTATCTGTATCCACTCTCAAAACCATTGTCTCTTAATACTACATCCCCGTGTTTCTGTCCCTCTCTCTCCACAGTTGCGTTCGTTCCTTCAGGTGAGGAAGTACAGTCTGGACCTGGCCTCTCTCATTCTGTTTGCCTACCAGCTCAGCACGGCGCTGGCCTATCTGGAGAGCAAACGCTTCGTACACAGGTAAACAGCATACAAAGCCCTGGTGATTAACTGTGTTCACCTCTCCTGTTCTTTGATGAATATTTAGCATCAAACAAATGATAAATAACGTCAATTTTCTTTTGTGCCTCACAGGGACATTGCAGCTCGTAATGTTTTGGTCTCATCAGTCGACTGTGTGATGCTCGGGGACTTTGGTCTGTCCCGATACATGGAGGACAGCTCTTACTACAAAGGTAGTGAAACACCATGAGCAGATACAGTACAAGGCTTTTTAATTAACATAGAACAGTGATGCATCAATATTTCAAGACAGTGTTTAACGTCCTGATGTTCCACGCTGTTATATTTAACCACCTCAACTCCACAGTCTTTAGTTTGTTTCATGCTCTTGGTTAATAGAAGTTAGCAGCTACCCAGAGACATCAGTCTTTTCCTGTTGCTTGTACTTTACCATCATCTACTGGTGACATTGGGCTACTACAGTTTACTTTTAGGGGAATCACCTATTCTACCTTCTCATTGGTGGATGCAGAATTCAACCATTTAACTTACAGATTTATTATAGCTATAAAAACCTGCTCTGTTCTTTATAGGTGATCTTGAATCTGCCGGTAGTTTGTCATCATCTGTGTCGCTCTTTGTTTCAGCTTCTAAAGGTAAACTTCCGATCAAGTGGATGGCCCCTGAATCCATCAACTTCAGAAGATTCACGTCTGCCAGTGATGTCTGGATGTTTGGTGAGATGTTTTTACAGTCTTTAAGAAACAGTGTTCATCAACAATCAGGTCCATCAAGTGTGTCTTTGTAAATCACTTCCTGTCTTAAATAACACTGCCTGTTATTTCCCGTGTCTGTGCAGGCGTGTGCATGTGGGAGATCCTGATGTACGGCATCAAGCCCTTCCAGGGGGTGAAGAACAACGACGTGATCGGCAGGATAGAGAACGGGGAGCGGCTGGCGATGCCTCCTCAGTGCCCCCCCACCCTCTACAGTTTGATGACCAAGTGTTGGTCGTACGACCCGAGCAAGAGGCCGCGGTTCACAGAACTCAAAACACAGCTCAAGTAAATAACATGAATTCTCTCACTGGTCATTGTGTTTTACAGAATTACAATTCTCTTGTTTAAACACATATAATGTGTAAATGTCGTATCAATTTATCATAGAATAATGAATAAGGGGATCTGTAATGTTTGTAGGAAAAAGTATTTGGAAAGAACCTAATTCAACATTTAACTTTGCATATGGTATATACATTATATATATACTTACTTCTGATTTATGTCAGCATCTAATAAAAAAATAAAATAATAATAAAATAAAAAACATTGAAATATATCTATGTATGTATAAATGTATATATCTGACTGCTAGTGTTGTGTGTAATTGTGTAGCACCATACTGGAGGAAGAGAAGCTTCAACAAGAGGAGAGACTTCGAATGGAGATGAGGAGACAAGTCACCGTGTCCTGGGACTCGGGAGGGTCTGATGAGGCTCCACCTAAAGTAAGACTCACTAACCAAAATGTTTCATCCACGACCGTTTCCTCATTCTCATTATTTTGTGTGTGCGTGTGGCTGGGTGGGTGTGTTGGTTTCTGTGTGTGTTTTGAATATGTAGTAAACAGTACAAACTTATCTTTGTGTTTGCAGCCCAGTCGACCAGGTTACCCCAGTCCTCGCTCCAGTGAAGGTTTTTTCTCCAGCCCTCAACACAACCACTTTCCAGTAAGACAAACACACACACGGACACACACGCACACGCACACAGGTGGCACATTTTCATAATCTGTTCTCTTTTTTATACTTAATGTGATAAATAGACAGTCATCAAACAAAAAATCCCCGACCAAGTTTCTTAAATCCAGTGAAGAAGCATCTGGGAAAAGTGAAGGAAAAGTACTAAATTAAAGTTGAACTATTCACAAATCTTAAAAACAGATCAATACATGTCTAAACTACGTTATCGGAAAAATATCTCGTCTGGTTCTATAAATCAGACTTTCAACTATCGACCTGATCTCAGGTCCCTGACATTTCCAGGTTGAGCATTTTATCATAATAAAGGACAGGATGATAAAGTCAGGACGAGGAGCGTGAGCTGCACGTGTCAAAGTCAAAGAGAGAAATGTGAAGGGAGAGAAAACGACGAGAGGAGACGTTCAGTGCAGTTATTCCTCTCCTCATAAACCGAGCAGACAGCAGGCATTTCCTGTAGTGTTGAAAGATACACACACACAGACGCACACGCACACACACACAAATCAAAGCCGTTCTTTCAGCTTTTATGGCAATAGGCCACTCTGCCTCTTTCTCTCTTGTCCTTATAAGGAGTGATTGTATAATTTGAGCTGCTGTTTAACTCAAACTTGATCATATCACAAGAAGAATAACATCTTTGTATTAATGTATCACACACTAGACTTTTGTTGAAGTACTCACAAGAATAATGGATGTTCCATATCAAATCATTACATGCTTGTTATTGAAGTTATTACAGTTTGCTTCATATAAGTATAATTGATAATATAATATTCTTATTAGTCATATGTAGTAACTACTATCATATACAAACTTGTCCTGTGTGTGTTTGTGTTCTTGAACTTTGGGCTTATCTCTGTTATCTGTTGTATTGAAATCAGTTTTGACTAAACCAGGTCTGATTTGCACAATAGTCATTGAATTTGTGCAATAGGACTTTTTTTATTCACCCAGACTGGAGTGAAGTGAAGGAATGTTGTTGTTCTCAAGGGAAATATCAGATAATTTCCAGACTCATAACATTGATATCAGTAATTTTATTAAATTACTTTATTTTGTCTCATGTGCTGCTGCGTCAGATGTATCCATTAACTCAAAATATCAAAGAAATTTAGAAATATCTTGTAAAGAAGGAATTATAATATATACGAAAACAGTATTTTACATAATTTATTTTTCTATTGCATGAAGTTTTTTCACAATTTTTCTCTAAAAGCCTCCAGCAATGGTTTTGGAAATGAAATTTTTTTTAATTTTTTTACGTGTTCTCTCAAATTGTCTGTCCCTCTCTTTTTCTCCTCCTCCAGCCGTCAGCTCATGGTGGTGTAGGAGGAGTAGGAGGCAGCTTCCCTCCTGCTGATACCTGGAATCAACACAGACCTGAACACACTGCACTGTGGAATCCCGGCATGGAGGTACACACACACACACACACACACACACACACACACACACACACACACACACACACACACACACACACACACACACACACACACACACACACACACACACACACACACACACACACACACACTTGTACATACATTATATTTTCCCGTTTTAATATTTTAGTGTCTATTATGGAATGACATGTTCTGCAATGGGCTTGAATTTAATGTTGAACTTTTACCTCGAACCCTAAACGCTCCGTGTTGCATCACTGCCACTTCCAGTCACACAAAGAGGAAACAGTAGATTACAGTAAATGATGAAGCAAAGTTTTAGTCTTCCCCAGATCACTCTTAAATTTCACAAACCAGAATTTCATTTACTTTTCTTCTGAACTAAACATAACAGGTTATTTTATAGCAGTGAAGCTCTGGCACTTCAACCCTATGGTGAAGTTGTTTTTTCAGTGAGACCGCAGAGTTTCTGTGTTTCGGAAAACGGCTACTTGATCCCTGAAATAATTTTTATTAGTCTGAGTTTTTAAGAAACTGGATAAACCTGAACCTGTTTATCCACTTTCTGCTTTTATCGACTAGTTTACCTAATTATGTAGTATGACTATATTTTAAAGAAAGCACATATTAAAGCAGAAATGTTTTCTACAGGAGGGTGGCTGTGTCGGCCAGGTTCTGATGGAGGAGAGGCTGATGATGCAGCAACAACAGATGGAGGATGACCAGCGGTGGCTGGAGCAGGAGGAGAGCTTCATGGTAACAATCATACACACATATAAATCATAGAAATATTCATTCTTACACAAGCAAGTGGTTTGTTTGTGGACTGCTGCCTTATTATGAGAAAACTGGAGCCTTACAGGGAACTTCTGGGGGTTTTCAAAGTGCGTCTCAGTCATGGGATTGTGACGAGTCTGAGAGATGTTGTGTTTGAGTTCTTGTTTTTAGAGGAGATTCAAGAAATCATGAAAAACTGCAACAACTAATTATAGATTGATCTTTCATTCAAATGCATTTGTCTGTCAACATTGATCAAGTGTTGAGACATTGGATTAGTGGCAATGAGTAATTTGAGGCTGTCAGATGAAAAAAGTGTGGTTTTCTCTGCAGGGTGTAACTTGGAATTGAATATAATAGTGGGCAAATTGGATCAGTTGCTGTTGTGTTATCTTTGAGTTTGCAGAAGTTTAACAGAATAGAGCTGGAACCATGAACAAAGTGGACACAATACTTTATAAAAAGCGAAAGTAAAACATCCTCTGTCAGTAAAAGAAAATCACATTTGTTATCTATACAAACCTTTGGATGTTGTAACGTTGTCACAAAATGTTGTTACACAGTCTGGTTAATTAAAAGCATCACTTATTTAAATATAGAAATGACATATTCCACTCAGTAAAGCAGCTCTTTGTGTCGTAGCTCCCGAATGAACTGAAGAATCTCTTTTTCAGATATTTGAACTGGCTGAGTGGTTGATTTTTCCCATCAGACACTAAAATATCCAGAATACGAAGCCAAATCATTCGTCCTTTGCAAAAACAAGTCTGTTTTTCTTCTCTCTTCACATCAGGTTGTTTTCCCTCTTGCTCTGATGGACTGTTTCTGTTTTGAGCCAGGAGTAGGGAGAGCACAGATAAAGAGGGAAAACACAGATGAGTGTTGTGAAGTTGGTTTGTGTGGGGGCCAGTCGGGATGCCACGTTTGAAAGGCCTGACAGACTTAATCACCAAATCTTAATATGTGGTATTTGCTTTTAAGACTATTTATGTCAGTTAGGTGGTGAAATGCGCTGGTGCAATACTATGCTGCTGATCCTATTTCCCAGCTGAACTGGACACATGAGAGGAAACATCCCTCATTGGATTTCATAAAATATCCCATTACTTAACATGACGTGATCTCTTTCCTCAATAAAATAGCTAATTTTCAACCACATCTAAGAGAGACTAACTTTCTTTCCACTGTCCTGGATGTACCAACCATTTAAAACCACATGTCCCTTCATACAAACAAGAAAGTCAGTGTGGTGAATTCAAAGACTCGGCTCTAATCTGATAATATCATGGTTGTGGAAGCTGAAAATAGTCGTTTGCCGAAATAAACATCAGAAACAATCAGTTCTGACAATCAGCTGATCAAACCACAAAGACGAATTGTGAGTGGATTATTTTATAAGGCTATTTTAGAAGTAGCTGAGTGAAAAGCTACATGGATGTAGATTATTACCCATTAAATATCTAAATAGGATTTTACCTGGTACTAATACATGTCTCCAGTGTACATGCTAATAGCTCTGTCCAGCTCACATCCTCGTCATGTGGAATGCCTGAAGATGAAAGGCTGAAGATGAAAGCAGTGGAAAAAAACAGACTTATTCATTTTGATTTGTAACGTTGATTATGTCAGAATCCATCCTCAATTTTAAAGGATACTTGTGTTGCTTTTTCAGTTTTTCTTTCCTTGAGTGAATTTTAGAGACTTTTTGTAAAATGTCTGCGAAGTCGAAAAACGTAAAAAGGGATACTTTGACAATTCACTTTGCTTGTTGGAGAATTATGTGGCAGAAGTTATGAAGAAGCGAATACCTGCTGGTAAAATCTGGAAGTAAACTTTGTGATAAATGACAGGACGATCGACAGGAGAATGAAAAAAGTACAAAGAGAGAGAAGGAAAATAAGTCCTGAAGAAAGAAAGAGATGAAAACTTGGGGAGTGGAGGACAGAGGGAGGGAGAAAGGAAGTGGGATTGGCATGAGCAGTGGAGAGGGAGGAACGAGTGAGGAGTCGGCCATCAGAGAGAGGGAGATGCAGCGAGATGGAAAGAGTGGGAGGGAGAAATGGAGGAGAAAGTGAGGCGGTTCATTGGATCTTTCCTTTCCAGGATTTTGGGTCTGTGGCTTTAGTGGAGCTTTTTCCTCCTCTGGAAAAACTCTCCCTCTCCGTCTTTTCTTCCCTCCATTCTTCCCTTACTCAATTCATCTCTCTTTCTCCGTTCATTTTCTTCCATCTCTGCAAACAGTCGTCTTCGCTCTCAGTTTTCTGTCTGCACTAGTTCCTCTCGTCTCCTTTTCTCTCTGATTTTTCACTCCATCTTTTAAGTTTTTCTTTGCTTCCATCTCTCTCCCTTGCTCTCATACTTGTTCGTTCCCCATCTCCGCCCTTCTTTCGATGGCCTCCACTTCCTCCTCCCATCGTCTTCAGGCTCTACTCTCCCAGGATGCATCTCTTCAAGGCGTGCTTCACCAAAACGGTACTGAAACTGAGACAGAAGAGGGAGGGGTGAACGGCAGTGGCAGTCACGTTTGACAGTTGTATAACGTTGTGTGTGAACAGTCTGCAGCGCGGAGGTTTTCTCTATGTGACTTCTGTTGTGTTTATCTGCTGCTCTTGATCATGACGATGTCAAATTGTGTTGGTTATTGTGCAGAGTAGATGAAAAGAGGTGGAGTTTAAAAGCTGCAAAATCCTTTTCTGCTTAAATTGTGCATTTTTCTCTCGAAGTCTGGTTTTGGGCTTAAAAAGAAACAGTGCATTAGCTGCTTTGCAAAGGCTGTTTATCTGTGTAACCTTGAAAAAGTGGGATATCATTTCACTATAACGGAAACTGCAAGGAACCACATGCTTATGTCCATTTTGTGTCTCTGTCTCTTCCTTGCAGAAGACAGAGTCCAGAAACAGCAGAGGAAGCATCGACAGAGAGGACGGCACACTACAGGCACCGGTCAGTCACTGTTGTGTGTTTTGTGTTTGTCTTGATGGATGAACATTTTGTTTGTATTTATATTTAAAGAAAATTCACAATTGAATTTCCAGTCACATGAGGAATTTGTGTAAATAAAAAAAAAGGTTAAGGGAAAGAAAAGTAGGAAGAGGGAGGACTAAGGTAGCAGCGTGGCAGGCAGGCCTCTGCCTACACACCAATCACATGACCACTGTGGGCTCATGGGAAAGTTAGACCCATTATTCCATTATTAAAGACTATTGACAGTTTGAAATTATGCCATAAAAGTTATTTAGCATTAACTTGTTTTGTGTTCTGTGTCTGCACAGAGTGGAAGCCAACACATCTACCAGCCTGTTGGGAAACCAGGTGAGAGAATTATCACACTGACACTCACACTTACACTTTCAACAAAAGTTATAAAAGTAGTCTCAACAAAATATGGTAAAAGTATTCATTATACAGGTCATATTTTATATAATGTTTTGGGTAGTTTAACCTTGTGTTCATCAACCCATCACATTATATTACATTTTTGTGATCAGCAAGTAACAACTGCATCGTTGTAGAAAGTAAAATATTTCACCTTAAACCTTGGAATGCGGACAAACAAACAAACAAACAATAAAGTACTGATCAACATGTGTCCTACTCAGCACGCTAGCCTGCTCCAACCAATGACACGAGCTGACTCCTTTTTTCCAGAACACGTAGCTCCTCCTAAGAAGCCACCCCGCCCTGGAGCTCCTGGTCACCTTGGCAACCTGGCCAGTCTCTGCCCTGTGGACAGCTACAACGAGGGCGTCAAGGTACAAACACACAAACACACAAACACACACACGCAGTAAAGTGACGGATGCTAAGATTATTTATCCTCTTTTACCATGGACGTCATGAGCTGTGTTAATCTCCCACTCTGACATATTCTTTTTGATTTGATTTTGATTGTGTTAATGGCTTGTGTGCTGAGCCATGTTTTACCTCTTCTGTGTTTGGCTTTGCCCTAATGTTCTGTCCCCTCCTCTCTCCCCCGTTTACTTCTTCTCCCCCTCTGTCGTTAACATCCCTCCATCCTGTTTCCTTTAACACCCATCGTCCTGTCCTCATTCCATATCCTCCTTTTCTCTCTGCATCCATCACCTTCACCAACCCATCTCTCATGCACACTCCCACTTCACTTCACCCTCTTCTTTCTTCAAACCCCCCACCCCCAACCCTATAGCCATGGAGGGTAAGCTGATCTGTGTGTGTCCGTTATCATCGTAGAGTTAGTTTCCTCTTAGTTGTCGTCATTTTGCGTAGAACATCCAAGTTTTTTTCTTCTTCACCAGAAACGTAGAAAAATATCTATCGGAAAAATCAGACGAAAAAAAGAAAACTTTGTTGTTGTCGTTGGTAGCAACAGTAACAATGAGCCAAAGAGCCACTGGTTATATTTTGGTGACGTCAACAATCTTTTTATGAGCTGAATATTTCTGGTGAAGAAGGATAAAATGTCACTGTCTGTGGTTTAGCACAAATAAGTAGATGAACAGTAGATGTTGCAGGACAGGACAACAGGACATTACCATCGTTAGCAGGAAGTTAGCTCCTGTCATTAACACTTTGTACTAACAACCTACACACTCGTCTGTCACTGTAGGAAATGTGAGGTATCCAGTTTCTAGATAGAAATGCATGTAGATTGTAATAGTCTCAGGTCGGTATGACGTGTGTGTGTGAGTTTGAGGGAGATAGTGTGTGTGTGTGAGTGAATCCTCTAGTTTTCTTCTAGTTTTTGTGAAGTCACATACTGCCTCCTAGTGTTTTGTCTGTGTAATTACACTCCCCTCATTGACAGGCAGCTGAAAATGTAACTTTGTCACACAAACAAACAAACAAATAAAATGTCTCTCCTGTCCCGGTCCAGTTGCAGCCCCAGGAGATCAGTCCGCCTCCCACCGCCAACTTGGATCGTTCCAACGACAAAGTGTATGAGAATGTGACGGGATTGGTCAAAGCTGTGATTGAGATGTCCAACAGGATTCAGCCTGCAGCACCAGAGGAGTACGTGCCCATGGTCAAGGTACGATTCCAACCTGAGTCTATGGAAGAAGCTACAACTCAGTGTCCCATGAACTTTATCCTGCATTGGTTTACTTATTACTTTTTTAAAGTAATGAGTCTTTATTAAATTGTGTTATTGTGTATGTTAACTCAAGATACAAAATGTGTGTGTGTGGCAGGAGGTGGGTCTGGCTCTGAGGACCCTGCTAGCGACAGTAGATGAGACGATTCCTGTGCTGCCAGCCAGCACACACAGAGAGGTAAACACACACTCTCCTTACAAAGCAACACACAAAGTTTTACTCTGCTTGACTTCGACTGCACGCAGCACGAGTAACGCATCACAACGGAACCACAACACATGACGTCATCTCAATAAAATAGAATAAGCAGCGTTTCTGTCAAAGCCTCCAACACAAACGACACAACTTTATGAATGTGAAGCATTAAATCGGTGGATTCTTCTTTATCGTGATTTCTATGATTCGTTGACGTGATTCATCAGCTGCTGTTTCTGTCGTCACAGATTGAAATGGCTCAGAAGTTGTTGAATTCCGATCTGGCAGAGTTGATAGCGAAGATGAAGCTGGCTCAACAGTATGTGATGACGAGGTGAGAACACGACCACATACGCTGCTGGACGCTCTAATAATAAACCATGTTGATGTTTCACACTCGCCTTGTGTTTTCCCGCACAGTTTGCAGAAGGACTACAAGAAACAGATGCTAATGGCAGCTCACGCCCTCGCAGTGGACGCCAAGAACCTTCTGGACGTCATCGACCAATCACGACTCAAGATGATCACCCAGACTCGCCCACACTAGCCCCCCGGGGATCCAATCAAGCCTGGTTGCTGATGATGATGTTGCTGTGGCGACGGAAGAGAACTTTTAGATGGATATCAGTGATGGACGGATGAAAAAATATCGACTGACTGAAACAATCATCTCCCTCTTACCTTCATCACGTCGTTTCCCCTCTGGCAACACTCTATTGGTCGATATTGTGTTGTTTTGTACTTTTTGTCGTATTATTTTTATTTTTTTGCTTTTGTATCCAGATAAACGCTCGTCTCTCTCATCACGTATCCTGAAAACATCAGTACAACTTTTTTTAAACCGTTGAGTCAAGCAGAGGCTCCTTTTGCAGGACCGTACGGATGTTTGGGTGAATGGACGCACACCGTAAACCCGCCGCGTAAACACAACACTAACCCTCTCCGCACCGGCAGGACGTAATAACTGGAACTGAAGAGCCAGAACGACGAGGATAATGAAGACGATTTCATAATGTTGTTGTTTAAACATTCTTTTATATCACTATTGATTATTACTTCTCTTCTCAGCCTGGACTCTCACAGTAAGTCGACAGCTACTTCAGCCTTCTCTAAACGTGTACGTGCACAAATGGATTTACACTACAGCTGCTCGTTGATGTCATGATTTCATCTCTTTCTTCTTTTTTTTTTTCAATCTTCCTCCCTAAATATTTCTATCTCAGGCATCGAGGCATAAAACATGAAATATGAAAGGTGAATTTTTGAAGAACAAACTAAATGTCTTTTTAATGGTTAAAGAACATTTGAAAAAAACTGCCACAGGCCACTTTTTAAGTTAACTACATAGTAAATATACAAAGAAGCTATATTTTTAACACATTTCTGAGGTGCGAGTGAAAAAGGGAGATGGGTGAACGGGGGGGGAGTGGAGATGGAGAGGTGGAGGAGGGGTTGTCTTTTATATACCATGGAGGTGCTAATTACATTGTATCGGTCGCCCTGTGCCAAATGAACTGATATTGACTTTAAAAAAGGAACATTTCACTTAAAATACTCAAGTCCATGTGGTGACGTTGTTGCTTTCAGTGTATTTGAGCCGTAGACTGAAAATAAAGATGGACGACATGACAGCTTTCCAAAAGTGAAGCCAAAACGTCTCGATCGCCACCTGCTGGCTGGCTGTAGTATAGTTTGAAAATCCTGCATCCTCCATGTTAGTATATGGGACATGGACCAAAGTAAAAAGTCAAAGTCGATTGTTCAAGCTAGTGTATCTTCAGAATTTCACTACCGTGACTGCTTCGAGACTCCAAACGAGCAAGATGGCAGCGTTCGTGTTTGGGATATTTTGGCTTCACTTCTGAACAGCGGGAGGAAGTGGAGACTCTACTTTATTTTGTATAAATAGAATAAAATCTCTCTTTTAAAAATGTCTCAGTGTAGGAAATATAGCATTTACATTAAGCAGAATACACACAGAAAGATGGAGACATTCCTAGATCAGCAGGTGCACAGCACTGTTACCAAATCCCAGAGATAAAATTAGCTTTCATTAAAATATAGATAAAAAAAATCAAGCTACACATTTGTAGTGCGAGTGTGCAATCAGCCCGAGGACAGTGTGATGTTCAAATCCAACAGCAGAAATATCACAGTAGTTTTAAGGATGGGGTGATTATCCCAGAATAAGGTACTGGGTCTGTTGGAGTCCATCTTTACAAACAGTCTGATTCGAGCCAGATGTGTCCGTCATGTTTTTGGTTCCTTTTGTCTTCACTTTCATTTTCACTCAACAATATGCAACACGACATTTCAGTTTCACTACGTCAAATTTATTGTCGTTTAGTTCAGGGTCTTTAAAAACTTATTTTAGGGGTGAATTACAGTTGCAGATTCATGTATGATTGGCTAAAAGTTTATTGAACTTAATTTGTGAGAAGTTCGTATCTGCCAGAATCAGGTTCCAGCAATTCAAGTGTAATTACACATTAAAAACCAGCATTTATCTCCAATACTCAGCGAGGAAACTTAAAATATGAAGAATTCTAAACAGAGTTTGGTGGATCTGTTACACCAGCAGCTCATCTGGTTCAGGAAGCCGGGGATCATGGGTAATATCCATCTTTCAGTTGTGTTTAGGTTTAATGGGACTTCATCGTCAGAGAGTTACAGGCTTTGTTTTTGTCTCTACGTGAAAACAACTAATTAAGTAATCACCATGTGTGGCTGCAGAGGGCGCTGTTGCTCTGCAAAAGTCACGTGTCGCTTAAAACTTTGGGCTGGAGACTGAAATGAGATTTTTGAATTTAAAAATGTGTCCAACAGGATTTGCTCTTATTTCTCTCCAAGTCTTCCTCTATCTTTCTACCTCCTCTATCGGAGTTATTTATACCTTTTTTTATTCCTTCTCCTCTTCTAGTCTGCCACCCTTCGTTCCTCCTCTTCCTCTGTCCCCTGCGCTCTGTCCTCCTCTCCTCCCTCTCAGATTCTCTCTCTCCATTCCACTGTTCCCTCTCCCCTGAGGTGAGCGGTATTCTCAGGAAGGAGCCACATGTACAGTTGCTAAACCAAGCAAATAAAAACACTGTTATCATGAAGAACTTCTGTCAGCTGTCGTCTTTTATTTTATTTTTCATGTATTTCACTGTCTCTTTCTGCCTTTATTGCTTCTGAACAATGTGTGGAAACATAATATAAAAATTAGTTTCTTTATATGTATCTGCCAATTACTTTCCAAGACCTTTATAAGTTTGAATTCAGACTATTAAAAAGCCAAATGATTTTAAAATACATGTCAGCACAGTTATGTCAGAATGGCTTCAGAAGGTAAAGATTAAGAATTGTATTTTATATTTATTAGAGTAAATCTATCAATTTGAAATATAATAACCTATAATGACAGTGTGTTTTTAGAAACTTTGCTATCAAGTCAATAAACTGCAATCTCTCATTTCTGAAAGTTTTTTTCAGACCATGTGGACATGTAAATCCAGTGTGCTTTCATTAGAACTTGATTGGAGTCTCAGCTGTTCTCCATCAATGAAGCCTGAGTGAATAGACTGAAGCTCTTTGGGATCAAAGGAACATGACAGCCCAGTTTACCAAACATGAGGGAAATGATGCCCGGGTCTCATGAGATGATAACTTGTCTCCGTGCAGTGAATCAGCCTCCAGCTACGAGATGGGGCGATGACCCACACATCCAACATGACACTTGAGCAGCTTTGAGAACAAGTATCTCTCTCTGACTGTCTCTGAGCGGCTCAACCAAAAGCCAGACTCTAACCCCAGTGAACATCTGTGAGCAGCTGGATCCTTCTCACCTCAGCTGACGGAGCTCCAGAGGATCCGTGTGGAAGAATGAGACAAACTGGTCAAATCCAGGTGTGAGAGGTGTTAAAACTGACAGAGGCAGAATTAAAGGTTGTTGAGAACTGCAGAAACACAAAGGATCACTTTTCTCCATCTTTAATCAAATTAAAAATTAAATAAAAGCTAAATGTGTTTCCGCCCGGTTTCGAACCGGGGACCTTTCGCGTGTGAGGCGAACGTGATAACCACTACACTACGGAAACTGATGATAGACGTTCGGTCGTCAGTACAATTATATCTTATGAAAGCGTTGTGAAAGTGTATAACTGTGTAGTGACGTGTAGTGATGCGTTTCTTCCTTTGCGGCGTTTTAAAACAGATCATAATGAAGATTGAACATTTACAGTTTAACTTCCTCCTTTAAAAAAATGCTGCCGTGACCCGGATTCGAACCGGGGTTGCTGCGGCCACAACGCAGAGTACTAACCACTATACGATCACGGCTGGCCAATGGCGGGGATGCGGCTCGTGTGATGTCACAGGACTTTTGTATACAAATCCCTGTTTATGAAATGGTTTGTTAATTATATGAAAACTATTGTAAATGTAAAATGTGACACTAATAATACACAACAGCTGAATATTTAATTTAAACATAAACTGTAGAGATGGTTTTATATACAGTCTATGGTTTGAACCAACGTCTCGGTGACGTGCGTCTCGCGAGACTCCCGCAAATCCCGTCCAAGCGAACCCAACCCGGAAGCGAATGGCGGAACTCTTATCAGATCCACCTCACGCTTACCGCTCGTTGTGTTTCGCCCGCAGCTGCTGTTGTTTGGCCTGGACGCAGACTGGCGGGCCCGGGGCCGGATGTGAAAGCGCGGCACGATGTTGAAGCAACGATGTCGTCGCGTTTAACGACCTGGAAGAAGCGGATGGAAACGAGCCGAGCGAGCGACTGACCGAGTGACTGGTGGATTGAACACCGGTTTGTTTCCCATCTCTTCACAATATGAGCAGCGATAGTGTTACAGTCCGATTAAACACCTGAAAACAAAGGCATCTGAAAAGCGAACAAGTGTGTGACTTTAAATCATCCCAAGGCTGTTTTAAATAGTTTTAAACCTCCCTACAATTTGTAAAATGGTGGTAAGTCACCACCAAGACTTACTGCTGCAGTAATACTGCACATTTGCCCATTGTGGGACTATTAAAGGATTATTTTATCTTATCTTATAACAGCTGCAGGAAATCATGTCAGTGTAATGTTTCTGTCAGCGTCAGGGCCTCTGCTCCCATGACGACACATGAGGACCCGCTGGTATCTCGTCTGTCATCGTTTCTTTTTAAAACTCAGTGTCATATAAACAATGACAAAACCAGTGGAACCAGTTCTGCCCTCTGCTTATTGTCAACCTTCACCATGGAAAGGAAAGAGAGAGTGAAAATATGTTTTGCCCGGATGCAAATACATGATAATAACTTTATTTGTTGATGCACAGCAGGAAAAAAATGGTTAAAATACAGATGGAACTTCCTAAATGATAATGGGGATAAAGGAACAAAAACAAACTGGCAACCCACATGAATTCAGGAATATGTTTTTACGATAAAATAATGTTTTAAGAAGAAGTCTCAGACATACTTTTGGCGTCCAAAATCTGGGGGGAAAGCCTACCTGGAAGAGCGGAGGTGTCACAGCAGCAAACAAGTCTCCTTAAGATATGAAATGAAATGCTTAAAAATCGAATTGGTGTCATATTTATGTCTCTACGGATGTCTTAACACCAACACTGGCTTTCTGTTGAATCTTTAGGCCCAAGCCAGGAAAATCGAGCTATGTCATTAAGTACATTTTAAAAAATCCCTTTTAAACATCATACTTCACTCTAATCCTCCATCTCTGTCTCCTCCACAGACGTATGGCCTCTCTCCTCAGGTAGCATCTCAGCGCGGGGCATCATGTTTTTGAAAACGTCCTTCACCACCCTGATTGTGGGCGTGTTCGTGGTGTACGTGCTCCACACCTGCTGGGTGATGTACGGGATCGTGTACACCAAACCCTGCGACAGCCCCAGTGGCGAAAACTGCATCACACCCTTCCTGGCAGAGAACCCGAAACTACAGGTCAGTGAAGCAGACGGATGGTCCCAGCGATCGATCGGCTTCGATTCCACTTTGTCTTCTATTCAGCTGATTGTGTGGCTGGTTTGGTTGAAGTGCCAGTGTAGGAATAATGTCCGTTAAATGAAAAACAAATGAAATATGTTGAGATAATAATGTAAAAACACCTGTAATATCTCTGTGTCTGTTTACTAGTTAAGTATCTACACTGCACTGCGGCCCAATGCAGAGGGAGGACACACCCTGATCCACAGGGAAGAGAACTTTGACGTCAACAGCAAGTTTGAGAGGTTGGTGGGAAGATTCCTGGGGTCAGATCTGATTGGTTAATATAAAAGTTTCTATTATATAGTTCTTTTCATGCTTAATCACAAAGTGCTATTCTAAATATGTAGAAATTTGAATCAGAAAACCATGAAATATCATCTTTTAAGAAATACTAACTTTTGGAACATGACACTGAGCCCATGCATCATCTTTCCTCTCTTTCTTTCCCTCAGAATAGTAAATGTCTCCCTCCCTAAGAAGACCCGTAACAATGGAACGTTATTTGCACTAATATTCGTCCATCAGGCTGGCATCACTCCTTGGCAGGACCCTCGGCAGGTCCACCTTGTGGCTCAGCTCACCACGTACATGATCCCCAAACCGCCTGAGATCTCTTTGATATCCGGGGAGGATCAACCACTGGTATGCATGATCAGGTTTTCTCACTGAACCCTTCACTATGTCAGTCCGAGAGATGCTGCACACGTGTGAATCCTGTCTTCTGATCCTTTCTTTAAGAAAACTTTCTTCTTCACGTTACAGGGTCTGAATGAAGAAGGCCAGATGAACAAACTAGGTGAGGGTAACCATGCAGAGGGGGGCAGAGCAGGAAGTGGAGCCTCTTCCACGTCGGATCACCCGGTTTCCCACTGGCGTACGCTCCTGACACTTAACATTGTCGGCGATCACTTCATGTTCGACAGAGAGAACCTGCCGAGTGATGTCCACAGATACCTCAGAGCGTAAGACAATGAACACGTTTTGGTCGCGTTTTGGATACCCGACCAATGGAGACCACAAAAGTCAGTTTTCTTTGTCTATGTTTCAGATTCCAAGATGGTAAAAAGATGGTGTATCTACCTCTGCTGTTTGTCGATGAGCTCAGCAACCGGGTCAAGGACCTCGTGGTGAGTTTTCCCTTTAAAATAAATATTATGTAACACACAGCTGACAACTGACTCCCTGGTGGTTAAATTCACATTTCACTGAGTCATTCTTTTGAATAGAGAAATTATTCAGACCTATATTGGTTTATTTTCATCAAACCTCAGCTATGAAATGCTTCCTGCCTCAGAATAATATCAATAAAAAGTCCCTGATGAGCTGACAAGTGTGTGTATTCATTTGTTTGTGTGTGCAGGAGATCAACAGCACCTCCAATGAACTTCCTCTGACCATCTCTTACGACTCCATCTCTCTGGGGAGGCTGCGCTTCTGGATCCACATGCAGGACGCTGTTTTCTCTCTGCAGCAGTTCGGTATGTTTCCCCCCCCCCCTCTCTCTCTCTCACTCTCAGTTTGGTCCCTGTGTGATTATTTCTGTCTTAACACCTCATGTTTTTCCAGGTTTCACAGAGAAAGATGCTGATGAGATAAAAGGGATCTTTGTGGACACCAACCTCTACTTCCTGGCTCTGACCTTCTTTGTAGCTGCGTTCCATGTGAGTCCGACTTCAGATCGCTCTGCCACATAAGAGCCACATTCCACTGGACTAAATAAAATGGAAGAGAGCTCGGAGACAATTGGCCTAATGCAAAAGTCTAAGCATTGTATGATTTTCCAACTCACAAACTGCAGCCATTCTCTCCAGATATAAAATCAGTATAACAGACCAAACATTAAAGGTTTAAACGATCCTAAATTCTAATGCTGCCCCATCATCAGTTGTTGATTCTGATTTATATGCAGTTGATACTTGCGTTCGTAAGAGGAAATCTTTTACCCTCTTTTCACATATGACCTTGAACTTTTGCTTTTTTAGCTTCTCTTTGACTTCCTGGCGTTCAAGAACGACATCAGCTTCTGGAAGGAGAAGAAAAGCATGGTGGGAATGTCGAGCAAAGCAGGTGGGTCACTTTGTTCTCTCTGCCAATATTTATATATGTATGTTTTTTTGCATGATTGCTGACCGCTGTCTGCAAAAATGAGCCATCTGCCAAATGTCAGTTTAGCTTAGGAAATAATTAAAGAGGTGGCAATACTTTTATCTTTGCTTTATTAAGTGTTATCCATCGACCAGGTGATTTGTCAGCAGTGTTTCACTAACAAAGTGTGAAATGTTTATTTCTTTCAGTGCTCTGGAGATGTTTCAGCACCATCGTGATTTTCCTCTATTTGTTGGACCAGCAGACGAGCCTGCTTGTCCTCATACCCGCTGGAGTCGGCTCTATCATTGAAGCAAGTACACACACACACACACACACACACACTTTCACAACTGCACAGAGATTTAGATCTATTCAAAACAAAAGGGAAATGTAAATATGTTATTATAATCATTTTCTTTTCTCAGCCTTAACACCTTCATTGTTTTGACATTATTTTGACTTTGGGGTTAACAAAGTTGGGGGGAAATTTTGCGACTGCTGGTTTAATTATGACCAAGTCTAATTAAATATTCTGTGGATTGAGTGTCGTCTTTGTTTAAATTCTTTGTTTTGTATACGACACCTATATGAATGTTTAATATTTCCTGAATAACAGTTGAGATGTCTCTCTCCTTGACTGAAAGAAACATAGTAGTCATAATAAAGGCGATATTAAGTGGAATTTAAAAATGGTTAATTATATGAATCTCTTTAATCAATGTAAGATCTTTTTTATTTTGGATATTTTCTTTTTTGCAGGTATGGAAAGTGAAGAAGGCTTTTAAGATTCAAGTTTTCTGGAAAGGAGGCAAACCAACATTCCTGGTAGGTTTATGTGTTTAGTGTGTTAGTGAGTGTTAGTCTTTTATTGTGTGTGTGTGTGTGTGTCTGTGTGTGTCTGTGTGTTAGAGAGACACACATACATGGACTGGGACCTAATAGCGAAATAGTTATGAATTGAAGTTTAAAATGCTGCAACGAACAAATAAAGCGTGCAACTGTCTTTTTCTTCCGATCTAATGACGTCACCATTGTGCAGATTGTTTGAAAATGTGTTCAGAGGATTTTATTTTGTGTCTTTTCTGTTTTAACAGTTTGGCAAATTAGATGAATCCGAGAGGAGAACAGAGGAATATGATACTCTGGTAAGACAAACATACACAGATAACCATGACTTTAATTATTTAATACAGGTTTAATAAGCTAATCGTCACATGCTTTGTGTTTCTCTGTAGGCCATGAAGTATCTGTCCTACCTCCTGTACCCACTGTGTATTGGAGGGGCTGTGTATGCTCTAGTATACCAACGATACAAGAGGTGTGTGTGTGTATGAATAACAAGCACAGTATTTACTACACAACTAGTAAGTGTGTAGTAATTATGCCATTGTCTGTCTCTCTCTCCCGGTCATAGTTGGTACTCGTGGTTGATCAACAGTCTAGTGAATGGTAAGCCCACACACCCTTTTACCTGATCAATTCATAACTATCAATCAATGCTCTTCATTATTTGTTTCTAAAGAAAAGGCTAATCAAAGTGTTTTGTAACCTCTACAGGTGTATATGCCTTTGGCTTCCTCTTCATGCTTCCTCAACTGTTTGTCAACTATAAGGTCAGTTTATCACAGATACTGGATTTTATTATATTTCAGAAAGAGAAGTTCTTTCGTGGGAGAGAACTGCATCGAATTTTAATTGCGGTTATGAAGGAGACACCTTGTGAGTATCAGGCAAGACAAAAACGAGGCAAAACTCTGTATTATGAGAAGTGTACATTTTTTTGCTTTAATATGAAACTGTGACAGAACAAATCAGAATATGTCGAGCTGCAACAGTCTTGATAATTAATGGGAAATTGATCATTCATGCTGTTTTAAAAAAGAGATAATAGATTGAGTCACAAAACAACATTTTCCAGATGTTCGCTCTCATTTCTTAGAAACAAACATTAAACTAACTTGTTTTTCTCTGTTTTATTGTACAGCTGAAATCTGTGGCCCACCTGCCGTGGAAAGCCTTTATGTACAAGGTGAGAACAAAAACCTCGACAGTCAGTGAAATGACGGCTGAACATGGTTTCAACACACATTACTTATTAACTTAATGAGCACGTATAAGTACAACAGTGTTTATGAAGTGGGCTTCATTTACATTTTCTTTTCATATGTTAATGATGGGATTTGGGACAGAATTCTTTTTTATCCTTATCCTGTTTAACAAAGGAGGATTTGTTTGCTGTTGAGTAAAATAAATTTGTATTGATATTTATCAATTGATCTTCAACAGGCTTTCAACACCTTCATCGACGATGTGTTCGCCTTCATCATCACCATGCCAACGTCTCACAGACTGGCATGTTTCCGAGACGATGTTGTGTTTCTCATTTACCTCTATCAGAGATGGTACGTGCGCGCACACACACACACACACACACACACACACACACACACACACACACACAGACTCTAACCTGTACTTATATCTTTCTTAGGACCCTCAGTAACATATTCCATTTCTCTTCCACCCTGTCAACTAGATACCAAACCCCAGCCCTTACCTTAACTCTGAATCTCTAAATCTCTGCCCCTGTCTCTCTCCTCAGGCTCTACCCAGTTGACAAGACAAGAGTCAATGAATACGGGATTTCTTATGATGAGAAACCCAAAGAAAAAAAGCCTCACAAGGACTAAAGAGGAAACACAGATAATTGTTTTCCATGAACTGGAACCTGCAGGTTTTATCTTCTGTCCACTGCTCTCTCCCGATCTCATCTGGTGTCAACTGAGCTGGTTCAATGGTCCAGGTGCAAGTGGGGAAACATGTGTTTTGTGTCATCAGTTAGTTGTAAATGGACCAAGTGCATCAAAACGCTTGTTGGTTCTGATTCTTTTTTTCTCCACGCCGTCCCATAGTGTGAAGGGTTCCAAGGAAAGTTCAACATCTGCTTATCTGGCTTTTGCAGTCTGGAGAGTTGTTTTGTTTTGCAGTGTGTGACAGGTCAGTAACATCGATAAGTTCAATCTATAACTCTTTTTGAACTGACTTAACAAAAGGGAACATTTTATATGCGACGCTGCAAGAGTAAAACAAGGTGCCACTCTTATTTAAGATGAAACTGCCCCTTGAGAACCACTGTAAATATGATATGGAATCAAACTTAAAACAGCCTGAGCCTGGTCGTAACTGCTTCGAGGAACAAATAAATAAATACATGCAGGAGTTTAACACAAGAGCTGCTGAGTTCATCAAAGAAGCGTCATTCATTCAGACAGCATTTCAATGTTCTATCAATTAAATTTGGTTTGAACCACTTTGAACTGTGGACTAAAATGAGAAAAAACTGAGAAAAGGCGTTTTCACATTATTATTAATATTAATATTCCATATGTATCAAGTCTGATACATTAGAGCTCTCAGAAAAATCAATTCCCCACTCATAATTACAGCTTAAGTGTTGAAGTGAATTCAATTTACATGTCAGAACCTGGTAATGAATGTGACTGATATAACATGAAATCAGGAAAATGAGGACGACACTGAAACATAAATGGATTCTTTGTGAAAAATACCCGATGTGCTTTTCTAGAAATTGTCTGAAATTGTCCTAAAGGGCTGTCAACAATTTATTTTCCTCTTAGAAAACATAGATATGTAGAAATTTCCAATGTTTTATCCAGAATTACCACATGAACAAAGCAAACACATGTTAGCTGATCAATTCCAGAATGACTTTGTGTCACCTACATTTTAAAGTGATAATATACAGAATATGTTTTAAAATGACTGAGGCCGAAATAAAGGGAAAGACACCTAACATGTTAAACAATAAATGCATCACTTAAATAATGTACTTTTAATCTATGCACGTAAAAGATGGCTGCAGTAGAAGCAGATAAGAAGATTCAGATTTGTTGCCATGGCGATAAGGATGGATTCCTGTAATGTTTTGGAATCTTAACTTACGTTGGAAGCAGATTTGAGGATGCTGATTTGTTGCCATGGAGACGGGGAGAAATTGCCTCAACATTCCAGAATCTGCTGAGTTGAACGTGTCTGTGTCTCTTGCTCTGTCCACATGTTAAATGGCGCTGGCTTCCTCTGCACTGTAACACAGGAGGACACCTCTGAGAGCCACACTGTCCTTTACGTCCATTCTAGTTTTGTAGTTGCACCTGCTCAAGTATTTTTTACGTGTCAGGGCCAAGAAAATCTGATAGTGCCAAATGTGAAATGGATTCTTTGAACTGCTTTGTATGGTCACCATAAACAGACACTCACATTATGGTGGGGAACGGGTAAATGTTCGAGACTTGTGGAAAGTATTACTACATCTGGATTTACACAGTCACATTTTAATACTTTCTTCCATAGTTCAATTATCAGAATATATTTTGTCTGTGCTCAGAGATTCAGTGCAGATTTTTCTTTTCCAGTGTGAGTGCGTCCAGGAGAGATGCACCACACATTTGCCTTGAAATGATTTTGCTTATTGTGATGTTTGTGTTTTTGATTGAGATGTAATAAAATAACTGACTGAACATTACTGGTTGTGGATTTAATACCGCTGGACATTGTTGGCTTTGTTCATATTCTCTATAGTTTAGATTTGAGTGCAGGGTTGTCGGGCACAGTTACAACACTGCATCTACACCCAAGGTCTATTTTGAAGAAGATATATGAACATGTTGTATAAATAGATTTGAATTGAATTGAGGTAATTTAATTTAAACAGAAACATTTTAAACAAAATCTATAATGAATAAATAAATGCATAGAAAAGAGCAAGCATTTAAGGTACTTTAAATATTTGTTTATTATTATCTGTTTGAGTTTGTAACCCGTTGTGAACTTGCATTTGTGGATGTGGAACTTGGCAAGAAACAATATCAGATTAATGATTTTAATAAAGAAAACTGCAATATATATTTTATACTGACTCTATAGTAAAAAACAAAGTCAGAGAAAAAGTTATGAACTGATAAACGTCTATGGAGCACGTCTGTCGTCACTGTGTGCGTGCTGACGTCAGAGCCACGCAGCCCTGACGCAGGGTATATAACCGCAGCTCCCGCCCTCCGCTCCTCCCTTTCCGCTGCTGGTAGTCAACGTGCCTGAAGGTGCTCGGTTCTTCATCTGAAGCTAAGGCCCACAATCCGGCGACTAGCACCGTTAAATTTAGGCATCCGACCCCGCAGACACCAAACCGAACATCTAAAATGGCCTCCGTGTCCGAGCTCGCCTGCATTTACTCCGCGCTCATCCTCCACGACGATGAAGTCACCGTCACCGTAAGTGTCCCGGTTCCTCCCGCTTCGCCCCGGCTGCATGTCTGTGTTTCACCCCGGTAGAGGCTCCGCGCTGGGGGTGAACGCCTCTGAAATCTTAAGTGAGACCGTAACAGCTCTGAGGAGACACCGGGTCTTTGATAAATCTGTTAAAATGACTTATTAATGTGCACCGGTGTCTGTAAACAGTCATGTACCTGTCAAAATGGCGGCATGCTAGATGCTAACGTCAGAACCGGTTTGTGTGTCAGGAGCTCGTGTCTGTTTCATTTAAATTAAGTCGCTGTTGTTTCTCAACACGTGTCACAAATATGTAAACTAATGGTTGAAGTTGTTTATATTCCATTCATTCATGACAGGTGCTAGGAAATGCTAATGCTAAGCTTCACACCAGAACACTAAACTTTTATCATCAGGAGTGTGACTCTGCTGAGTTCAGGGTTTAACCGCTGTTACAGAATATTGTTAATTCAGGTTAAATAAGTTTCATCCATCTTGTTGCTTCAGTGACTTGTTGATACACGTGGAGGCTGCTCCACTTCCTACAGAGCTGCCGCTGCATATATTACACATGCGCACTAAACCCACGTGTGTGATCATATCTGAGGCAGCATCATATACATATTCTCTTATTTTCTCACTTTCACTCTGTCAGACAACTGTGAAATGTTGGTGTCTTAAAGTATGTTCAAAGACTGTAAACCCAAAATATGTATTTTGCAATCATAACAGGAAATGCAGTCAACCTACTCAAATTAAGTTAGAAGCATTAAACTGTGATTATTAATCTGGTCGTATTTTCTGCCAATAGTTTTTAATTGACAGAAGACCAATCAGTAATCTAGCTTGTAATATATTGTATGCTCATTATTTATATTAGGAGTAGTACCTGTATATGTATGAATTGTTTTTTGTAACCACATGTCTTGTGTCTGCAGGAGGACAAGCTCAATGCTCTGATCAAGGCTGCAGGAGTCACTGTGGAGCCTTTCTGGCCAAGTCTCTTTGCCAAGGTGAGGGATGGACACATGTGACGAGTCGTATGTGAAGTGCTGCTGTATCATGACATGAAGACGTTGATTATTACATTTGCGGGTTTAAACCTGTGGGGATTTCAGAGTCGCCTGAGCTGAGATAAATTCTTCCACAGTAGAATATAGACAACTGTCAGCAGGACAGAAGTGATGTGTTAACATCCCAGAGTCGGTTTACTGCTTAATGGATTATTGCAAGAGGGAATGTTAAATGTGAGTACCTAAAGGTGTAATAGGTCACTGACACTGTAGGTGAAGTTGATCGTATAAGTAGGACAAAATACGACCCTCTGCTCCAACTGAATTTCCTTTAATGGGCGACATTTACAATCTGTTATGGGAGTCGTCACTTTAGGTTAAGATTGAGAGGAGTGAGCATGAGGTGCAGTTTAACTTCCACAGCTTGGGACATAAAAAATGAAACACATGGAAGTATTATGTATGAAATGATAGAAAATATACTGCAGTGTCTCTAATCAACACTGTCAGGCTCCATCTGCATCACTCACAAGATGTAACATGACACTGACCTGTGACTGTTTCAATGTCTCAGGCTCTGTCCAGCATTGACATCGGCAGCCTGATCTGCAACGTTGGAGCTGGAGGAGGTAGTGCCCCAGCTGGAGCCCCAGCTGCTGGAGCTGGAGCTGCTGCTGCCACTGCTGGAGACGCCCCAGGTAACGAGACCCTGGGATCATTTAGCTTTGAGGATCACCCATCTCACATTTTTTGTCAGATTGACCGCAAAGGCTAGCATGTGTAATCTAAATATTTAATGTTATTAAACATGAACCATCTTTTTCGCCCCTGCAGCTAAGGAGGAGGAGAAGAAAGAGGAGAAGAAGGACGAGTCCGAGGAGTCTGATGACGACATGGGCTTCGGTCTCTTTGACTAAACAGTTTTTTGTAATGAAACAATAAAAGTACAAAAACTGAGAAATAACTTGTCTGACTCTTAATGTTCTATGAATGTCTGGTAAAGACAAAAGTCCCTGAAATGTTTTTTTGTGGTTGTGGGGCATTGACTGATGAGAATAGAGACAATGGGGAAAACACTGGAATGTACAAGCTCCATTGAGGGTTAAGTCCAACAGAGCTTGTACCTCTACCAAGACTCAACAGTCCACTAATGAAACAATATTAAAATTCACCTGTGTTATCTGGAGCTGCACCAAATTGCACAAACTCATACATTTTAGTATCCTAAACACATTTTTAAAAATCCATGAATTATCAAAAGGACATGATGTAGGTGTGGTTAAAGGGTTAAGTTCACTTTACAGACACTAGTTGAGGTCAATTTATTGCCGCCACTTTATTTCAGCATGACAGAAAACACTAAATGTGACTCATTACATTCAACTCATGTAATGAAGTTACATGGATGTGTAATGTTGTAGTCCACCAAGGTGATTTAAACATCCCACCCCTGTTTTGTTGTAATGAGTAAATATTTCTTTCTGTAGTTTTAATTACTTGGTTGCTTTTTTGTATTTATAATTTTCATTAGCATTGGTATACAGTAGTTAGTTTCCTGTGTTCGATTCTTTCCTCAGGTGCCTCAGTGGCTGTTTGATTGGGAGCTAAGAGACTTTGACTTTTCTCGTTTTTAAGGACTCTCAGCCCAGTCAAACTGATAGAAACAGATCCAGGGCCTGTTTATTATGGGCTTTTTTTTTTATACAGAAATTTCCCTCATAAAAATATCAAATCTTTTCCTGAATTTATATCCATTTAAATTGCTCTTAATTATACATTTCACTTGCAGGGTAATTTGCACAGGTTGTGTGTAAAACAGAGAAAGAAGTGGGATGCCTATGAGGGGGGGATAAAATTATTTAATGTCTAACACCAATTTTTCCTCACATAACCTCAGGGCATCAAATCTATGATATTATAAAAAAGTGGTTTCTTTGCTCTGCTTGTGAAGAAGCCGTTCACCTGTATTTTCCAGAAGATACAAGAGTCACGGGGACATTTCACCGGCTACTTTTTGTCCCTAAATGACGTCCAGCCCACTTTAATCATGACTCATTGCTGAGCTGGAGGTCAGCGGGCCCTGTGCGAGCTCAGGCCCCTGACCTCCGTCTTGATGGAGTCCTTGCGGCTCCCTGTGTTTTCTTATCTTGGATGTATCACTGCCTCGCTCCTTGACCCGCCACAGTCGGGCACACGGACAGAGCGAAGTGTCCGCCTGCTCCGACGCGGCCCTGCAATTTGTCCGAGCAGTTTGTTTGCAACCCCCGGTGACTCTGCCATCAGGACAGCGCACGTGGAACCTACAGCTGGGAATTGAGCAACCATCATTCTGGAAGTGCTCTGTGGGCAAATTTCCCAGCTGAACGTCCCTCCATAAATCTGCCGCATTGGTATTATTACCACTTCCTGTGCCAGCCGTGACCCCGCCTGTCGCTGCGATGTCACTGGAGCTGACACCACTTTCTCTGCACAATTGACTTCGTGCATAGATTTGACAACGGGCCTCATCAGCAGTAACATGAAGGACGGTGTCATGTGTTGAATGGCAGCTGGAAACAGGCCAGAGGGCTCGAGCTGAATCTGATGGAACCTCTGTTTGTTTCTTTTTTCGCTGTGCTTTAAAATGAAAAATATCTTTTAATATAAAAAGCTCATCATTTTAACAGTGGGAGTTATCTACTTCATTCACATTGACAAAAAGTAGCTCAGATCATTTACTGAAGACTTAAGTATAATTTACAATCTACAGTCTATGTTTGTGACCAATTACAAACTACCCGAGGCCCTTTGTCAATATCCTTTAAGTAGATTGGCCTTTTACTTGTAATGGATTTCTTTCATCCTCCTGTATTTGTTCTTTTACGAGCGTTTCTGCTCATTTATCGATGGGATCATTCATGGTCTCTTTTATTATTCTGTCTAATATTGTGAGTTTATTATTTAATCCGTTATTAGAAAGATTGAAACTACAATAAAAAAGGCAGCCGGAGGAAAAAGTGGGTCTCCATTACAATCAAGCTTCCCAGAGTAATGAAATAGTGAGTGTGTGTTTCTGAACCTTTGGGCGGAACAGTACGTCCAGACCAGCACAGAAGAGAGAAATGTGAAGGGAAAAAAATGGCAGGGTTTTAAATATATGACCAAGAGAAGGGCAGAACTTTCCCCTGATGCATTCCACGTCCATTTACTTGTCAGAAGTGATTAAAGGGCTTCAGCCTATATCTCGCACAAGTGATGTGCTCGTTCCCTTCCCTCAGGAAACCAGAGTCTCATACATTAGCTAGATTGCAGAGTTTCTGGTCCCATGTGATCCGGGGAGCGGGCAGAGCTCCTCGGGCAGCTTCGTTTAACGGTTCCTCAGCCCCAGTTTGAGAGGAAAGGTGACCGGACTTTCTGCTTCCTGGGCATCCGACCTCTGAAGCACCCGGCCGGGGGGGTTTTCTATAACTTCTCTTCTCACTTTTATTCATGAAAGGTCATTTGTTAGTGTCACGTTCTGCTTTAATGCTCCTGTTTTATCCATTTCAGTTTATTCAAATGCTGCACCAACGTAATTCAGTTTTCTGCAATATTTTACTGTATCTATAGATTTCGCAGAGGAATATAGTACTTTTAAATCCATTACAGCTGGTTTTATGCGATCATTTTACTCTAACACTTACATAAAGTAATTGAAATTAGCATTATATCATTCAGATGCCCCATTGAAACATTTCTTACACATTTATGAATACAAATAATTCAAATAATAATGAGGATTCAGTGATAAAATAAACTGTGATAATATAAATATGACAGGGGTGAGTTTGATCCTTATAAACAACTTTTACTTATTATATTTCTGCGATTACCTTTCACAATATATCACATAAAAACATAGTAGTCCAAACTATAAATGACATCATTCAGATGCACTATTTAAATAATAATAAAACATAATTGTTAAATACCTAATGATAATGATAATAATAATGATCATCATCATCATCATCAACATCATCATCCAGTGATAGAGTACACAGTATGATAATGTAAATATTACAGAAGACATTCTGCTGTATATGACTATAATAGTAAAAAGTGTTCTAACCTTGGTCTCAGTAGTGAAACTTTTCACCTCTCAGTGGCGCAACAGCTCCATCTTCAAGAATCAGATGGCCTCACTTCTGTCATTAACCACACTGAGCCCGCTCTCGACTCTCTCTCTCTCTTCCTCCGCCTCCGTCTGTCTGTCTCTGTCCTTCCTCGATACTCTGTGATGATCCATAATCACCACTCCATGTGTCTCCATCAACATCCATCACTCTTTATGGAGTTTCACAGTCAGGGGCTCGGAGCAGAAAGATGGAGAGAGAGAGGAGGAGGAGACAGCCTTCCAGTCAGGGGCAGAGAGAAGGCTACTCAGCAGTCTATTTCCAAATGACCTCCCAGATACAGAGAACGTGAAACGCTGTGCAAACGTTTCCAGTCCTGGGATACACCACATACCTTCAGCTCTCCGGCTGGGGAAGCCCCGCGGATTTGCTCATTTCATTTGAATAAATTGCCTTTTTTCAGTTTTCACAGATCGTTCTGGAGATAAATCTCCTTTCTGGGTTTTTTTTGAGCCAAAGAAATAGAGACTAGTTATTTCATCCAGATGAAGAGACTTGGCAACGTCCTGAAACATGGGTCCTGAGACAAATGTCTGAGTCAGTTGCTCCAGACATTCCGGGTCCAGACAACCAGGCCTATAAATGAGGTCAACACTATATTACTATACTCAAAATAACAACTAATCGAATGAGGTGTTAAGTGAACAAACAGACCTGACATGATGAGATATGAGGGAACATATAAACGGGTTTGGCCAAATTAAATAACACACAAGGGGAATCTCAAACCCCCCCATGATATGGCAGCACATGGTTCAGCCCAATCAGCTGACCCCAGCCTTTAATGGTCCTCAGCCATGCTGCTTTTTACTGAACCAGGAAGTGACCTGCCCCATGATCACAGGTAAATCAAACACAAAGAAAGAAACCAAACCTAAACCAGAAGCTCTCGAATCTCGTTAACATCTTTGTCTGCGTCTCCTACGTGTATTTCTCCTCTTTTGTGTTTTGTTTCTTTTCAGTTTAGCAGAGCAGTCTGCTGGGAGTTGGACAGTAATGACATGAAGATGAGTGTGTCCTGGATACAGATTAGATACCTGACGGGTCGGCCAGTTTTGGATAAATTTGAGATGATATTCTAGTTCCGATCCATTGGGGGGGGGCTATTAACTTGACTTGTGTCTGTAATCAGGGAAAACATTGGGGTTGGGTTCGGACATAAAGAAAAGCCTTTTGGGTTTGGATTAGTTTTCTCTCAGGCTTGGATGAGTTCAGCCAGAAAATTGTGGCCCAAGCAGATCTCTAGTTCTAAAGCCTCTCTAAAGCTGCACTGCTAATCAATTAAAAAACTTATTTTGGCCTTCAAGCATTAAATAATCAATGCTTACCCACTCGAATCCCCTCGATTAAATCCCAGCCTCATTTGAAATGTCCTCAAATCTGGGCTGAATCTTTGATAACACTTTGCCCCTGAAGTGTCCAGATCATTAAACGTTAAACATGGAGGAAAACAATGCTTTCTCTCCACTTATGAGCCAATGACTGCATCATCCTGTGCAGGATTCAGGGGAAGTGAACAGAGCCTTCCGACAAGATACAGCGTGTGCCGCCAGGTGCACAGGTGCGTTCAGGTTCCTCTGTGTGACTCGCACTGTAGAGATAAGGTTGAAAATCACTGGAGTGTTCCTGTAGGCAGGACAGCTTGCATCAGTCAAGCTGCTTGGTGCCAAACATTGTTGTTTTGTGGTTGTAGACGACTGAGCCGCAGCTCTCAGCTCAACTTTGTGAGTTTGATGCAGGGGCGTTGCTGAAGAAAGAGCGAGCGTGTTCACTCAACCTTTTCCGGGTCAATAACACTAAAAAAAGCCGCCGGTCTCCCTCGTCTCATCTCAGTCAAAGCCACTGCGTTGGTAATTTAGAGCGGGCGTAAAAAGGAAAATAACTTGCCTCATTTAAATGCTAATTTGTCTTCAGCTGAAGATTCAGTGCTGTGGCAACAGGTTGGCAGAATATGGGATATTTTTGTGCGAGGGCTCATAGATCAGACACAAAGACAGTTTTCCAACCACGTTTCACCATAAAAATCGTTTTATTCCTTCATGCATCTTTTGTGGCGCGGCAGTGCTGCATAAATACACAGGACGCAGCGGCCCTGCTCTGCTGCCGCCGCCGTGACTGAAAATCATTACTGATGCTGCTTTTATCAATCACCTCCTCCGTCAGCGCAGACCGTGTTCGTGTTAAGGTGAACTGCTGCTGCTGCTGTGGCTGTGAGTTCTGGCAAATCAAACTGGTTTGTTTAACGTGAAGCCATCATTCAGAAATTATATCTCTGGGAATGATATAAGGATTTACAGTACATGCACATCACATGGAGACTTGATGATGAAGAGTAAAGTCTGCTCACTGACTCGAAACCATCCATCACACACTGGACAGCTACTATAGCTATAAATGTATTTAATTCATGTAGTTAATTAAGTAAAGTTTATAGTACAGTCGGATCATCATGTCACGGGTGTTTAAAAGTGGCCACTACACCCATTTATTATGTTGGCATGTGTTAACCATAGACTGTAAATTAAGATGGACGACATGGCAGGTTATAAACCCCACCTCCTCCATGTTAACTGATGGGATGTGGGCCAAATTACAGTTAAAGTACAAGTTATATAATTTTTTGTGTTCATGTTTCTGATAACTTTTGTTTGAATTAATTACGTGATTCTATGGAAATGTGGCGAAACATCATTATTCACGATTGGTCAAGCATGTGTATGGGCGGAGCCTCGCTACCTTGCTAAATGCCTAAGATACGTCAGCGTTCGTATCTGGGATAGTTTGGCTTCATTTCTGGATAGTGTGAGGAAGAGGAGATGTCATCAATCTTTATTTACGGCCTATGGGGTTAACAAAAAATGTTATGCTTAGTTGTGAATATTCTCTGACATGAGGCGTTACCAGGTTGACCCACTTATGAGGACAAGTAACTCAAAAGTCTCTGACAATAACTCAACTAATACAGGCGAAAGGGAAGCAAAAGTCCAAATCCAAAAACACAGGCAAAGGTCACAAGAGGAAAAAGTCTGTAATACATACTCAATGTGGCAGAAGGATGATGGGAAGGACACTCTATATAAAAAAAGTTTCTAGGTACAATAATGCAGGGACAGAAGCGTACAAATTAATTGACCGGGAAACAGTAACTTCAAAGACAGGATGCAATGATATACAAACTATAACAGGAAGTGGATGTGGTGGTCTATTTCCTCTGTACTTCTCTGTACAGATGATGGATGTTTATCACACTGAGCTGACCTTGATTCCAATCATCATACCAGCACTCAGTGTAAATCCTTACTTACTTTGTTCTGTCCATCCATCATTCCTTTCTGCTTCTATTTTTCATTTTCATTATTCCTCACTTTTTTTCCTTCCCTCTTTCTGTCCTCTTATCCATTTGACTTCTTGATGTCATCATATGCTAATATTGTATATTCGTTGTCTTGTCCTTATACAAACCTTCCTTGTTCCTCACTTTTATGCTCCTTGATTCTCCCTCCTATCTCTTCTGTTCATTCTTTCTTTCCTGTATTGTTCTTTTTCTCCCTTCTTCTCTTCCGCCCTCCTTCCATCCTATCTACTTGCCTTGTTTCTGCATCATCCACCTCCACTAAACCCCCATTGATTTTTGCTTAAAATGCAGATAGATATTTTTTTAATCCTTCGCTCTTCAATCCACCCGACTGCTCTTCCGTCCTGCTGTCCTTCCTTCCTGTATTCTTTCTGTCCTTTTTTCCTTTCCTCCATCCTTCACTACCCCCAGTGTGTTTTCTATGCTTCCTTATTTCTTTTCTTTCCTTTATCTCCTCAGTTCCACCCTCCTTCCTTTCTTCCCATCTGCTTGCCTGTCTGTCGGTTTTTCCGTTTATTTTTTAATGCGAATCCTTTCTCTCTTCGCCTCTTGTTTTTCTTCCTCGTCCTTCCTCCTTTCTTTCCGTCTCTCTTTCCTCCATGTATTATTTCCCAGTGATTAAGCAATGCCACGCTGAGGATTTCTTTCTCACTCTCCCACACTCTTCTTTCTTAATTTCTCCCCTCTCTCCCTCCTCGCCTCCTTTCTCACACTCTATCTGAATCTCTAACCTCGTTCAATCAGTCTCCGCGTGTCATCCTCTGTCTCTGTCACTCTCTCTCTCTGTCACTCTCCGTCTGTCTCGCTCCATCTTTCTCTTCCTCTCCGTTGGTCTGCAGCCACCCTCGCTCCTTCTCTTTGTGATGAAGTGAGTTGAAAAGTTAGTTGGATGCCCTTCTACGATCATCCAAGGTTAACCCCACACACACACACAAGCTGACCTCTCTGTGTACATCATTTCAATGGCTCTTATAGCCTTTCTGCTCTTGTTGCTATTTTACATACTTGACTGAATGTATGGTGAACATCCAATTCAATTTGTGTGGTTGTGCAGGAGTGTGTTTGCATACACGTGCGCATATGTGTCTGTGCATGCTGCTGGCTAGTTTAGATTGTGGACCGTGTGAACTTCCATTACGCAGGCTTGACAAGGAAATGGTCCAGTTTTTAATTGGTGGGGACTCACCTGAGACACAAGGTCATTGGCTGATAAAATGTCAGTCGTCTGTCACACGGCCGAGAGAGCGAATGGAGAAAGAGAGAGAGAATGGACAGAAGAAAGGGAGAGGACAGCGGAGGATGGACCAAGCCTCATTTGACTTGTCAGTTATCCATCCCAGAAAGACCAGGACTGGCCACACACACACACACACACACACACACACACACACTCATGCAAGACAAAGTCACCTCCAGCTACAACACTGAACTCCAGTCAGCTCTTTCTTTCCCCCTCGATGTTGTTTATAATGTAAGAGATGCAGCATGATGTGGGATTTCATGGTTATGCAATCAAAATCATGTAATTGATTATTTCATCATAATACCCTCAAAACATTCAATTGCCAACATTTATGAATTTCATCTTTGGCCTTGGGAACTGGATCCTCAGCTGCACAAACTTACCAATTTGAAAAGTTTTAACTGGTGAGCCTTTCACACATGTCACTGTCCCACTGTCAGTGCTGGTCACGTTTAGAGAGCTGTGACGCTCCAACACATTTCTTACTTTGTATCATCATTTGTGGTGTCGTAAATGTTCTTTAATTTCTCTCCTGTCTGTATCGCTCCTCTTCCTCCCCAGTAAACATCTTGTCCAATGTCCAGTCGCCTCAGTGTGACAGAGAGGTAGTGCATCATCTGTCCACGAGCGATGGGGGACAGGAAATGGAGAAACCTGACGACGGTTACATCCAGGTCACCATCGCTGCATCGTCCGTCACTCGATCTCTCGTCCTCATTAGAAAACATTGACGTGTCAAGCAGATGTAGGTCAGAAGTCTAATAGAATGTCTCGCCTTACTTTTGGAGCTTTTCGAGTGACACGGCGTGTGACAGTAGGTGGCAGCAAAACGTCAAAGCTACACCTGTCAGGAGCAAAAGGAAAATAAATTGAAGTCCACTTTCCATCAAACTTTTGCACGACCCTAAACTCAAAGCTGTTCTATCTGAGATGTATGTGCAAATTAAAAACTAAGTTGCAAGTTCTCTATCTTTAGCCCTTTTTCTTTCTTTCTTCCTTTTCGTTCTTTTGCTCTGCTGACTAACATTTTATTCATAATGTTTTCCCATGCTTTTGTAAAGCACTTTGAATTGACTTGTCTGAACGGCACTTTGCGAATAAACTTACCTTCAGCACTTTCACAGACCGCTGGCCTCCACAGAGCTTCGATTGTTTCTCGACTCTGTTCTCCTCCTATTCTCCACTTCTCCTCTTTCACCTTCAACCTGTCCTCTCTTGTATTCCTCACCTTATTCGTCTCCATCTAACCCCAGCTTTACCATTCCCTTTTCCTCCCTCCCCTCCTCTCGCTCCCTCCTATCCCACCGCCCAATCTGTTCATCTCAACGTGTGTCAATTTGGATGGAGGGCCTCTCGTCGCCGTGGTGACGCAGAGAGGGGTGGATCATGGAGGGAAGGTGCAACGGAGGGCTGAGGGGACAGATGCACCGAGCGAGAGATGGCGGTGGAGAGATGGAGAGACATCTGATGTTCTCTCGCTGGGGCAGCCATGAGTGTAGTTGCAATCTGTAAACACACACTTGCACACACACTTGCACAGTTGGGAAAAGATCACAGGGGAAATCAGTACCCTCTCAAACAGAGAAAATTAACACAACAGGAAATTGGTTTCAGCTTTCTGTGCAAATGTGGCAGCGTCTCCCTCGATGAATGATATATAAATGATAAGTGTAATTTATTTAGCTACAAAGGAAGATGGAGGGATGATGGCAAGGATGGAGAATGAGCAAGAGAGGGGAAAAAGTAAACATTTACATTTCGGAACATATGTTTGTTTGCTTTTTTTGCCAAAAGTTAAATGAGAAGATTGATACCACTCTCGTGTCTGTACATCAAATATGAAGCTGCAGTCAGCAGCTGTTGGCTTCCACAAAGACCGGGACTAGGAAAACATAACTCAGCTCTGTCTGAAGATACTCTGCTTACTGGGGGCGGCTGTGGCTGAGGGGGTAAAGCGGTCGTCCTCTAACCAGAAGGTCAGTTCGATGCCAGTCTTCCCATCTGCATGGAGAAATGTCCTTGGGCAAGATACTGAACCCCAAAATGACCCTCAGCGAAAAAAAAGTGCTGCCTGTAGATATACTGTATGAATGTGTGTAAATGGGTGAATGGCAAAATAAAAGCTGTACTTTAAAGTGGAAAAACCACGACCTCCAAGGTTATAACTTTCACACTGAAAATGGGAACTTTTGATAAAAATTAATATAGAAGATGCACTTGTATTGATTTATTTTTGTACATCATTTAACTATTTCTTTTGGCCGATCCTCATATTTTTCTATTTTTAAACATACGGAAATGATAGTTGTGTTTTAAGCGACACAGTACGACACACGTGCGGAGTCCGGCTGCTGTGTGGAAAAGACGACAAAAAGATAAGGCCACAGATGAGGTTTTTGGATGTGAACTCTGGGCTCTAGTGTGACAGTTGTACCCAATCCCAGCCACCCAATCACTGCCTGGTGACGCCTTTGCTGTTCTTAAACATAGCGTTTCATTCCTTAAAGGAACCGTAGCCCAGCCAGAGATTATATTTTCAACAAACCATGTTTGCTGCATGTAACTCACATTTCTTACAAGATATAGGATGAGGCTAGCACATGTAACCTCCTGAAGAGAGACTACAGCTGTTTGCCTGACAACTTTAAACAAGTGAAATATTGAGCTATAGCCGTGGATAGTTTTGGTCACCTTTGCTCAGAGCCGGGCTAGCTGTTTACCCCCGTTTCCAGTGCTTGTGCTAAGCTAAGCTAACCAGCCTTTCATTCAGCACGGTTAATATTGATCCTCTCATCTTCGTCTCCAGCAGAGAACAAATTAACATTTTCCCCGAAAATGTCAAACTGTTCCTTAAAACTCTAACAAACGAACAAGCCGACTCACAACACTACACAATGTTCTGTTGTGTTTTTGCTTTTTTTTTCCTCCCCCAGATCTTGTGGGCTGCGTCTCTCACAGACCGTTTGGGCAACCTTGCCAACCGGGAGATCAAACGCCACGGCGATGAGTGGTTCCTGTGATCACCGCGGATACGGCGAGACAGCAAACCACTTTGTAGTGCCTGGTTTCATGTAGTAAACGTGTGTGTGAGTGATGTGTGTGTGAGAGCTTAATTAGTCGTACAGGGTTCTGTTTAAGTGTGTGTGTGTGTGTGTGTGTGTGTGTGTGTGTGTGTGTGTGTGTGTGTGTGTGTGTGTGTGTGTGTGTGTGTGTGTGTGTGTGTGTGTGTGTGTGTGTGTGTGTGTGTGTGTGTGTGTGTGTGTGTGTGTGTGTGTGCGCTTGTGCTTGTAGAGAGAGAGAAAAAGGATTGACGCATGTGTATTTATCGATTGTCTATTAGCGTGTGTGTTTGTGTTTTCCGTGTGTCCACATGTGCGACTGTCTGCCGCTGAGTGTCTCCCGAGGCTCTTTTCTGATAGACCACCACTGGGCGTTGTGGAGATGAAAGGAATGCTGGGAACTCATCTCACGCTATGAATCCTGGGTAAGTAGCGTGTGATGTGAGTACATCCTCATCACTCAGTGAAAGAAGGCTTTCATCTCTTATCCGTTCCCTCTATCAATATCCTCTCGTTCTGTCCCCTCTCCTCGTCCTCGCCCCCGTTTTCTTTCTTCTCTCCCCTGTCTTCACTTTCTTCTGTTTTTCTTTTGTTGTATTTCATTTCCCTGTCTTTTCTTTTCGCGGCTCATTTCTTCTCCTCCTCATTTTCATACCTCTTTCCCTCTCTCCGTTTCATTCAGCTCTCCCCCTTCACTTTACTCTCAGCTGTTTTATTCCGTTTTTGTCGTCTCTCCTTCTTCCTATTTCCATTTCTCATCTCTTCCATCTTTTCCTTTCCTTTCTGCTTCCTCACACTTCTCTTCGTTTTTCTCCCATTTAACTCAATACTTCCCCTCTTCTCTTTTCTTTCCTTTTCTTTCCTTTTCTCTTCTTTACATTTTTCTAATGCCATGTCCCTCTCCCCTTCTTTTCATAGTTTCCATTTCTTTCCTTTCCTTTTCTTTTTTCCTTTCCTCTCCTTGCCTTCCCATCCCTTTCTTTTCCTCTTTCCTGCGACCCCCTGTTCCTTTTGCTCTTCTCTCCTGTCTTTCCTCTTTCCTTTCTTCCTTGCTTTGGCTTCTTCTCCTCTCCTTTCCGTTTACTTCCGCTCAACTCGTCTACATTCTTGTCTCCTGTGAACATAAAATGATCAAAGTGCCCATTCTGGCCATGACAGTTCAATTTTACCAGTGTGCTCTCAAACACGAATGCGCACACACACACACACACACACACACTTCTTCTGCGTGCACTTTTCAAAGGATGTACGAGCGGTCAGCGAGCATGTACGTATCTAAAGTTCCCATTTTCAGCTTGAGAAACTTGTCAAACACGTCAAGTTTCGAATCTTCCTCTCATGATCATTCTCATGGAGGCGGACTTGATTTCGATCTTTTCTAAACTCAAACATCAAAATCTTATGGACAAAACCCGAAGGAAATCTTGAAGTGATTTATGGCACCAGAAGTTTACCCATGGCAACGTGAAGAGGGCAAAATCAAACTTACGGACACTGGACAGTTAAAAGTGAATGAAATATGTATGTATGTATGTATGTATGTATGTATGTATGTCATAATAAATTAGACTCTACTTTTATGTCTAGTTAAAAACTTCTAGGGTAGTTTCCCCTTAAACCTACAGAGCGAAACCAGCAGGGATACTTGATGTGACACCTGCGTACCAGTGAGTCGAGATGTGGACATCGTGTTCTTTTTGTATTTTTTAAAAAAAGTTTATGTCTCTCTTGGCTTCCTCACCTTAATAATTTATGATTCCACTCGACAGCATCTTTATCCTCCAGGTCGTTTTCCTTTGTTTACATTGTGTGCTCATTAGTACCTGAACGGATCGTGTGCCACTTATTTGGATCTGAAGTAGTTGTTGCACTTCTTTTGGATGATTGAACGTCATTAACTCACTTTACTCCACCGTGTGTTATAGTCTGTCTTACATGTATATCTTGGGAATTGTTACTATTCTCCAAGGGACAAGGACGTATTTGTGGGCCAGTTGTGTTTGTGTGTCAAACTCCAGGTGCTTTTTTGTCCCTGTAAGTTACACAGTTTGCACGGAGCTTTCTTCTGTCTTTCATTTTCCAATGTTGTATTTTTGTGCCCGCTCGGGATCCCCTGATCCTCGAAATGCAAAACACTGGCTCACAGGTTGTTACACCTCGTGCCGACTCTCAGGCTTTGTACCCGTATTCATCTAAAATGCTCTGTTTAGAATCTGCACCGCCACAAACGCGCGTACACACACACATTTCCTTTCCTGTGGCTTCTCCATGTTGCTTTTTCTTTCTGTCTCACACAGTTTGCTCCAGGTGGGAATGTGGCACCTCTTATTCTGCCTTGCTGTTCTGTATTAAAGCTACAAACACGGAATTGCAAGGTGTTTCGGCTTTTAGCACAGTGGACTGACGCAGATGCAGTATTGACGTCTATGTAAAAGAGGAACCCAGCACGCCAAGCGAGTTGTGTTACACGCCTTTGCCTCTGATTTCGTAATGGTGGTCTGCTATGGAGAAATCACACACTAGATGTACGTTATGCAAAGACACCATAAATAGGGGTCTCCATCTTTCTCTCCTGCTTCTCTACATCGTGCTCTCGTCACTGATATATGATGCAATGAAACAAACCGTGACAGTCGACTCTTTTACCCCGACTCGATTCCTCTCTTCATCCTTAGTTTCTCCTCCTTTCTTCACATTCTTTCATTCTCCTCTTTCCTCTGTTTCCCCCCCTCTCCCCTCTTCACCTCCTCTGTGCTCTCTCCCCTCCTTCCCCTCCTCCCCTGATCTCTGTTCTTCTCGCTCCTCCCCTCTCTCTCCAGAGTCCTCTTCTTTCCGTCTGTTTCATTTACAAGATTTATCTTCTCTAGTAATTACAGTACACACACACACACACACACACACACACACTTCCTCATGCCCCCGTCCTTGTGAGGACACTCATTGAACTAGTGCAGTGCCCGTTCAAAATGTGCCTGTCGGTAGGGGCTGATTGCTTGGCCTGCGTTAATCTATCTTGCAGCTTCCTGTGTAGAGCGTCGTCCAAACAGCTTCACAGTCGATGCTGCTCCCCGCTCTGGTCCTGAGAAACGCACCTGCCATGATGCAGTCGGGTCCCCTCCCCGCTACGATAGTGTGTGTTGACGTATTTAATGAAAGCTATTAAGGAAAATATTCATTGACAACTGGGTAAAAAGTAACAATTCAAAATGAGAACTGTGGTGAAATGTATGAAATTTCCCGTCAACGAATAAAAACGAATCGATAATGATACAGACCAATGAATGTGCGTCTTATTCAACAACCTGCATCTGTGGAGTCTCTCACTGTAGCTCCTGATTTGTAAAACTGTTTCCTCTGCTCCTCAAAATCTGGAAAAAGAAATGCGTTGCACAGTTGTCGTTTAGTCCTCTACTCTGATGTTGTTCTTTGAATAAGCAGGTTGTGCTCTAAATTCATTCACCACCCACAGAGACGAGAGGCAGCATCAAAACGTTTAAGACCGACTACGAAAAACATGCAGGTGAGTATAGAGCTTATGTGACTATCAAGGTGCTTCTACTTGGCTTTAATGTTGCTATAAGAAGGAGTGAGTTGCAGGAATAACGTGGGTGATTCATATAAATAATCCTTTAGATGTTCGTTAAATCACAAACATTTCAAACTAAACCCAGCTCTGCAGTGAACAGGGAAGGAAGCAGGAACGAAATTAGATTAGGGAGAAAGTTTTACTCCTGCAGAACAGAGGGACATAGACACATTACAAGAGACAAGAGAAACACCCGGAACCAGCCTCAAAATGCATAGAAGTGATACAAATTGCGTACGAGACTAACAAGTGACTGACGACTGAAAATGTCTAAAACGAGCCAAACTTACCTTTGAGTGTGTGAGCTGCACATTGTCCAGGTGCTGTCTGCTCTGTGTAGCTCATACTTTTTCTTCACATCAAGAAAATCAATGAAGTTTTCTCGAGAACTGCTCATCCCGAAAAACTTCAGTCAACACTTTAGGATTTAGCAGTTTTCAGAAAATTGAAAATCGAAAGACAGACCGAGATTCCCCCATTTATTGTGAGATGCATTTCCAAGCCTTAACCTCAACCTAATTCTCAAGATGACCTCACTTCTTCTTCTTCTTCTTCACACACACACACACACACACACACACACACACACACACACACACACACACACACACACGTGTCTCCATCGTGTCTTCAGAGGACATCCCATTGACTTAGATTGATTTCCTGAAGACAGGTCCCCAAAATGTGTCTGTGAAAAAAGATTTAGGTCCTCATAACATGAGATATACCTGGACCACACACACACACACACACACACACCTTCTGGCGCTGCAGTACAGCTTTGTTACCAGTCAGGGTCACTGTGGTACTGTGATGAACACATTGAGTAATAGAGGATAGGAAGGTGTGTGTGTGTGTGTGTTCACATGCATGAACATGCGTATGTATGACTGGAAACTTGCATCAGAAATGCTCCTTGACGCGCTCACAGAATTAGAAATAAACACCATCCATACTGAATAATGACATTCTGCCGCAAACCTCCTTCCTTTATTTTCCAATTCATTCATGTTCGAATCCATAATGCACTCGCTCTGCCCCAATCCCTTCCTGAAGGCCACAACACTGCTTGTGTTTGCATGTGTGGAGATAAAACCCATCAAGGTCCCTGATATTCTCTTTGTGTGCGAGTGCTCCAGATTCAGAAACAACAGGCTTTACAGCAGCAAATATTTGCACAGTTCGATGAGCTGGATGAGATGTTAATGGAGACACTTTTTAAAAATCCCAACATTTACCCGTCTCTCGCTCTGTTGGCCCACAGGCCCGACGAGCTCCGATATCATAATCCCTCTGAAATAATGGGCCCCTCGCTGGCGCAGCCTGATTGATGCGGGTCTTTCCTCTCGCTGCTTGACATTGACAGAGTGACGGACAGAGAGGTTGACAGAGGGACAAAAGCAGAGTGGCTGGCGTTCGTCATCGTAATGTTTCTGACCGATACAGAGTCAGGTGGTGGTGTTTTCAAATATATAAGCTCCCCATTAAAATTGTGACGAATATGTATTTTTTTATTTTGTAAAGTTTGGACTCTATAAAAGCTTGTTTCTTGTTAAGGTTGAAATCATGGACAGAAAAGCTCTGTACAGAAACATCAGAAAACAAAGCCTCATCTTGTCTCCACGTAGTCTTCTCTCTGACCATAGATTGACACATTTAAACATTCGAAAACTTAAATGTACGCCTCTTAATAGTTTAGAATTTTTAAATTATGTATAGACCCTCTTAAGGATGAGCATAACGTCAGTGTTCAGTGTTTTAGGCATAAAGTAGATGTGTAGCTAATGTGTTCAAAACTGCAGGGAGACATGTTCAACTGCATCAGATGTCTAAACAATTGTAGGCATTTTAATATGTTGAAACACACACTTTCACTATCTCCCTTCTACTGGGATACACACAGAATACTATACCTCATGCCTCAATTGAAAATATATATTTTATTTCCTTTTCTTAAAATCAAACTTGGGGCTATTTCCAAACCAGCGTGAGCACACGTCCTCCTGCTTGCATCAGCAGCAGTGGATTGACAGATGGGTCGTCCACAGTCTGACGGCACAGTTGGTCACCTTCTGGGTCACGGAGACACACGGACAGCATGTGACGTGAATAACATGTCGCCTCTCAGTGGCTTTACAGTGTCAGTCAGACTCTGACAGTGCTGGACTGCACTGCAAGCTTCCTTCGTGTTTAGAAAGTGGCCAGTTTCCACTTCTGCTGGAGATTCAGTTGGTTTTGTCATGTCTGTATTTGACATTTTATATGATCTTATCACTGAGCGGATTTCATTTTAACATTGACCCTGTAATCTACATCTGACTAATAATATACAACCTAACATTGGAAACTTACCCTAACCTTAACTTAAAGTCCACTAACATGGAGGAGGTGGGGTTTATGACCTATACTGCAGCATACAATGACGAGCTCTAAAGAGGTGTGTAAATGTTGTTCTCTCCATGTCTGTTTTTATTTTAGTGTGTGTTTGAGAGTGTGCAGTGAAGTGTGCCATGTACACAAACCAGGAGTGTATTGTTGTTCAGACCTCCAAACAACATTTATACAGTTTCCACACTAATGCACGCACACATAATGGTAGCAGGTGTCTATCAGTTTATCAGCTCAGGGCACGTTTCTGTCAGCAACGTGTGTGTGTGTGTGTGTGTGTGTGTGTGTGTGTGTGTGTGTGTGTGTGTGTGTGTGTGTGTGTGTGTGTGTGTGTGTGTGTGTGTGTGTGTGTGTGTGTGAGAGATTGCAAAAATAAGTACTGCTGATTACCCTCTCCTCATCTCAGGAACACACACAGAAGAAGATTTGAATCCATTTTGAAGAGGAAATACCATCTGCATATTTATAGGTTGATATTTCAAAAACACCAATGTCTCCGGTGCCTGAAAACATTACTCTCTTTGTAAGTGGAGGCATTGAAACAGATCTCCATGAAGTGGCTGAGCCGAGAAACAGCAGCACTCTGTTCCTCGATTCCTGTCGCAGCCACATTTACAAAATGTTGGCAGACCAAAACTCAGGCATCTTGTTTTGTAAGTCTGGTATTTGATGGCGTGCCCTGAAGTGACACCACTGTCACGTTTTACTCAGTCCGCTGTTGAATGTGGATCTAAAAAAACTCTGCCCCAAGATTCACGTCAGACACTCATAACAGACTTCTTTTCAATGCACTAAATATAATTATGGCTAATATCAAACTAGATGATCCAGATAATGAAAGACCCCACTGTTTGACTGGTCAGTAGCTCGATGGAAATCCAATGACTTAATACAATCCAGTGGCTGAAACCTTCCAGACCTGCTTGTAAAAGCTCGTGCAGGAAATGAGGAACACCCTTTGCCCTCCCAGCTGCTACTGAAGTGCCTCTGGGCCAAACCTGCAAGTGCAACAGCAGCTAAAAGAGAACGACTAGACTGGGCAGCTCCCAACTGAGGGTCACAAAAAACTTTTGAGAAACTACCTGTGATAAAGATGTTGTAGGATGCAGCGATGGTGCCTCCGCAAAACAGTGTTGGGGAACATGTTTTAGTGGAACATTTGAACATCAAGGTTCCAGGTTGCTGGTTTGTGTTGTTTCCCTAAGTGAAGGTGATTTTTTTTTTTTTAACAACGGTATCAGGTCAGAGGCGGAGGGAGAGAAGAGGAGAATCCTGCGTGAAATAAACATGTCTGTGTTGGCGGGAGAGAAAAAGTTGGAGCGGTGCATCCTTGAGAGTAAACTGAATATCTATGGATATCAGACAGTTCTTCAGATAAGTCAAGTTTAATGTGAATACATAGAAGATTAAAGATTTAGTTGATTTTCATTCAGACCAGACACAAGACGAGTGCACAGTCGAATGAAATGAAGTCGCAGCCAGCTCGTGAATGTAATTTAGATTTATTGTAAGTTTCTTAACTAATCATATATTATAGAGCAAACTTTCAGTCAATTAATCAGAAAAATAGTCAGAAAATTAATTGATATTGAAATTTGCAGCCCTTCGTTCATTAGTCATCCTTCTATCTATTTAATTCTTCCTGTCTTTCATTCTGCTCTGTGCATCTGCGTCTCCCATCTCATGTCCCTGTATGTAATGTATGGGGCACCAGTGCCTGACAGTCAGATCCCCTGAGTCACAGCGAGAACAAATACATGAAAGTGTGTCGGCGTAATGTTTATATGAAGCTATATGAACCCTTAGGTATTGTGAAGTTTGAACATCTAGTAGAGAATAGATATTTAAATATGGTGTGTTCAGGATCCACATAGGATAATCCCAGTTACGTGTCTGAGCATCCGTGAATGCACCATGAAAGAAAGCTGATGAACAGTATCCGCTCACAGCTGCAGCACAATGCAACAATAATGTAAAATATTGTGATGGATTTCCCATTTTATTTCTGCAAGATTCAAGTATCTGCAGGAAGATTTATCTACATTGAAAAACCAGAAGAGACTAAATCAGTCTAATGACACTTTCCTCAGGAAGTTGAGGGTTTGAATGAAGCTCACAATGTTTATCTCTTATGATCCAGTCTGTGTGTTTCCTCTAACACAGTTTAAAATGATCCCCCAGAATGAGAACGTGCAGTAGATGGCACTGTTGCCATATCTCACTTCACACACACAGACACACACACACACACACACACACACAAAGAAGCAGAGATTGGCAAACACAACGCTACCTCAGGCTCGAGAGATGGAGAGGAGCATTCTGTCTGTCTCTCGCTCTTCCTCCCTCTCCGTCCCCCTCTCTTTGACACACATACATACGCTGTCTTTTTCTCCGTCGGGTCGTTTTTCTCCCTCTCCCTCCTTTACTCACACTCGCATTACCTCTGTCTTGTCGTTCTGGGTAATGTATCGTTTATTACTAAAGCAGACACCCCATAATACTAAAAACGCACTGTCACAGCAACCAAGCATTGGGAAATCCAAAAGATTTACAGCGGGCTTTACGGAGTATTGTGAAATTACAAAACTGTACAGCATGTAATCGTAAGCTGCTGCTGCTGCTGCAGTGGAGCCGAGCTGCACAACCCTGCCTCACAATCACACACTTGCATCAGTTGCATTCGCGTACAACTACAAGCTGCACGGAACTGCAGTCGTCCAGTGTCGGCGTCACTGGATTCTTATTTATTTTTTTATTTCTGAAGTGTTTTGCTGAAGAGCACTTCAGGAGAGGGGATTACCTCTCCGTCACTATCCTCCCACGGTTTATTATTCCTGAAGGGATTTAAAGTGTCATTTGCCCGGTCACAAAAAATCACTTCTGTTCTTTCAGAGGAGGCCGCTGTCACGAAGAGAACACAATCAAATATGAGCGGTTTGTGTGAATTTGTCGTCATCTTCACTGTGTCGTACAGAGCACTTCATCCGGTCTCAGTGAAGTGTGTGTGTGAGTGTGTGTGAGGGCGGGCGGGATTTTGAATGACAACCCACATTCAGTTAACGGCAAGAAAATCCAATCATCCCTCCATTTTAAAATGTGCAGCCTAAGAGGGAACTACGGTGGCTGAGAGGGCTCAACCGCACTGTGCAAATAGAAAAAACATGCAAATTAAGAAAACGCATGCAAAAAGTCACAACACATGCAAATACAGCAAACTACAGCTTCCAGAAATCCCATAAAGTTGATTTAAAGCATCGAAAATAGAAAGTGAACCCATAATCATAGGATTTGTGCGACTGATAAACTGGCAGATGAGCGTATACAACCCGAGAGGACACAACAATGACGGCCAGCTTTAAGTTAATAAAACATTTAATCAAGATGTGCGGAGAGGCCGCGATTTATCATCACAATTTGAAGATTGACCTCTGTCGATGATCAGTGAGCCCGCAAGCAGTGCCAGACGCACACACCTCCGAAACACAACGGCAAAACAAATTTGCTCCTTTGTGGAGCTGACAGTTAAAACACCAACACGCTTGCCAAGAGACTTAATATTGCAGCGGGTCAATAACAGCAAACGAGTAAATCACGGAACCCATGATCGTGCTCGGGCCAAACTTTCCAAACCGACCAGAAAACTGTTTGCACGGGGAGGGGGGGGGGGCGGCGTTGAAGTGAAGTAGGAAGCGAGGACAAGTCTGACTGACTGCTCGCTTACAGCCGGACACAAAATGGCTGCGAAGTTTGGCCGCGGACAGCGAACTGTGACAGCTCAGCCATCACATCTGATTTAACAAAGGTTGCAGCTTGACTCCTCACGCCGACAGTAGCCAATACTGCAGCTCCCCCACAAAGTGGATCTAACTGCTGCATTGCACTTTCACAATGTTGCCTAAAGGATGGATATTAAAGCAGCTGGATGTGAATGAAATGTTTTGACAGCTATGACTGGTCCCAAGTTGTATCTGTTCAACACTGTGTTCCTTGTGGTAGAAGTACATTTAGTACTGAGTTTAGTTTTATGCTACTCTACCACTTATTATTTATTTACTCACAGGTTTTTGCAAACCTGCCACATCGTAACCCACCAAACTCAATGCAGCTTAAATGAACCCCTTTGGGCTCGGTTGGGTTCAGACGGACCCTTCAGTCTAACCCTAATAATCCAATAATTATATAAAAATAACACAGTAAGAACATCCCACTGGCGTCTTAAGGTTGTTGTTTCATTCTTTACATATATATTCTGGTAATTAATAAATGATATTCTATACCAAAACAAGTAAACACATAGTTCTGTCAAACCCCCCCCCAAAAAATCTTTTTTCTCCTTTCCCCCAGTTTTCAACACGTCAACAGAACCTGCTGTTTGACCATCTGCAATCCTGCAAGTCAGGGATTCTTCAGCTTTTCAAGCTGAGATCCAAATCAGTATTTTCTTTTCTCCTCTACAAGAGCCAGCCATCTTTCTTCCCAACACCTTGTACTGAAGCCCAGTACAAAACCTTACTGACCGCACGGCCAAGGCCTAAAAACAGAACATTTGTCATACTCTCGGTGCCAAGTGTTCCAATGTTACCTCCTGCACAAAGATCAGTTAACCTGGAGATTAAATGACCCTGAATTACATGAGAAAAATATGAAGTAAAAGGTGTGTCGGTGCCCATAGTCTTCTAGTGGAGTCGAACGAGGCTGGTGGCCAGTATTTATCAGTTCATTGCACTGAAAAACCCTGTGTAAGAAGAGTACATCCTAATTTTCTGAATCAAACATTCAAATTTGAAGGCAGAAAACCCCCAACAATCTGTGTTTGCTAATACCGCTGAAGTACTGCTGAGAAAACTCCCCTAATGTGCACTAATCTGCTGCGGAGATGGAGGATCCTCCTCTCACACTCTTAGATAAAGATGAAATACTTTCTATTTTCATGTGGTCGGAGGTCTGCTCCTCGGAGAGATGCAGAACAGAAAGGTGGGGAGCAGATGGTACTGGAGAGAGGCCGAGCGGAGGAAAGGGAAGAGAAAAGGGAGGAAAGCAGTGTGTGTTTCAGCTTGTCAACACTTGGATATTTCCTCCGCAGCACTCTGTCTCTCTTCATATCTCACCCAAGTGTCAGGGGAGTGGGCGGCGGGCCCTGTCTGGAGAGACCACACACACATTTAGCCTTCAGAAAACTAGCCTTGGCAGTGCTGGTTGTTATCATGAACAGTAACTCACACTGCAGTTGTGCACAATGTGCGCCGTGTGAAGTCATTTAAATTCATATTTGTGTGCAACAGAGATTCCATACTTTCTCGTTGAGTAAGGCAGCGATGTGTAGTTTCATAGGTCCAGTTCAGACCTGACATCAACATTCATAGTGGATCATTTTAGATTCAAGTACAAATGTGGACGCACCCAAATGCAGAAGGTGCTAGAGAAGTTTACCATAAGAATAACTGGCTTGAAGCGACGTCGCTTTTTGATCCTTCCATGTCGTCTTTCCCGATCATTGTGAAGCAGAAATCACAGAGTGTTGAATTATTCACCGACTGAAAGGGAGCTGGGGTTTGACCGTTGTGAGACGGGTTCGTTTTTTGGACGTCCACCGATTGAAGGACTGTCGACTCAGCGAGACAAAGTATTACTACCTGTGTTTGTTTTCGTTTGTTTCTTTGTTAATTAGCAGAATTACACAACAGCTATTATATGGATTACCATGAAATTTGTTGAAAGGATGTTTAACGGGTTTAAAATAATAATTTACATAATTTATGGATGATTATGGTTCTCTGAGTGCCCGTCTAGTTCAATATGTGTGGCCACAATATCAACATCAACCCCCCCACATAGTCTGATCTGAGCAATTTTGACAGAGGCCAAATTGCGATGACCAAACAACTTGGTCAGAGCATCTCCGAAACAGCAGGTCCCTTGGGTTGTGTTCCTCGTGTGCAGTGGCAAGTTCCTGCCAAAAGTGATCCGAGGACAGATAACTGGCAACGAGGTCATGGCTGCCCAAGGCCCCTTAATACACATGGGAAGCAGAGATTCACCCAATCCAATGAAAGAGCTACTGTAGGATAAATGCTGGGTATGATAGAAAGCTGTGAGAACATAGAGTGGATTGAGTTCCTGTGATGACCCGTGTCCATTGGCGAATGTGCACGAGAGAATCAGAACTGGACCATGGAGCGTGACGTCCGATGAATCACATTGTCTCTTTCTTTTTGTATGTATCCGAAAAACACTGGGAAACAACAGCCAATGTGATAATTTAGCATAATGAAAGTTTATTGAAAGATAATTTTGTGACTGAAACGGCTTTATTAAATGTATTTTGAATGCCCTCATAATGTGACTCTGCCTCAGTAGGTTTGTAGAAACACAGATGCAGGTGATTCCTCTGTTTTCATGACACTTGATTATTGGTGTTAATTGCGACAATGGATTCAGATGACATGCATCATTCTTGGCAATCTCTTAGGATGTAATAAGCAGGAAAAACAAACCAGGGCAGACCTGAGAGCAATAATGAATACAGAAATGTTTGCATGAGCCATAATCGAGTATTTTATGATACAAAACTCAGAAATATCGCTTACAGCAGAACTTTCTGGCTCAATGCACTTTATTACTTTTTCTCCAACTCCGAAATTTACCCAATACATTCTTTGACTCTGCTGCCACAAAGGCGGTTGGAAGATCAGATCCATCCTGGGTCCTTTTCCGCGTGTCATCCCCTGCATTTAGTATTCAACCACCAAATGTTTTTCACAGGCTAGAAGCTAAGTCGTAGTTCTTTTAAAATAAGGAAATTTCAAATAAGCACCATTTGCTGTATGGAAGAAGAGCTAAGAGGTTAGCACTCGTGAGAAAAAGACACAAAACAGCTTTATTTGGCTAAAAGAAATCACCGAGGGCTGAGTGCATTAGCTAAAAGACTCTGTGCTCTGATAAATCCAAACCTGAACCCGCACTGTCCTGAAAAGTGTTATATCTGGCAGGTACCAGACGCAGGTTATCACCCGCGTAACGACAGCTCTAGCTAGAAGCACGCTCGTGGTAGTATCGTGCTCACGGGAGGTTTTCAGAGGCAATAAATGGAAGATTTGTATGACAGATGAAAAAAAAATTAATTTAGACAAGATCTTTCAGCAGAACATGTCGAAGATTGACAAACATCTTGGGATTAAGATGAGGAAGCAAAACCAACCTGTCAGTTCATAAAAACAAAGTGGAAGAGCCAAGTATCGAGTTGAAAAAGATGTCAATGTGTTTTGGCAGATCTTTTTATAGTAAAATGGGATAATACCCCAGATCCAGATGTTCCAAACTGATAAAAAAATAACACCCACATTTTTTATTCCTACTTCAGCTGTCTGTGCCATGACCTTAAAAAACATTACCTTGTTTAATTTGATTGATTTCGAAATTATTTCTTATTCATTGTGAAACTTAATTTATTTTATTTTATTATTTTATTTAATTTTTTCTGGAGGTTATTTTGTTACTCCACATTAAATACAGCCTTTAAAAATGTATATTTGTGTCTCCATTTACCTATTTGTTCACCAAGGAGCTGGCATGCAGTGTTAGTGGTTCTTTGTGAATCTATCTGTAGTTATACTGTAGTAAAACTAGGCTCAGGAGAAAAACTGTAAAGAAAACAACTTTAATATATGGAGGCATGTGATATAGTAAAGTTCAGAAACAACCATATAGACAGGAAAGAGAGAGAGAGAGAGCTCAGCATCAGCCTCCCTCGTGTTGGGGGGGCTCCTCAGCCGTGTCTTAATAGATTGTCTGGTGTCCTGTAGTGACATTTGAATAGATTTCCATAAACCCAACAGATCAAAATAGGAGAGAGGCTACATTTATCAATGAGCTATCCATCTGCAGCAGCTTGTCCCTGGAAACACGGTCTCACTGAGCTGCTGTGAATAAGCAATGAGTAAGTTGTGTGTGTGTGTGTGTGTGTGTGTGTGTGTGTGTGTGTGTGTGTGTGTGTGTGTGTGTGTGTGTGTGTGTGTGTGTGTGTGTGTGTGTGTGTGTGTGTGTGTGTGTGTGTGTGTGTGTGTGTGTGTGTGTGTGTGTGTGTGTGTGTGTGTCACTCCCTCATTCAGCAACACTAAGCAAATGGCGGTGAGCTTCGCAGGTGACCTACACGTTCAGTCTGTTGTCTTCTCTGATGTGTTTTCTGGATCATATCTCAACCAGTCAATCAGTTGAGTAATTGTAAATTGATCAAATCATCAAACTGGGAGGTTTATTCTCTGGTTCGTTCAATAAATCAACGGTCTGACGACAATGGTCTAATCCATCTGCAGTTTTTCCAAAGAGATAGTGACCAGAGTATAAATGGTATGAACCTGTGACGCTAACAGATTTATACTATATAACCCTGCTGTATATAATATGTATGTTGGGGCAATAGAATGAAATTAGATTTGTTGTGCACAAGAGGAATAGACTTTCCTGCTTGGACCCCGGCAGGAAGTGGAACACCATGGAAGCAGATGACTGCTGAGGAGCGAGAGGGAACTTAAGAGGCCTGTGTCCTGACTGAACTTTCTCCAAGCTTCTTTTTTTTTTTTTCATATTTGCGCAATGCGGGTTCTAAACCTGCCTGTATTGAATGGGCTGTTTGCTCGGCCTGTGGTGTTGCCGGTTGCAGCTTTCTGTCTGATTGAGCTGGGGCTGTTTATTAAAAGTTTCTTTATATTATATCGCGTGGCCTGAGAGTGGCTACACGCTGCCTCACACGCTGCTGTGGCAAACACTGAACACTAGCATGAAGGAGAAGGGGGTAGAAAGTGCAGAAGGTCAGCTCCAAGGACACTGCTGGGTGAAACTTGTTGGAGTGTCAAAGGAAGTCTATTTTCCACTTCAGGAACTAGAGCTGATTGGCCTTTGGAGTCGGACTTACCTGTGACCAATGAACAATCAGGGCACGGCCTGTTTGACCTGTCACTCACCTGGAGACCCGGACTCCTCTGAGAAACATGGACTGACCACCAAACACACATGTCTGTCCAACACTGTTAGCTCATGGGTCAGGGACAAGTGCTTTTAATGAGCTGAAAATCAGCCAGTGCTTAAATAATCCATTTCTTTTATAATAATCTGAAATCTGATTTAGTGTTGTAGTGTAGAGGTTGGTCGGGGCTTTTTACTCTACTCAACACTGAGGGTTTTACAAATGTCTTCAAATAATCACTTGCCTCAGTTAAAAGGTGACATGTTGCGAAAACAAGGATGTGCTTGAATGTGCATCTCATTGAATCAGGACTTGGAGGTTTGGATAATTGGCTCTTCTGTGTAAGTTTTGGCACCTTTATGGCCCCTGATTTCGAAAAGAAATCCTAGATCCACCACTGCAGAGAAAAACTATTTTCACGGAACTGCTGCCACAGGCATTACACTGCAGACGAGTATTATTCAAAGTGGTGGTTGTTATATCTTGGCATCCTGAAGTTACCAAATAGCCCTGATTTCAAGAGTCAGAACAGTTTTCAGCTTCCTCCTTTCGTTGTTTATCTGCTGCTTTTCCATATTATCGTTGCAGAAACTTTATAGAAAGTCAAATTTAGGTGAAACCTTCTGCCTACGTCTCCCTGTGTCTCTTCCTGGCCCCCTCTTTTCCTCCTATCTCTGTTCCACCCTCTTTTTCCATCCCCTCCTCCCTTCTTTCTTCCCAGGTTCTTGGCAGTGCTTGGCAGTCGCCCACCTTGTCTAACTAGCAGGTTGATGTGCGTCTGTAAATGTGTGTGTTTTCTGTGCCTCTGCTCAGTGTGTGTGTGTGTGTGAGACTAGCAGTAGTCTAGACGTGGTTTCCTCTCCTGTGTTTGTCTTTCTCCTCGGGCCAGCTGATCTGTTCAGCCAGGAATGTTACTGCTACTGCTGCCACACTGTTCAGACACACACACACACACACACACACACACACACACACACACACACACACACACACACACACACACTCTCTCTGTTTCTCCGCAGCTCCCCCCTTCCCTGCACCCCCTTTATCTCCCCACACAATTTATTTTTCTCTCCTCCTTTATCTGCACATATCTTCCATTTATCCATCTGTCTGACTCTTTCCCTGCAGTTTATCTTCCTCCCTCACTCCTTCCTCTTCCCCTCTTGCATTAGCAGAGATTCATTTATCTTTCCTCTAAAATGTCTTCAATGCCCGTCTCCCCCCCCCCTTTTTTGTCTTTGTCTAGCCCCTCTCTTTTTCCCCTTCTCCCTCTCTCCTCCCTCGTTCCCTTCCTTCACCGTTACTTCTCTTTCTGCAGACAAAGTTGTCTTTCACTGGACGTCCGCTGGCCTAAGACCAGCACACCTCAGCGTGGATGTGTACGTAGTTTTATGTGTTTGTGCATTTTCACAAATACTAATATTTTCTAACATCTGTTAATTTGTGTGTGTGTGTGCGTACCAGCCAGACTGGCATCAGGGTGGCACACCTCAAACAGAGGAGACAGGCAGAATTAGAAACACACACACACACCCCGGATAAATTGTAGAGCCCTGTTTTTTTTTCCTCTATTTTTTCTATTTATTTATTTCCTGCTGCTCCACCACCTTTGAGGAAACTATGACCATGTTTCTGTTTCCGTGTGCGTCACATGTACGTATGAAGTATGATGCATGTACACAAGGTACAAACTACTTTGAAAAATATTCAGAATAATAATATTTGTTTGTATTTGCACTGTTTAATGACATGAATAAATCCCAAAAGGGCCAATTCATGCATCTGCATCTTTATACAAAATCACACTGTTGTACTTTTAATTACATAACAACATAAAGCTGAAGCTATTTGAAATATTTATGAATATTTAATATTACTGCTAAATATTGACATCCAGCAGATGTTTTATTGATGCAGTGTTTTTTTTAAAATAAATAATAAGTATTGTTTTCTTGGCACAACTAACAATCTCATTATCATGTTTGAGATTCTTATTGTAAATAATCACCTGAAACCATGACTCTGTAGTTCCAGTTCTCTTAGGAAGGTAATGGCAATCTGTAACCTCACCACTAGAGGCCACTAACTCCTACACACTGCCTCTTTTTAAGATGCATTAGAACAGATGTGCACCAGAAAGAATAATCCTTAAAAAGTCTTAGTACAAAAACAACTGTTACAGTGAAATTAATCCGACTCTCAGAATATGCCCATTTTCCAAAATGTCCAACTATTCTTTTAACTAAAGGTTTCAATTACTTATAAATGGTTTGTATTGTGTTCCAGGCTTTTTTGTGATTTTTGGACCATCCTCTCCAACTTTCTCATTCCTCCAAAGTTTGTTTTCTCACTTGCCAACGAGGGGAAAATATTTGGGAGCTTCACACTATGTTCCCACCACATTTAGTACAGGTGCCTCGAACACCACCGCAGACATGATTGTAACGATTGTGTTTGCGATTATAGTCCTGATCTGTTCTAAGACCTGTCTCTGCAGCAACTTTTCCTTTGTCCCACCTGTTCAACCGTCAAAAGCAGATTTTCGATGTTTTATTTCCTTTTAGCTTACTTCTATCCTTTATTCCTTCCCTTTGCTCTTTTGTGTGCCCTTCCCTTCCTTTCTCTCGTATGTTTCTTATTTCCTACTTCCCTCCCCTTCACCCTGAGAGTCTCTGTTCTCCCCTCGTCCTCATGCTTGAGGCCTTTGGGTTGTAAAAATTAATCTTCATAAAAGGATGAAAAAAAGTTTCTTCTTTCATCTCCCCTGGTCTTTCTTCACGCACACACACACGCACACACACACACACACACACACACACACACACCCTCTCACTTTTAAATTAAACTGATAAAATTCTCTTTCTAGTTGGCCTTGACAACGACCTGCGCTCTCTGAAACACACACACACACACACACACACACACACACACACACACACACACACACACACACACACACACACCTTGGCTCTGGCCGCACACCTCGAATAAATAAGCAGCAGGGAAGGGGAATAAAAGAAAAAGATGCAAAAAAGTTGGGGGGGGGGGGAGAAAGGAAAAAAAAAGTGATGAGGAGGAAGATAAACGGGAACGAGGGTAAAAAATGCAAAGATTGGAAGGCTTTGTTTTCCCAGAGTTCCTCACCTGTTCCCCAGTGTCAGTCTTCCTCGAAGAAATTAGAAGTCTAATACGAAGTGGAACAGCCGTCTCACACACACACACACACACACACACACACACACACACACACACACACACACACACACACACACACACACACACACACACACACACACACACACACAGCTTCTCCTCTCAGTCGAACCATCTGGTTAACTTATCAGTCCTCTCTCTTGCTGTTGCCGTAGCAACCAAAGCAACAAGCGACCGGGGGCTGCCGCACAGCACAATGCCTCCCTGTCTTTCTCTCCTTCTTCCTTCTCTCAGTCCCTTAATCCCGCCATCCCACATTCCCTCGTCCCGTCACTCCTTCTCTGCATCATTTCTTCTCTCTCTCCCTTGCTCCTCTTCCTCATCCCTTCATCCCTTTCCCTGCTTCCCCCTCTCTCGTCTTTTCCTCCCCTCTATCTTCCCAGTCTGGATCCCTTTCTCTGCTTTGCAAAACTTTATCCTGCTGTCAACATGACACAGAAAAAGCTTTATGTTTTTCACAAAGAGAGAGAAACAGGGAATGTGCAGCATGAATGTGTCTACATCAGTCTTAGGGGGGAAAGAGAACTCGACACAAGAGGAGAGAAAGTGTTTGTGTGGATGTGGACATAATTAGCATTGATCTCTACTGTACTTCTCCACTTTGTCACTGCTCCTGTAAATACACTTGAAGTCCAAAAGCTTGTTCCCTTTGTGAGCTGGTTCAGGTTGAGCGAGACGTGTTAGTTTGGTTTAGTGGATGTCTCATGGACTGTCGCAGTTGCCCCATTAGCTTAGATTGTAGCCTCTGCTGCCAGTGAAGATATACTGGATTGAAAAGATTTGTATGTCTCATTCATTTACACACCCACATCTAAAAACTTAACTTGAAAAATACCAAAATTCCCCTTTAATATTAGGTCTGAAGAGAGCTCGAAGACAGACGTGGAGAGAGTGAGTGAGTTTCAGTTTAAATTGCTTCTAGTCCCTATTGGACCATGTACAGTATAGTGAACCCAGTATAGTGGTGACTATATGTTAAAATGACCCGGGTGATCAGATTTACTGTCTTCCCTTTCTTCTCTGATTGTCGTATATCATACACAGACTGCTTCACTGTTCGGATGCAGACGTTTTTTTGAGGCTTAGCATCACACAGGATTATGATCCAATCTTATATAAAGACCTCCTGGTAGTTTTACACGGCTCGTTTAAGTTTCTGAGAGAAAAATATGGGAAAAAGTTGCTCTGACACCACATATAAGAAAGTTTGCAGAGGAGAAGGCTTATGGGATGAATGTCTCTGTGAATCGGAGTGTGTCACATTTGTACTAATGTGTGTGCTTGGTGGAAGGTGTCATGGTCTTGAAACGCGGTGCCCACGGTCGTGGCAGCCCTGCACCACTGTGTTTTGCTTATTTGCATGTACACGTTGGTGTGTTTCTCCGCTGCCCTTCCCTAAGGCGGTGTATGTGCATGCGTGCATGTGTGTGCGTGTGTGCGAGTGATGGATGTGTAAGGTGAGCAGGTTAATCTCTTGCTAATGTAGATGAATTGTACACACAGCCTATGTTACACTAAAACACAAAGCCCCCACCACACACACAGATGAATTATTCCTGTGGGGAAAAAGAAAGAAAAAACATTAGACGGACACTCACGTAGTGTTCACTTACTGTGGAGAAATTGTCACTGCACCACGCAGAGAGCAACACAGGGTGAAGGGTACTGAACACACAGCAAAAGGATGCGTGTGTGTGTGTGTGTGTCTTTGTAAAGAGAAAAAGAATGTGAAGCTCACTTTCTCTGTTAAACTCTCTTTCTCTTTGTTTCCTTCTGTGTATCTAGCTTTCATTCGTTCTTTCTTTTTATCAGTCCTTGATATGAAAATAACACACATGCGCGTCCGTGCGGCTATGTCCGTTAGCGTAGCCCCTTCTGTTGGACTATTAGGCTTCAAACTTGCGTAAAAGTGTAAATGACCTCGTTTGGAGTCAAATATGAATGTCGGGGCTTGTTCTTGTTGTTTAATTACGTCTGAAGAAGAGGTAACCTTGGCTGAAACACTGTTTACCCCTGAGACTCCTTAAGTGTTCTGTGGACTCAACCACTTCACCCACCCCTCCATCGGCACAGTGGTGAGTAGATAATGAGTGAATTTTCCTTTTTTTTTGGTGAACTATCCCTTTTACCATCCAAACTAAATGCCTAACCTCAAACAGCCCTTTGAATTTGTAAGGACCAACCAAAATGTCCTCACAATGATTGTACACGCACACACGCGGTGACTCATTGCCACTAGTTTTCCTCTGTCAAAGTGCACCCACTCTGGGCTCTGGACACCGTCAGTGGTCAGCTGTGTGTGTGTGTGTGTGAGTGTGTGCCAGCGTGTCATCGGCCACAGAAGTAAGTCCTAATTTAGACGCTGACTCGAGAACCTCCAGCTCCTCTGGGTCTGACAGACCGGCGAGCTCCGGTCTTTGAAGTCGTTCTGCTCGGCTGCACGGAGCTGCAATGCGAACGTTCGCCCCGCCACCTGTTGATGGCTCCCACTGAAAACCTCATCAGCACCGCCGCAGACTGCGTGACTGATGCCAGGAGCTGCCGGCCCTCAGCCAATCACTGCAGGCAAACACACGGCCCTCGCGTTACTCTGTCTGTGTGTTTGTTGAACAACACTCCGTCGTCTTTACAGGATGATTGTGTCAGAGTGAATAGTGTTAAACTGCTAGAAATAAGATGGATAAAGGGTATTTATAAGGAATAAAGGCAGAATTTGTACTGCTGGTTGTTTGAGTTTTGAGACTTTACACTGGTGACAGACTGAAGCATATTCAATTAGATTTTACTTTAGTTTCCTCTTAAAATAACCATTTTAATCTTTGAATTTGACACTGTATACTAATATATTAAGTTTGCTTCATGTAGGTTTATGAACAGAGATCTGCACGTTCCTGCGATGGAAAGTGTAGATTCATGTTTCAACTGATGTGTGCAATCTTTGCTACGATGGCTCACATGTTTTTTACTTTAGCACAGAGAGCCAGAAAGAATCAGCTCCTCATCTCCTCACTCCTGTCTCTCCTCTGTCAGGAGTCTGTAGAAAGCTCCTGTATATTCAGAGCAGTGGTCGGCTCCTACGAGAGCAGCAACACCATCATTTTGGAGCCATCCTGCCTCGTTTCCTTCGGGACAGAGTTAAAAATTCTTCTTACTGTATCAGAGAGCCTATAGCAGAGCTCGGCTGCCTGAAAGAGCTGCTCAGCCCCAAACTCCCGAAATCCACTGCCTCACTTCTGACGACTTTTTGACCCTTTGCTCCTCCAGCACCGAAGCTGCCCCCCAGCTCTGAAACGCAGCTGCACCAAACTTTGGATAGAACAGGCCTCAACACTTTTTTTTAAACTTTAACTATTCTCTGTTCCCAGGCACTTTATTTTAATCCCATTACTTTTGTATTTGAATGTATAATTTGACCCTTGCCTCCCATGTTGTTCGGCTGTGCAGATGATAATGCATATGAATCGCAGCACTTTGAGATTTTATTTTAATGAAAAGTGCATTTTAATTATGTAAAATTATGTGACTTCCAAGACTTGGGGGTAAGAGCAATTTTGCTGCAAATTTAAAAGATGGGTTTCTAAAACTTTATTTAGAAGCTTGAAAAAAATGAATTATATGTATATGATTTATATTTTTATAAAAATAGTCAATAGTTAATTTTCTGTCTAAATATAGAATAATATATATAATTTGACCAAAAAATGTGTAGGCTAAAATTTATAATGCCTACTCTCAAACACAAGCGCATAAGGAAAAACCCAATATCACAAGAATTAAGTGTCTTATATTATCTATAACTCTAATTTGAAACTGTAAATTGTATTACATGCTTTCAATTCATCCTCAAGATAGTTCCATAGATTCACCCCTTTTATTGAAAAACTTTATTTTTCATATTTGTCCAGGCCCTATTTCTTTTAAACGAGGCACAAAGTGGTAAAGCCGTCCAATGTAATGTCAGAAAAAAGCATAATAGTTGATAATAACTCTCTCCTGGTCAGAGAGGTTGGGTCGCTTCACCTCCTGCTGGTTCACACATGTACTTCAGGCTCACAGGCAGCATGGCCATCCTTCACTGTCGAATGTTGCACCATAACCACGCAGGCATGTATCCTTCCCTTCTTCTCTCCTGCCTCTCGTTTTGTTTTTCTCTCTACACCCCCCCCCCCCCCCCCCCCCCTCCCTCGCTCCCTCCCCGTGGCTCTCCTTCTGTGAATAATTTATATATATATATATATAAAAAAAGAAAAGCTATAGAGCTGAATTTTATTATCTGATTCAAAGTTTTCAACAACTTTCCCCGGCTCCCTCTTCCTCCATCTGTCTTCTCATTTAATTTCCATTTCGGATTCTGCGTACACACACACACACACACACACACACACACACACACACACACACACACACACACACACACACACACACACACACACACACACACACACACACACTTTATGAATGTTTTTAATAGTTTTACTGTCCACTTGGGGACATTCTCTAACATGAATTACCATTGATTGTTTAAAACGTTTACCAAACGTTTTCCACACACACACACACACACACACACACACACACACACACACACACACACACACACACCACACATACGCACACCCATAAATGTAAGCAGTAAGTTCTGGGTCGAGGCAGCAAAGTGACAAAGCAGTAAATCAATTCAATAGCAGTCCACTCAAGACCTGAATGACCTACAAACACAGTCACACACACACACACACACACACACACACACACACACGCACTGTTTTTACTGTAGGTATGTGCACTCTCACACATACACTATTTATACACAGAGACAGAATGTTGGGGGGGGAGGGGTGTACATAATAGAAAACACAACTGTGGGGAAGATACATCAGCAGAATCAGTCAAACTATCGACATGAGCGAATGAGCCTCTGCACTAGTGTTTGCCTCCCAACTCCCCGGCAGTTTGACCAAGGTGAGTGTTGCTCACTGTGAATTTAAAGACCATAACTGATATCTCATCGTAGTTGGTGTGTGACCAGAATCACTTCTGTACCCTCCATGTTTTAGCCACTCAGCTCCATCACATCCATGCCTTCTCCACACTGATGCAGATTTTTCCTCTGCGTTTGGGCCTCTCCTCCGCACGCAAACGCCGTTTTAACTCACTACAAAGGGCCATTGTTACAAACGCCTTCTTAGGTGCATATATTTTCAAAAAAGTTAACGCACTAGCTAGTTTAGAAGGATAATATTCTGCCGTGCGGAGCAGGTCAGAGTAAAATCGTAACTATGGTGAAGGCAATCGGCCCGTCGTGTCTTGGTACTTGCGTCCAGCGATGGAGGTGTCCGCTTCGGTCTAAGGGCAGCAGCTAGTTAGCATTAAAAAACTGCAGAATTTCTTTTTTAATGTTTAGACTAAACACACGGTGTAAATGACGCTGATTCAAGTTGAATTTCCTATACCAGTTTCTCTCTGGTTGATTAGGACTGCTAGTCAACTCTTAATTTAGCATTACTAAACCACATTACCAGCATTCACAGGCGTCTGCCTCTGCCAACATGACCCCGGTGATTCTCTCTGGTGTTTGATGGATAGTTGATGTAGACCGTCGCCACCTGCTGACCCGGCATGCTTGCCTGAGCGTTCTCTTCTGGATGGAAATAAACAACAGTTGTGCGAACTCAGTTTTTTTTTTCAAAAACAGAAGGGGAAAATATCCGTAGTCGTGTAGACGAGGCCTCGACAGCAATCTGTCTGTGATGTGTGGAGGACGGCAACACTTGTTATCTGCAACGAACAGGCCTCGGAGAGAGAAGGGGTTTCGGATTGGTCCAGCTGCACCGCTGAGTCATTCATATAAACACTGAGTATTGTTGGACACAATGATGGACACTTTCCTCACTGAGTGAAGGCTGCATGGAAAAGAAATGTGATTGCACATCTGTTGTCGGGATATTTACTGTAATTCATGCCAGGATTAATCAAACGTTTCTTTTTTTTTTATCATCTGCACAAAAGCTCAAATGTCTCTGTGCTCTTGTTTGCTGATGAGATTGTGTGAGGTAGACGCGGTCAATTGTGCAACACTCCGGATGAGAGTTCTTTCGATTTTTACTCAAGACGTTCTCATTAAGGATGTTGATCGGTCTGTTGTTTATATTGCTTCTTAATAACTTCCCCCAGACTGTTGCTTGCACATCTACCTCAGTAATTACTCATGTTCAATTGTCTCCAGTCTTATAAAATGGGGATGTGTAAACCCTTGATGCCAGATGTTGAGAAAGAAAGAAAAAAAAAAAAAAACACTTTCACAGAATGCTGGGTTGAATAACGCGAGTGTAGCAACATGCTGTTCATAAGCATCTAATTAAAGTTATGGCATCCACTTGCAAGCTCTTGTAATAACTGGTAAACCATAAAGAAAAGGACTCAAAGGCACAACTCACGAGACGAGAAGGTCTTTACTTGCAAAACGGAGGGTAAACAGGCCGTCGGAGGTTCAGGCAAACAAATCCAACAGAGCTACGCAAAGGAAATAGCACAGACGAGTAAACCTGAGATACTGAGGCACGAAGAGATGCTGGGATGTTTGGTGCTGAGGACAAAGACAAAGTGGAACAGAGGAGGAGGGGCACAAGGAAGAAATACACGAGGAAGGTGAAGACAAGGAGACGGAGGTGAAACCAATTAGGGCGGAGCAGACAATCACACAGGCGGAAAACAAGGGCAGGAAGTGGAGGTCTGAAACAAGCGACACAAATAAAAAAACAAAAAACAATAATGGCTCTAAGGAGGCAACTGACGGCCCAGACTGATCAATGAAACCTCCTCCGACGTCCACATCCGAAATGTAGCTGGTGGAGATGGACTGTATGGAGATGGACGACATGCGAAAAGTGAAGCCAAAGTGGCTGGCTGCGGTATATGTCTTAAATCCTTTAATTAGTTATTTTATGTTCTGAAAAATAAATCGAGGTTGGTGGAGTATGTATCAACAGGGCTTTGCTGCCGTCGCTCCGTCCCCCGATCACTACTACACTCGACTCTGGCTCCAAATGCACAAGATGGTGAAGCTCGTACAGGGACATTTGAGCTTTACTTCTAGATAGCGGGAGGAAGAGCAGACGTGTCATCCGTCTTTATGTCAGTCGATGGTGGAGACCCACAACCTCTCCTCAGGACCATAATCTTCCCAGTCCACCAGGTACTGACAGTATCGCCCCTGATGACCTGCCAGGAGGCGAGCTGGACCTTCATCGATGATCCAGGAGTTGATGAGGGTCTCGAGGTTCCATCAGACCCTGGAAAAAAACCCCCGCTGTGAGCATTTGCGAGTCCAAAGAAATCTTCCACATGGAACTTTTTTAACTTGATATCCAGTTTCCCTGCATTCCTCCAGTCTGCCTCTCTTTGTCTCCCTCCTCCTCCGTCCCCTCATTACCTATTTTTACTACTCTATTTTATTTCATTTTTATTTCTTTTCAATGTAAAAGGTCCGTCCAAATTATGTTTCTGTTTGAATGCGATACAAAGAGCAGAATGGATATTGAATACTCGTGAGGTAGATAATGGGAGAAAGGGAAGGAAATTAATCGAGTGTGACTGAGAACATGAGAAAGAGAGAAATAGCACGAGTGTGTGTTTTTCATTTCCAAGTATCAACTTCACATTTCCACAAGAGTTGGGACGAGATTTTACTTTTTATAAAAGCTTATTCTCCGTCACATGTCAGCTCACGTGTGTAACAGGCACAGCTCTTAGTTCAGGTGTGAACGCTTCTTGAGGTCTGATCACTCAGACCATATTGGGAGGTGGTCTGGGAAACATGTGGCCACAGTCTGGGGTGACGCTGAAGGACCGCCTACTCAGCTGATCCACTACAGTTTCATAATGAACCCTGCTTTGAGTGAATGCTAAAATTAATCGAGACTCACGTGGACCAACATTCTTATGTAAGAACTGATATACTTGCTGATAGACTCTGTCCCCACAAGCGTTTTAGGTCCATATGGATCGTAATCACTTTCCATACACACCTGAAAACCACCATTCACGTACACTGGGCAGGTGCAAACAGGAATCACAAACATGCACTTAAGTACATTTAGGTTTTAGATGCATTATAGTTGGCAGCAGGGACAAATTGTCCCATACAAAGTTAGCAAAACATTATACAAGTACCTCAATTAACCTTTCTACACTCGTTGTCTCCTCTCTGTTTATTTTGTTATTATGCATTTTCTCTTTGGTTATTCTGTAAACCTCAAACTAAACTGGAGATGAAACGGCTGAAAACCACAGCACTGAGAAATCAAACAACAGAAAGACAGAAGGTAAGTGACTGAAGACACTGGATGAAGAGGAGAGAGTAAAAACTGAGAAGGATGTGAAATTGAATTAAGAACAGGGAGGGTGTGTGTGAGAAAGTGATAGAAGTGTGTGAAAAGCACTTTTTTTGCAAATTTTCAAAAAATGAACTTCAGTAAGGCTGTAGAAAGCAACGGCTCAAAGGAGAAAAGGTAGGATTCATTCAGCAGACCGTCATATCTCCAGAATGAAACCACTTTGTCTCCTGTACTCATGAATACCTAACGACTTTCTTTGAATAATTGATATCAATGAAAATCCAATTTTTTTGATCAATCGAGAACAATCACATTCGGAATCACCATTTTACTAATTTTACTGCTGTCTGCAAATGTGTTGTTCTTCTCCGTTTCTCTATTTCTGTCATTTTGTGAGTGATTCTAAAGGAACACACGTTTTAATTCAGTGAATATCTCCTCATTGTCCACTGGCGGTGGAAAAACTAATCATATCAGATATCATTGCTACCGTAGATAAACAAGACGCACCTATATTTGTAATATTTTGAATCTTATTATGACCCTAGATAAACTGGACACTGATATTTTTTATGAATGCTAAAAATAATTTCACAACAGTTGTTTGGTCGGCCTGCAAACCCAAAACCTAACAGGAACAAATGTTACCGTTCTGAGATTTTGTTAAGTTGCATCTCATGTCAGTGTTTGTTCCCCCAAACGTTAAAAAAAAATGACAGCACTACAGTCATAATGAGAAAATCACCTCATGTTCTGATTATATCTGAACATAATTTGATAGAAGCTTCACGCTGACGTGTTATTTCATTTTTCCATTAGACGATTATTAAATGTGACTAACACGTCAGGTGATTTTCTCATTTTGATTGGAGTGCTGCCTTCTTCAAAAACAAATTCAAACCAGAAGGGTACTTAAAGAGCGAATACCTCCACCAAGGCTGAATGGCCACTTCATCACCATAATACATACTTACAGTGCTCATAGATAATAGCACCATACACATGCGTGATTAATTTCATAAATATCTCTGCATTATTACTTGAGGAATTCACAAATATTGCAAAAAATCTCACCATGTTAAAGGGAAAATCTGCCCTCTTGATCGTATCCTCTCCAAGAAGTTAACCGGTTCACTGGTTAACTGGTCCAGTTCAGCAGTTTTCCAGTAATCCTACAAACTGCCTCAAAAAACAATTACCTCGCCCAAGGAGGTTATGTTTTCATTGCTCAGAGCTCATTGGTTCAGGAGGAACGCACCTGCTTCCTCTCGTGACATCACCGCTGGTCGCAGGTTGTTTGCTTATTCATCGCTCAAACCGAATTAAACGTGCTGCCATTACTCTCTCGTGGCAGATATTTTAGACACGTTACAGTCGGACAAACTCAGGTGTGAATATTCTAATGTGTGACGTCTGGATTCCTTCACTCTGCTGCAGTTTCAAGGTCCCAGTATTGAACATGTTGGCTCCCTGTCGCACCGTCATGGCGCACTGGCACACTGAAAGAGAGCAAAGCCATGTTAATGGTTTTAGTAACATCTGTGCCTCTCCAACTGTTACTGTTTCCTACTATGTTAAAATGGCTGCTAGGAAAAGGAAGTAGGATTTGGCGGACACACTCACAACTCTTTCTTCTTTCTTTCTTCTGTCTCTCTTTCTTCTTTCACCCCAGAATAAAAGTATGTTTCAACTATTTTCCTCCAGTGACAACTCAAACGCATAGAGTAAACGAGTAATAAACTCAAACTCAAACCAATGACACTGGTGCATCGTTTTTTGGTTGTGTAGAGATACCTCAATGTCTTCAAACGCGTAACACACCTGTAAAGCTTTATTCAGACATGGACTCTCAAAAATTGGATGCTGACATTTTGGCTCATCAACACTGGCGTCGGCCCCTTGAATCTCATCGGCTTTCCAGGTTCACATCTTCATCGATTCTTCTAGTTTTGTGTTCATCGCACCTAAGAAACATCAACAAGCTTACTCGTTCCCTGTGAATGGAACAGAATTTTTTGGTCTGTATCCTCACATGATTTTACTGGGCGGCTGACAGGAAAAGTTCCGTAAAATATCCATGGCAACCGACTCAGACGTTTTGCATTCTCACATGCAGCCCCTTTTGGAAAATGTCCAGACTTCAGTGCATGTCTGAAAGCAGCTCATGACACCCGCTGACCTTTGTCTCACAGATATAATAAACCCCATGAAAACTGTCTCTATTACATGACTTGCAGTTCTTCATCTGTATTTCTCCGTGGTCCAAAAGCTCCACATACCACCACCACAACTTTGTTATCCACAATTGAGCTTAATGTCATTGCCGAGCCAACAGGTGTGAACCAGAAAAATGTGCTTGCATCCCTGGAAAATCACACTGGGCGCTGCCACTGTGACCACAAATTCAGTCTCCTTTTCACCACCACTGAAGCAGCTCAAGGATTTGTCTCCGGCTCGAGGATTTATGTCCTGATGGCATAATAAAATAAAGATAGCCTTGTTCTGCAGTTTCCAAGCTTGAGGAGAGACTGGCTTATGCTCACATTTCTCGAATGAGCCAAGATCATTCATTGGATAGCGGACGGCGATAATGCAGCTATCCTGTCAGTGATGTTCCCCGGTGATGTGTCGGTCCTCTCTCAGGACACGTGTCAAAGGTCAGTGTGGGATCGCCTGCAGCTGGGAGGCAGACTCTGCTCTGCTGACAGGTGTTGACATATCAGTGAGTTGGATCTCATTGGGTTTCTGATCTTGGTTCCCTGTGCTACATATTAAATCCACTACCTCTACCTTCAGCACTGACTGAACCAGTGCCTCGGGGGGTCTTCTTGACCTGAGGGTTGTTCCCCAGCGGCATCTGCACAGAAGGGGGAAAGAATCACAGTTCACAGTTATGCGGCTGTAGCACATTTGTAGCCCATGACTCACTGAGAGAAATATCTATATGAAGGTTGTACACGATTTCATACCATTTAAATATGATGAAGGTTGGTAAAAGTCTACAGGGTATGTGGTGTTCATTATTTCTGTTTCTGTTACGATGACAAAATCGTGCTGTATGCAAAAGCCATTCAAAATGATAGCTAATATGTGATTGAGGTGCAGATTATGCCTTTATTACAGGATTGAAGGAGATGACGATCAATCTGCACCATAGAGGGTCTATAAAGATGGATTATGCATGACCACTTCCTCCCATTGTATATAATGTTAAGCTAAAAAATCCATGATGTGCCGGCTGCCTTTTTGCAGTTTAGACATAATTTGGAGCCACAGTTCACTGTCCACCATGAGGTTTCATCCTGTCTTCATAGCATTAAATCATTTTTTAAGATGAAACTTACCAGGAGGTGGTGGGGTTTATGAGCTATACTGCAGCCAGCCACCAGGGGGATTTTAAGATGATTTTTGTAATCACCTTTGGGAAGCTGTCATGTCATCCATCTTTATATCCAGTCTATGATCTGCACAGCCTGTGGACAAATCTGATTTCAGTCTCCATTTCAGAGCGGAATGGGATGCTTTATATCCGCCGGCTGTCGGGGGGTTGACCACATCTCCTCTAGTTTGATTGAACTCTGACCTACAAAGTCACATGGCTCCGTTATGTCCTATTCCACACGAGCTGGGGGTGCTTTACTTCTCGTTTAGGAAATATTGATGGTTTATATCTTTGTGTATATCTAAACCAGCCTTGTGGAGAAGGCTGTTTTGCAGTAACTCCCCCCCCCCCTCGCTAATGATATTGAAAGGACGCGGAGTAGAAATGTTTTTCAAATGCTGATTACATTTTTTCATGTGGTTGCCTTTTGAATAGACAACACAAAAACCATTTCAAGCCTTTTGAGCCTTGATCAGTATTTTTACAAGCTCAGAAGTTTGCATTGACTTTGCTTTTGTTTTTTCTTTCAAACGCATACAAACACTGGCCGAGTGCTCTGATGTAGTTTGCCATAACAAGCCACAGGCCTTCAATCAACCACATCAACCATCAAAGTGGATGTGACGAACAAGACGAGTCTAAAAAAATCTGCTTGAATTCATCCTCTGGGCTTTTTTTGTTCTGGGCTGTAGGATCATGTCTCAAATTAGAAAATTATAATGGACTTTTCTCTCTCTGGTAGAAAGCAGGAACAATGTTGGTACACACTGTTGTTGTGCTGTCTCGGTTTTCCATTATAATACAAGAATGCCTTCTGCACAATCGAGGATTGTTACATGACTATGGGTCAGATTCAGCTCTCCTGATGGGGGCGTACTCCTGACTTGAACTGGTCATCTGGCCAAATAATCCTGTCGTGTGAGGGGTTGAGAGACGTCACGTATTTATTAAGAGCCGCCGGATTGTGAATACGAACCGTGGCTGCCGACAGCATAAATTAGGTTTTGTTTCACGTACCAGATGGACAGATTAAAAGGACAGACTCATAGAATTGTGGATACAGTACGAGTCCTTAATTAATGTGTCCTGTTCGTGCAAAACCTTATACAATCACTACACCGGCAGTCCAGCTCCATGGTGGTTTTTATTCCTAATTCACGTTTGATCAGTCGAGTCTCTGGAATCACCACACAGAAATTGTTACATAATATTATAATATACAATAATATACTTTGTTTGAGTTTCATATTGGAGAGGAATTCTTTTTTAATGTTCCCATTTATGCTTCAAATTACTTTTCACTATCCCCTGTCTGCGTATTTCAGTCAAAAACAACTGACCAGCAACCGACCGGTAACAACCTGCTTTATGCACCTTGCAAGCAATCTCACAAACACGCTGTGTGTGTGTGTGTGTGTGTGTGTGTGTGTGTGTGTGTGTGTGTGTGTGTGTGTGTGTGTGTGTGTGTGTGTGTGTGTGTGTGTGTGTGTGTGTGTGTGTGTGTGTGTGTGTGTGAGGGAGAGTTGTCGGAGCAGTTAATTTGGGTTGTTGGGAGAATGTGTGTATAAATATCTTGGTACCTTGGACAGGGTGACGCAGTTAGTCACAAATTATAGTTATGGCTGTTTGTGTTACTGACTCACACTGTCCAACGCACACACAGTATTTACAGTTATAGGATGAGGTGAACAAAGGACACAAAGCACGCACACAAGAACACAAACAAAGTTAACTACACATTAAACTATCCTCACACACCATCTCATTCTCTCGCTCTCTCTCACGCACACACACACACACACACACACACACACACGCACATGCAGCAGAATATTTTACAGTTGGCAGTAGGATATTTATTGTTGCCATGTACTGCTAATCAATACTGTCTCTATTGGACACATACATCATTGGCAATGAGCTGGACTGCCTGTGTGTTTGTCTGTGTGAGACTTTGTGCATGTGTCTGTTGTAATGGAGGCGTAGATCACTGACAATGGGCATCTCTGTGTTTGTGAGAGAGATTGTGTCTGAGGGAACCTGTTAAGGTTTGTGTAGCTCATTTTTCTGTGTGGGATATTCTTACAGAGCAAGACGACTAATTACCATTTTCACTGTTGATTCATAATTAGTTTGATTCATTGATTAATCATTCAGTCAATGAAATGTCAGAAAATGGCAAAGTACTTCAAACTGCTTGTCAATCTACAGGTTGGAAATTCCCCAAATATTAATGTTATTGTAATGGAAGACAAAACAATTGTTCCCCAGTCATTTTCTGGTGACGTCTTCAATCAACTAATAATATAGCAATAAATCAGTTCTAATTAAAGTATTAAAAGCAGTGTTTATTAAAAACCTGATAAATCATTTATGTAAAACTGGGTTGTGCAGTTTAGCACTGTGGCCTCACAGGAGTAAGGTTCTTGGTTTGAATCCTGGTTCGGAGAGGGTCTCTCTGTGATGAGTTGGCATGTTTCCAGTGTTTTCAAAGGGTTCTCCAGCTTCCTCCCACAGTCCAGAGGTGATGAAGTTAATTGGAAACTAAATAGTGGTTGTCTTTAAATGTCAGATCTGTGATATGCTGGTGAACCATTGTAGCCATCAAAAGATCAGCTGTTCAGATGATGGATGTACGATGTTAAATATAATCTTGTTTACTCTGTCCATCCGTCCACTTCTTGTGAACGCAATATCTCCTACGGCTCGAGGCAGTTTCTTTAAATGTGGCACAAACATTCACTTGGACTCAAGGATGACCTGATTACATTTTAGAGGTCAAAGGTCACTGTGACCTGTGACCTTAGACTGTGAACGTGTTATCTTAAGATCACCCAGTGAGAATCCTTTCATATTTCGCATAAAGGTTCCCATAGACCCTCAGATTAACTGATACGATTTTAGTAAAGGTAGCAGTGGCTTAACAGAACATGCTTTTGGCCTCTTGAACAGGATATTTCAAGTTTGCCTTTTGGGAATGTCTTTAAATTTTGACCAGTTGTCACTTGGACTGAAAGATTAACTGATTTGATTTCAGTGGTCAAAAGTCACAGGGGCCTCATATGAATGTGGAAACAATCTATATAGACTTAAAGTGCAGAGGTGTACAAGCGCCGTGCAGTATTACTAGTCTTTACATCTTCTCTTATTTCTTATTCTTATTCTGAACATCTTTTGGCTGCTTTCAACCTTCTGTCTCGCCAGGATCTGCGTTAAACCCATTCATTCTTTTGATGCAAAGAAGCACTTTGAGTTTGCACTATGCACTATTTATGTGGTTCCGTGTGTGTGCTCCGCTGCATATATATTTTACTTCGTGTATTTGGGTTGGCAGAATCGATAAGTGAATTATGTGTCTGTATTTGTGTGGGTCTGTCGGTTGCACATGGGACTAGATAAACAATAAACAGCAGTTTGGGTGCATTTATGTAACTGATATGGGTTTGCGTGTGTCTTTTTATGTGTGCGCACAGGAATTGTTTACCAAAGACTTATTTCCAAAAAGCCTGCAAACAAAACGCTGTCTTAGGTCTGCGCCCGCAGAAAATCACTTTTGTCTGTTTTATTTGTCTTTGCGGTTTGCATCGCAGGTTGAGCAGTCAAACCAGATAAAACTCACATTTGTGTACATTTTACATTTCAAATTATTGGCACTTAGCTCCCACTGTTATGCAGCTTGACTTCCAGGCAGCACAGCAGTAGAATAAGCTTCAATTCTTAAATCATCATTAGCAACAACCAACACGCCTCGGCTCGCTGCCCTGAAAATCCTCTCCTGACCCTGAAATGGTCCTCGAGGAGACAAGCGAGGAAAAAAAGAAAAAAAAAAACGGAAAAGGAGAAGAAGCAGAGAGATGGAGGGTACTTTCACTTCGGAGAGTTATTTGTCTCAGAAACAACAGGCCTATTCATTGTTTTTTACCAATTGCTAAACAATTTCGCCAAGAAAGACGGACAACAACAATGAGCAGTGCCATTCTTCACAGATGCAAAAGCAGATAAATAAAATATACGATAATACGATACCTTACAAGACTCTCCTGCTGCTGGCGGTGGTGGAGGGGGAGTGATGAATGCTCCAATATCCCATAATGGTTATAGTCAAAGGTTCCCATCCAGTGTGTCAATTCCATGTCGCAGTGTTTACTTTCCTATGTAATCACACAACACCATTTTAAAGATGTATTTAGCAAGAGGGAGGTCCCTGCTGTTCCATCATGCATCATGGTTGACTTTGAAAACCCTTTTCACGGCTGTTTATGACCCTTTTCTTCAGCGACAACATTTTAAACAACAGAAAAGTGTTACACACAATAATACATTAAAATGGGACTGAGTTCAAACCAAGGCCCAACAGTCCCCTTATGAACCCACATTTAAATTCACGTGTCTGCTTTTGCGTAATCCTGCTGTAAAACAAACGCCCAACTCCAAAGTTGACCTGCCTTTACTCAAGATTGGGTTTGCATCATAACACATTCACAAATAACCAATATTATTGTAATTTGCTAAAATCTTTTTACTGATATCTGGCAATGGGCTGAATGAAAGAATGTTTTTGTACTTCTACCCTTAACCTTTTCTGTTTTGTGTTGGATTAACAAAACTCTTTGACTTCGCAAACCTTGTTTAAATTGGTTAATGGCAGATGTTCAGGTTTTTGAGCATTAGATTTAAACCTCTGCTCCACGATGTATGTAGGAAAGTTTCATTTAACAACAACATGGGACTTTGCCACACTCTCTGGTCCCAGGAATCTAACCAGCAACCTAACCGACTACTACACGACTCCTTAGCCATCTTGCTTTTAGTTATTTACTTTTAATTCAAAATTGATTTGGGTGAGTTAAACTCCCACTACATTCAGATTAAGGCATCATAGTCCAAAGTATTTATTATCCCTTGTGGAGAATGGACAGATTACACGACAGTGGTCTGGACCGAACTTCTGAGATATATTTCTCCTTCCTGAAATTTCTTAGAAGATAATTATTGAACACCACAACGTCTTTTAAGTCAGTTTGACTGTATCTGCCACAAGAATGATGATGATCATTGGAGTGGTTGCTGCTGGAGGCCCATTGTCTCCGTCCTCTCCGATTCAGTTGACCTTGGCACAAGAAAACTCTTATGCCGCCTTCTGCAATATTAAAACACATTTTCATCAAAGGGAAAACTGTTCGCTTTCACCACAGACCTTTTTTTTAAAATGTGGTAAATGGTGTCAAGCTGAAAAAAAAAGGCAGAGGTGGAGTTGGGTTTTCTACCGGAATGTGGATTACATGAGTAATATTTCCAAATCTGTCCATCTCACCATAACAACCCAATATGTATCCGGTCTGCTCGCCTCCACAACAGGAATAATAAATTCAATATTCCAGCGAGACGAACAAACCTGCCATTATTCACAATACCTGTGTGTGCACATGCTGCTTGTGTGTGTGGCGTCCGCGAACTGCTGTTTCTGATTGTATTACATGAGGGCCCTCGCTGTATTTGAACCACATGTGTTACATGCCTGCTGTTCTAGTTTTACATTAATAAAATGTGTGTCCGTGTGCTCAGTCCTGCTCCTGCGATGGAGTGTTATAGTAATAAAATCATCACACAACCTCATTGTTTCTGACATTTAACCAGAAAGCGTTAGAGGAGAGGAGAGGAGACGACATCCAGCGGGAAATATTCCCCTGTGGTTAAAGGTTTCAAGTCATAGCAATTATTCTCCATGTGATGGCAGGTTTATTTTCATACTAATTTCCAAGCATCACCCTGTGAATCCGATAGCTCTGTCTACAGGCGATACACAAGCAACTTCCTCCCGGGGAGGATGAGAGGTCTGAAATCGGGCCAGTATATTGTGTTATGAGATGATTTGTAGTGGTTAAACCTCAGGATTTTACTGTGGACAGTACAAACTGTCAATGTCAGAAGTGCTTATACTGTAGAGCAGTAAATACCGGAGAAGATATCGGATTTATTCTCCCACAGTGAAGCAGTAAATTGACGAAATTTGAGCAAAAAGTCTTCCAATTATCAATCCGGGAATAGGAATAACTATCTTCTTGACACTAACGGGAAAAAGAGTTAGTGTAAAGAATAAAGTGCTCATTTATTTTACACCTGGGTCCATTTTGTTGTCGAGTGCTACTTTTCCTAATTCCTAAAAAGTATTTTGTAAATGTTTATTTGCATAAATTCAAATTTAACAGATGGTATATAAAAATAAAAATAAACTGTGGAAATGTGCAGGGAGAGGAGAAATCCCAGGAAGGGCTCATTCTTGATATTGACAAAAGTACAACAATATTCAGGGTCTAAAAGATTTATTCAGGTTTTGCCACGAAACGAAAACACATTAAAATATAAACATTTTAAATACAAAATAGTGTCGTATAGGAATTAGAAATAAGTACCGAGGTCCTGTCAATACACTCAAATTATTACTAAAACCAAACTACCTAAAATGACAGAAACCTTGTTTGATTGAAATTTATTTTTGTACTTTGACTTTTTGGTTCATTCCATGTCCCATTCATAAACACGGAGGAGGCAGGATTCATGACGGGGTCATCGAGGCGCTTTGGCTTCACCCTAGGGGAGCTGTCATGTCATCCATCTTTATATAAAGTCTATGTTTGTGCCGCTGAAACAACTTGAGTATTTATAAAAACCTGGCTGCAGCCTTGTTGTCTTCGGAGACGTTTGGAAAGACGATGATGGAATTTTAGTCTGAGGATTAACTTGTTAAACATGACATTAAATGATCGGGAAGATCTCCCTCTCTGAACAGTGTCTTGTACATAAATATCTGGAAAATCTAAATATAAACAAATTGAGGATGTCATTACATCATGTGAGATATTTCCAGGAACAGAAACAGGAACTCGGTCTGAATTTCTCCGCCCACTGGTTTGCCTGTAACGGTCAGTCCATAATGCATCGCAGCCTCCGGACATGTTGCATTTTCACCAATGAAGCGTGACTCACTTTTTCTTGATAGGGAACAAATCTGGCTCTCTCGCTTCTCACCGCTGCTCTCTCTCCACCTACACACTGACAGCAGAAAGCAACAAGTTCATTTCTGATCCGAGGGGATTGGTTGAAGTCGTTCTGGGAAACGCAGGGAAGCATTAACTGGAGTAGAGGACAGGTTGAGCGGGAGTGGGTACCGCGAACGAGTAAATTGCGACGCTTAATCACAAACTAACTGCTGGAATGCACTGAGCATCGCAGACTGATGAGCGAGCAAGTACCTGAGGGTGGAATTTTCCTTTAATCATGCAGTCGACATCCACTGAGTCACGGCTCTGAGTCAGTGGGCAGCACAAGGGGACTGCTGTCCAGTTGTGTGCGTTATGTATCTGTGTGTGGGAGGCAATGGTGGAGGTGGCAGCGCGGGCTGGAAACAAACTGTACCTCTGAAAAATCAACAAGCTGTGACCAAGTTGCAGCAGAAAAAGTTGCAGCGGTCCAAAAAAAAAAAGTTTTTTACGACGCCGGCCCGAGACACAAACAGCGCTGGAATGAGTTATTTCCATTTTCGCCTCACAAATTTTTCACAGCACCCAGCAGGAAAGTTTGGAAAGTTACTCTCCATGCATAATCCATTACAGATTAGTGATTGCCTGTATAAAACGATAATCAGTCACAGGATACGGAGGGAAAATTTCCACTTCATTGACTCCCCAGCCCATATATAACATCCCTCTGAGACCATCATGCCATTCTATACGTTTTAATTCTCATAGCAGCACAGTATTTTGCGGCCAACGTGTATAAACCCCCTCTGGTTTGCTCTTGTAGCCTCAGCACTGTCTCTCATTCTGCATGTTTTCTGTTTCCTGGTCAGCTTGGGGCCCAAAGTTGTTCACTGTGAAGTTAGCACCACGTTAAAAAACAACACACACACACACTCGAGAAGCAGGGTTGCCGTGGGTGTGTTGCTATAGGTACTGGTGAGAAGATGAAACGCAGTGTGGGAAGTCCAGTTTAATTACTGAGTTTATCAGAACCAAAACACTGAGTCAGATAAGGCAGGTTTAAAATACTTAATACGAGACAGGCTTTTACAGCTTAAAGCAAAAGGAGGTCATTGTTTTGCTGGATGACCATGCATTCTTTTCTCCCGGCTCTGTCACCACGTGTAGTTATTTCATGGATGTCAAACAGGAGGCTGCATTTTTTTTTCAACACAGTGTTGTTGTTGTCTTAAAATACAGCCATAAAATGTCAGTGTACTTTATCAGAAGTGTTTGTCAGTTGGTTGGACAGTGTGTGAAATCTGCTCCCCTCACGTCTTAGAGGTGGAGGAGCTGCATCGGACAATTTTTGACTTTCTGAAATCAATTATCCAACAAGCAATGCAGGTGAGCAGAGATGAGACGACATGCAGGATTTACAGCATGGGAGCAATTATCACATCTTGCCTCTGTCTGTGTTGCCCACAGACTGTATTTTAAAATGGACTTTGGAAAGTGAAGCCAATGGGGAAGTGCCTCAAACCTGCATTCTCCAGAATAACCAGCAGAGGGTGACTGCATAGAGCTTGGGCCATATCCCGACAAAAATCTTGAATATTTAGGTTCAGGATAGCTACTTTAATTATTTTAGGGTTTTAGCACATGCAGTAGTCGGGAAAACATTGAGTTTGAGACATTTGAGACGGTTCATGATAAAGCACTGTATGCATTGGGGTGTGGATTCTATGTGATTGACAGCAGGTACTGTCCAATGGGTGCATGTTGCAGGTGTAGGTGGGTGTGCAGCTTTCACCCCCTCTTCCATATATGGTTACCAAAAAAAGCCAAGATGGTGGTGCACAAATTTAAAAAAGCCAGTTCTGAGGACAGGATAAACTCTAGAGCTTGTTGGACAACTTTTTGAACCAATTTCCAAATATACCCTGTCTAGAAAACAACTTAAGATTTAGTAGTTCTTTTGAATTTCTTCTTTCCCAGCATTACTCTATTAATTTTTATCCCACACCATTGTTTACTCTCTGTTCTCTTCGGCTGTTCGGTGCATGTGCCTGAGTGTAATGCAGCATAAAATAAGCAGCAAGAGCCATCAGGTCCTAAACAACGTAAATGGCTCCTTGGGTTTATTACAGTTTTATTTGATTCTGGACTGAAACAGTATGTGAATTGTGTCTGTGTCTTCATCGCAGTGTGTCTGTGTTTGTGTTTGACACATCTTACAGGTACTTTATGGGATATTGCATCGTTTCGTTTCTGTTTCACTAAGTAATTTGTTTGTCTAAATGATCAGAAACGTTTCTCCTGACACCTGCTGGCCTCTGCAGATTACTGTGTCCTCATTAGGAGCAAATGTGATTTCTGTCTTTATTTTCTTCTGCGTATGAGAGCAGGGATACAATACAAGGACATTTTTTTTAAACAATGCTTTATGATGCTTTTATTGAATACCTTCATTAAATAGTGTCTTTGTGGATTCTTGGTGCATTTGTGTGTTTCATAACAGCTTCGGTCTAAATTGTTGTTACATTTCATATTACTTTTATTATCCTCGACAACAGCAGCTGTCGTTGCTACACAGCTTTGAGTGTCTGGAGCTAAGAGGGTCTAATGGCTTTACCGTCTGTGTGTGTGTGTGTGTTTGCATGCATGTGTGCATTTTACATGAGTAATACGGCAGTATATATGAATTATTGGCACTCATCCATGACTATGCACTGCTGTGCCACAAGGGTCTTTAACGTGTGTGTGTGTGTGTATACTCATTTCTATTGCCTCTTAAGGGCCTCTCCAGCAAAGCCTTGTCAGGACCAGTACACCTTGTGGGGACCAAAGTCCTGTCCTAACGAGATAACTTAATTTCTAAGGTCCTGGTTAATGTTCGGGGTAAGTTGTAAATTGTGGTTAGGTTAGGGTTAGGTAGGAATTGGTTAAAGTAATAGAAAAGGTATTTGTTAGGCTGTTTACAATGAATGGAAGTCAATGCAAAGTCCTGATAGGTATAGCTGTGCAAACCTGTGTGTGAGAGTGTGTGTGTCCACAGCTTTTTATAAACTGGCCAGCAGACAAAAACAACACGCCTGAAGGTAAAAGAGACAAATCTGATCACACAACACAGGGGATAGCAATCATGGACACGCACGGACACACACACACACACACACACATGCACAGGCGCTCTTTTTTTCCTCCCCCCCCTCTTTTACACATACATGAATACCCACAGACCTGGATATATGACAACTGTGGAAAGTCTGGGAACTGGCTGGTGTCAGCTCGGTGGACCGTTACCATAGTTCACTCGGGTTTGGCCGTGGCTCCCGCCCCTTTCCTTTGCAAACCGTACCAAGATAAATAAATGTGCCTATGCATTTTAAATTCATGTATTAAAATGTATTTATACCTCAGGCCAACACTTCTCGGTTAAACATGATGAGAAGCAACATGTTTATAAAACGCCCCGAACCTGGACAGTGCATTTAATCCTACTAGAGAAACAAAACTTCAAAACAGTTTCAAAATAATCTTTTGAAATTGGTGTTTGTGTATCTTAACCGACCGAACAATATTGACAGGAATTAGTTTTGAATTTATGGAGCCTCGAGGCGTGAAACTAAGTCTGCATAAAAAAAAACTTGCCATGCACATTTGTCATAAAAAGAAAAGAGCCCCAATAACTAAACAGATGCAGAAGAATGGATATGGCTCATAAAGAAAAGAGAGAAAAACTGTTCCAGAGTCAAAGTGTGCGGAAGAAACTTTAATGTTTTCTATTGTAAAATGCCAAAGGTAACTGATTTGTCTTCATCACATGTGTTTCTAGAATTTGCAAATACAAGTAGAGGGAATGTGTTGACCTGCCTTGATCTGTTTGCATCTTTCTCCAGTTTTTCTGTCTCTGTTTGGCCAGAGACTTCTAATCATTACTCGGCCTCTGCTGAAAAACCAGCTCGCACAAATATGATGATGAGCACACCATGACGCCCTGCACATTTCCCCACACAGCATCATGCAAATGTAAAAGGAGAACCACGCACAAATGTACAACCCTAACGAGGGGTCAACAAAAAGGAATTTGTTTCGAATCCAAATTTTGTTTACCGAGCACGGAGAGAAGAAAACAAGGTGGAATATAAGATACCAAGCAAAGGGATAAGAATGATAAACTGACAAAAAAAAGATGGGCTGAAGACAAGGCACAAGATTGATATTCGCAGAGACATAATTTGCGTAGAAACTGACAAAAAATACAGCGACGGGTCGAACAGATAAATGGCGACAGCGGAGATGAGGAGAAGCGCTTCGGGTGAGAGAAAATACGGAGCGAGTTAAAGAAAAGAGAGAGAGAGAGAGAGAGAGAATCATAGTTTCCATTTTCCAGTGCGTCACAAGAAAACTGTCTATTCATTAGAGCATCAAAACTAACACGCAATGCTATGACCACTTCAAAGAGGGGGGCGAATATAAACAGACATATACAGAGAGGAATGACAAAGATGGTCTGTCTCTGTTGCCAACTCAAAGCAGTAGTGTGTGCGTACAGTATGTGTTTATGGCTGTGCTAATGTGTATATTTGTATACATGGACTATGTGCGTTGGCAAGGCCGTGTTCGGAGCGGGGGAGGCCACGGCGGGCCCGCGAACTATCGATCTCTTCGGGAACCCGTTGCTCTAGGCAGCGGCAAAACTTATTTTTGCTTATTTGACATTATGTTATAATTCATCCACAAGTTTAAAGAGCTACGCTAGTGTTCACCCTCTGCCCACTCACCACCACTGGTCCTGCCCAGGCCGAGAACCTCACTGTCCGAGGTCCAGGGGCCAGTTTCCCATTGATGTGGTCAATAATTCTGGCCGAAAGGTATAGAGTCAAATCTGTGTGTGTGTTGGCGGAGGGGGTGTGCATATTACAATTGGCCTTCGTCAAAAATACCAACTACACTTCTCCTTTCCATCACCCAGGCCTTTTAATTCTTCCATTGGTTCTGTTTGGGGCTGTTTGTGAGACCGCAAATATCCGAGTCAGTCACTCCGGACATTTTCCAGAACTTTTCCTGCTAGCCCTATAGTACAAAATTTGAAAAATGTCAGAGTAAGCCCAAGTGACAACACATGATGATGAACGATGGATGCAAAACTGGAAAAAAAACTAAGAATTAAATGATCTTGGGTTGAAACAGACAAAGACGTCCACCTGGAGATTGTAAAGCTGTAGCTGATAAGGGTCGACTCCGGTGTCACACTGCTTTCACCATCAGAATTGATATGTAGTGTCATGTCCTGCCTCCTGCGTGCTCTACCCAGGGGCACCCTCATCTGAATGTTCCAGAGATTTTTTATGTTTTTGTGTCTGACACAGACATTCTGTTACTGCGTTCTTCACATGTTAAAGGCAAACTCCCAGTATGGAAACACTGCCCCTGTCCACTTTGTGTAGGTTTACATGGCCTGGAGATATTGACATTTCCATGCAAATGAGGACGTATGAGCAGTGGTCAGGAGAGCAGGCTGCACATATCGGTTTATTATTTTTTAAACCAAGCGCCTGCAGCTCCAGACTAATTTAACAGTTGCTAAAAAAAAAACACTCTGGGATTTTGGGAGATTGGCCCACTGATGAACTTCGCCTGCTTAGTAATGAGAATACAGACATCAAAACTGTCTGCGTGTCCTCCATAGTAACGACTTTCCAAACCGCTATGTAGTGCAAGCACGTTCCGATATTGTACCAGGTGTCTTAGCAACTATACAAAGGAAAACCTTCCTGCACACTGACCTGTATTAAAATGTGTTTCATATCCAGATTGTATCTTGATAAGATTTTATCCTGATTACATTTGTGTCTCCGATGTCCACATTGAGATTTGATTGTCCCCTGATTGCTCTGTCCAGGTGACATCCTCATGTCGTTTGCGCAGCTTCAAAAACCAACAACAAAAAGAGAAGAGTAGAAGTTAGTCATAAGTGATGCTCATGGATGTCTTGGTGATGCTGCATTATTGTGTTACTTGCTTTTTCGATTGGTCTTGACTTCACTCTATATCCACAGTCGTCTTGAATAACCCGAGAGGCAAACAGCTGCTAGCCGCCGAGCTGCTGCTGCTTCACTGGTTTGAAACGATTGTGTGCGATTGTTCCTTCTGCCCACACAGTTGTTGTGTGTGGATTGACAACACATTGGCATTGACACTTATGTTCAACAAGGTCACAATGGGTCCATAAACGCCTTCGGACATGGTTTGGCCGATCGGATCTCAATCCATCCTCCATGCATCCAGGGTGCATTGACTTTCATGTGGTCAAGTGACATCCAAATATAATCAAACAAAAACACATTTTGATTCCAGGTTTAAATGAGGTATGAGTTTGGTTGAGTTCTCATTCTCGAATAACAATTTTACAAACCCCATGCTGAGTCACAAGAGCCAACGAGAATTATTTTAAATTGGATCATGTGAGTTAAGGGTTCCTTTATGTGTAAAAATGCATGTGAAAGGAAATACACATGTGGCAAACCAGCAGACGCATAACATTTGTATAAGAGTCGTGTTTCTTGTCGCTCCTCTCCAGGAGATCCTGAAGGAAATATCTGTCGCCTCTGCAGCTAAATGCTCCACCATGTTCACTGGTGGTTGCCAGTTTGGACTGTCTGGTGCTGGGCGAGTATTGATGGTGGGTTTATCAGAGCTTGTTTGGTGATTGCTGTGCCTGTTGTGGCTGGAAACGAGGTTGATGAGAGCGGCGAGAGGTAGTCGGTAAACTCGTGGGCTGTAAAACCAAAACTCGAACATGCTGTAAAGCTCCATAGAGCTGAGGAGGAGCTGAGGAGGAGCTGCAGAGCTGGGTGATAAACTCTTTGCAGATTTATCACCATGAAATATCTCTTCCATATTTGTACTTTGATCCATTAATCACGTAAAGATAATATACCTTCAAGAAAGGAGCACGATGTGGAGGTAAAGTTGGTCATGAAGCTGTGCATACAAAGCCCAGTTTCACCAAAGCTCTTACTAACATCTTGTCTTGCTACTTTTCTTCTGAGCTGCTTACCTTCAATTTCACCTTCAGTTTTATTTCTTAGTATTTAGAGATGTTCCCTTAACGATACCAGCATCAGAAATGCCTCGATAAGCCGAAAGAAAGAGTCCCACAAGTAAAACAGCGTCATGAACCATATTCAAGACTTCAGTTTCCATGGGTGCAACAGAGTTGCCAATTACAACAATAACAAATCTCATAAAGCATCTCTTAATGTAAAGGGAGTAAATGTTATGTGTTTGTAGATTCCACTATTTGGGTTTGATTTCAATTATGACTGTTAAACTAGATATATATATATTTTTGAATGCACTGGTAGCAGTATTGGCCAAGCCACAAAGTCCAGGTATCGAACTAATTATCGTGAGGGAAAAGATGGTATCACAAAAACCCCAGTCACTAATTGTCGGCCATCCAACACCACTCATGTGGCAGTTTCCTCCATTTTTGACTCTCCACTTCTGAGTTACTAAATCAGGTTTGTCAGGAGAGTTTACGTTTGGTCAGCGTTACAAATTTGTAACGTCAAAGTTAACTAAAGTCAAACTCTGTTTAAAAATGATTGAAAATGACATGAATTTACCTTGCCCCACAAGCTCACTGAATGCAGTGACTTTGTCCTTACGTACGCAAAAAGAAAAAAAACGACATTTCAGTCCCTATACATGAAAACCAAAATGAAGTTCAGATAGGATATACAGTGAAGACTAAATGTCAAGATGTGGTCGGGTTCGAGTAAACGCACATGCTGACAGTAGCTCTTTATTCCATTAACCCCCACTTTTCTTTCTCTCTCCCGTAAACACACACACACTGGAACGCGTACTCTGACGCACGCGTGCAGATGCCCACTGTGACCAGAAAAAAATCCAACAAACAAACGTAACAAACACAAATCTACTTAAACCTGAATTAAACATTTTATCATGCTTTAAGCACATTTCTCTCTCTCGCGATCCCATAAACGCATAAATAAATATATTCAGAAATATGTTCCCTCTGTGAAACGCTGTAACGATTATCGGATTATCGTTTCATCTTTTGTTTTGGTGGAGCCGATTTAAAATTCTAAACAGATAGGATAAAAGGACACTTTGAAGTCTGATGACTGTTTCACTTTGGTTCTTCGCTTCTTCCCCTTTTTCCTCCTTGTTTCTGTCTCTTCCCTGTCGTCTCCTTTTTTCTTAAACCTCTCAGTTGTCCTGTGTCTTCGGTCGAGGTAAGGTTTGTTTACGGCGCAGACATCTCCCCCAACAAGCTACTGGCGCTTGTTGTACACAGCTGGCATCCAGAAAACTTCACTCTTTAACAGTTGGGATCTGGTAGAGTATATTCTCTTTTCAGTTCTCCACTCTCGGCAGGTCAGAGGTCAGAATGGACACTTTGGTGCAGAAACTGAGTCTCGATGGTTTCTTTCTCTTCTTCTGTCCCTTCTTTCTTCACTTCCTGCTCTCTTCCACTGCATGCCTCTGCCGTTCTCGTTTGCCTCTCACATATGTTGCGGTAGTAACACTAATTGACCATTCTTAAACATCCCATAACCTAATCCTTGTTTCTATGATGACATAATTCAATTCCACAGTCAGATTAGTCAACAAGTTCCTCACACACACACACACACACACACACACACAAATTCTACGTTGGTGTTCCTTATTATTTACGGCAACTGGAGAAATGTGCCAACTGGAAAAGTAAGAATGCAGGTGTGTGTGTGTGTGTGTGTGTGTGTGTGTGTGTGTGCGTGTGTGAGTGAGATGCCAGTGTTGATGGTTGATAGAGAAATGATGGAACTATTAAAGTCATTAAGAGACAGATTTGCCAGTCATGCTTTACTGAGGCACTGATACAAAGTGATTAACACAGTAAAACACACACTGGACTTGTTTTGATAAGAATTCCAGGCAAACACAGGAGGGTCGGTTAGTTCATCCATATTTGTAGTCTTCTACTCCTGTAATGACCCAGTTTCCTCGAGGGAATGTGAATGCATGTGCGATGATTGATTTGCTGTTGAGATGGATGGAAAGGTGACTCGTCGATGTGTGCGGTCCCCGACTGCTCCTATGCATGAATTGAATATGACAGATATATACTGTAAGTCTGTAAAGGCAGTAGTTTTAAATGTTGACGCTTATATATAAAGCAGCTGAAAAGCAGAAAAATAACGTGTAGCAGCTACAACAACAGCTGATATCTGCGATGTAATGTTAGTTCAGATCAGTAAAGTGCCACCTCTGGAATGAGCTTTTAAACCTCGGCCTTTAACGCGACACCTACAACTTTGTAATAAGTGGTTAAACACCATCTGCTGATGAAGCTCATGTGTTGTGATAGAAAGTTGAGGAACAGCTTGTGGTAAACTGCCATTTCAGGGGTCAGAAATAAACTTTCTAAATCTGTCTCTGCTATCATTATGTAAACCAACAAACCAGCATCTCACCTCTTTTATCTCTTTCTTCTTTTTCTTCTCTTTACCATTATTTTTCTTGCAGTTGAAAGTGTTTTCTTACTGGTCTGAAGGCCGACCGGACGCCACAGTGATCGCCTCCTTAGGTACAAAGTGGTATTACAAGACGCGGGTGGCCAGGCGAAGCTGAGGCTAGCTGGTTAGCATGCTAATTGTCGCTCAGTGTGTGGGCCTCGTCCAAATATACGTAAATAATGAGATTAGCTATTTTACTCATAGATGATTGTTTCATGGGTTGGATCAACAATGGAGCTGTTCAGGGCTTCGTACACGAACAATTAACATAGAGTTAGTGAGAAGTGTGGATGAGATGCAGATACAAACTAATATTAAATCATCTCTTGCTTGCATTTGCTACGACAGCTTCCATGCCAACTCAATGATGCTGCCAATGTGGACAAATAACTCCACGCCAGTTAGCAGTGGTAAAAAAAAATCCTCCTCCACCCAAACATAAAATGACTAACGTGAACCTGACGCCAAGCAAAACAGAGACGTGAAAATGAAACGCCAATTTAGTGTGATTTATTTATCATGCTGATTCATTCAGCGTTTGTTTGCCAGCCTGCAAAGTTCAGCTTCTTCTGCAGAGTATGAGTGTCCACATCAAGAGCGGCGCACAAAGCACGGCAGCAACATACTGAGCTAAGAGGATTAATTGTGCAGTCAAACCAGACGCCTCACTGTTTCGAGTGCAGTGACACTGTCTAATCCTACAAACGGCTCCTTTTTTTATTACACAGCAAACCATGGACCGCTTTGTCCAGAGTGGAAGACGCAACCTTCTGTGTTTATTTATCTCTCTATGAAAATGCCCATTTACGTAGATGAGCCGCAGAAAAACAGAAGCTCGGAGATTACCGCCCCCCGAAGAGACGCTTAAATCCGTTTTCTCTTATTCAGCTTTAAAAGTTCAGGCCCCGAAGTCGTGGTAATGGTAGGCTGCAGCAATGATTCATGTTGTAGTAATGATTCATTTTATCCTGCTTAGCCCTGATAAACCCCCCAGCACACACAGACACGCACAGAAGCTTCACACCCGACACAGGTTACAGCAGAGCATAATTAATGGGGCTCTTTCCCGCACCTTTAAATACACTCGCACACACACACACACACACACACACACACACACACACAGATATTTGTACAAGCTGTTTGCTCTCTCTATGAGCGCGGAGCCTGTCGCTGGTTATCATTCATGTCTACATTTCCTGTCTGTAATTTGAGCGAGGGCGTACCGCTGAAAGCCTGCTTGGAGCCCACTGACCTGAAACTTGCTAAATGACAGACAGAGAGAGGAGCCGCTGAACAAAATGACACCGAGACATGAGATAAGCCGACACTGTTAAGAGGAATATCTGCCCGCTAATCGGCATCAGTCGTTCCTTTATTTACCCAGCGGCTGTTTGCTGAGGGTCCAACCTCTTTGTGCGAGCGATGCTGTGCTTCAGATTCATGAAGTTCAGGGATTTCTCCTCTGTTTGAAAACACAGTACCCAGCTGCTCCACCAGAGGAGCCGCTGGTTCATGAAATCGCTCAAGGACAATTTTATGGTAGAGCCTTTATCCTAGAACCTGAAATCTGTTTTTTTTTTCATATCAAAATTAAAATGGATGATGAGTCACTCAAAGTTATGAACACTCAACTCACTCAACTTCCTGCTCGGCTGTAAGGAAAGGACAGAGGACATAATCAAAGAGCTTAACATGACTAGAAAGCTAAAAGCCCTCATGTATCTGAGGAGCTGGAGGAGACCAAACCAGAGGTAATAGGAGAGTGAATTTCGAAATTTGGCAATTGTTTATAATATATTAGTCTTATTTCTGTAGAATTTAATAGGAACTTTGCCTTGTGTCTGTTAGGATTTAGATACAGGTTTTGTTTATTGGAGATGTTGTGTTGTGGGAGTGGGATAGGTTGTTTTAATTAATGCTTTTAGCACAAGGTTTGTTTGTTGGAAGTGACTGGAAGTTATTCGTTAATTCTGTAGGATTCCTGAGAGCATCGAGAGACGACCAAAACAATAAGCTGAAAGACCCTAAAACGCTTCGTTAAAGCACAGGGAAACTGTAGTTTTTGGGTTTGTCTCTACAAGTGAAACCTTTCAGATTACATCTTGCTGAATCCAGTTCGTATAGTAACATTGTGGCATGTTAAAATATTAATGCAAAATATCATATTATGAAGTTCTGTCGTCCAACACTTTTTTCGCCTCGGCGTAAATGACTCATTCATTTGTTCTTCCGGCCCCGGACCTCACCAGCCACTGTGGGGTTTTGACTCATTGACCTTTCACATCCCTCATTAACGTAACAAGTAAACACCAGTTTCTCAGGTCTAATATGACCAAGAGGCTCGCTAATGTCCCTTAATAGGAATAATATGCAAATGTTCCCATAATCACACTTCACACAGTTTGACGGCTGCTAGGTTTTGTAGAATCTCTGTAGAAACGACCGAGGTCTAATTAATTCTGTGCTCAAACCTCATTACCATATTTTTGAAACCGTAATTATTTGCATATTTTCCAGGCACCTAGCCCGAGTCCTGATTAGGGTTATAAGGACGATGCAGGCTTGCTCATTTGTTTACAATCAAAGCACCCACACACACACAAACACACACACGAACACACACATACACATTTGTGTCATCATGACTTCAGAGGACTTTGACCACTGACTTACCCCAACAATAAAATGTATCCTCTCATTAAAACACAACGATTTGTATTATGGGGACTCACGAAAGTTGAATGTGACTGTAAACAGGTATAGGTCCCCACAACATGAGTAATACCTAACACACACACACACAGAGTACAGTTTCACTCACCTGTTTACTGTACAGTACATTAACATATGGGTAAAACACATACCTGCATTTATCTATCTAATCTACTGTATGTATATAATCAATATATGCATGTGTATGTATTCATCAGTATTTTCTGATCATATGTCGCCGTGGCTCATGTATATTCATGAACAATTAACACTGAGTGCTGTTAAGCATGGCCTATCAGATTCTGCCCAGACTCTCGTGGATTTACATATTTTAATTGCTGCCTCAACGAGTGTATTTGACGCATCACCTGCTTTTTGCAGAGACACACACACACACACACACACACACACACACACACACACACACACACACGCATAGGTAGAGTGACTGAGAGCTCCTTCTCTATTAAATTTAGATGTTTGAAATCATTTTCTTTTACTCTCTAATCCTCTCTCTCCCTCTCTATTTCACTTTTGCGAGTAATATCAGTAATTATTCTGGCCTCTTCCCAATAGTCTGTCTGGAATTGAATTTAGCTATCTTTGTGTGTGTGTGTGTGAGTGTGTGAGTGTGTGTGTGTGTGTGTCTTTTTTCCCTGTGTAATTGCTCGTTAAGCTGTTTCAAAAGCAGGTGCAGTTTGCCTGAATGACTTCTCTGTTTTCTCAGTAGCTAACTGCTTTAACCTGCCAACTTAGGTCTGTGTGTGTGTGTGGGTGGTTGTGTGTGACGTCAGTCGTCATGTCTGACAGCTCCCTTCCTGAAAACACACCTAAGAAAACACCCACTGCCATGCACACGCAGTCTGTGCTGGAACACACACTCAAAGAGTAATTTCTTTTTTTTTTTCTACAAACACCGACCCATGTGTACAAGCAAACACAAATGCAAACACTCGTTTGAAAACACAACACACACCCCATGTTGCTGACAGATGAAAACCCGACGTTTCCAAAAAGTCAACATTTCTGTGGGCGACCTTTCCTGATTGATAGCCCTGTTTGTCAAACTGTGCCGACTCCTACAACTTGGAGCACACATAAAGAAACCTTATTCTTACATGTTCAAAACGCAACGATAACAACAGTCAAAGTGAAGCAAGGTTGTGAAAGTTATTTCATTTGCAAAGGTTTTATATATTTGGTGGTAGTAACAGTAATTTCTCTAGAAAAAGAAAGAAGGAGGCTCTGTTCAAAATACAAATATCAAAATACGAAGTCACACTGTGCCAGTTAAAACAAGTAAAGTACAACGCTGAACATCAAACGCATCAAAAGCATATTGGAAAGAAAACATGTTCAATTTTTTAGAGACTTGAAGCAGAAAAACTACAGGAATGAAAAGAAAATGGAACAAAAGATCACAAACTCTGAACATGACTGAACCACATCCAGTGGACTCAAAAGATTACACACAATAACACCACACAAAGTGCTGGTCTCTGTACTGATCCACTGAGGCAGCTGGACATTCCATGCCTTGCTCAATGACATGGAAATGGCAGTAAGATGGTTGGATGGATGGATACTGTTCCTGAAAACATATACAGTTTAAACTATCTCTCTTTTTACAGTTGTGGCAATTGTCCTGAAAATACAACAATAAAATATGAGACGCATTGTTTAACTGTTATTTCAAGATTAATACACAATTTCAGTCACTTACACGTTTATTTTCTGGTTTATTTCCTGCTAAACTGCACGTTAAGGGCATGTGTCCATATCAGGTTTTATTGAAAGCACTGGGATGAAGCGCTCCCCAGTGTCCTGCAGGAGGAAACTGCTCCAATATATAAACACACAGGCTCTACGTACTCTAAGTAAATGAGACTATCACCAACAGCTTTGATTGTCTCTCTTTGCCATTATGCTAATCGAACCACAGTGGGCCACCAGGAGCACTTACAAGAGAGACAAGCCAGAGGAAACTGTTTAAAAGAAGCTAGTGTCTCTCAGTTTGAGTTTGAGAATGCCTGAGAAACCACCAACAAAAAACTTACACACACACACATATATATATCACAGATGGGTAAATACATACAGTGGAAACCGTGCAGTGATCACGTCTGTCCTTCCAAATTAAAATGACGCCACAATGTCAACACTGATCACCACATAATGATCGATACTTTTCTTCAATGAGTAAAAACTGTCTTCATAGCTGCGCGCGGTCATTCATTAATTCAGCCCGGCTCGCTCTCTTCCTCTCTCTACGTTGCTGACACACACACTCGCACACACAAACAGTGTCATCGGACACGTGTGTCAACAATTTGTAAACTTAGACAATGTACGAAGAGCCAGAGGAGCGTGCTCGGTTTGGCTCGATTCTTTTGCTCAAGTAGGTGGTTTTAATTATTTGATGCTATAAACATGTCATGATTGACAGCTGACACTAGCTTCTGATTGGTCGAGCATGTATATTGACTTTGATACCTTGGCTCCAGACCACATTCACTACTGCACTGGCTCAAAGGAGCAAAATGGTTGCATCCTTATCTGGGACGTTTGCCTTCACTTCTGTACAATGGCAGGGAGACGTGTCCTACATCCTTGTCTGGATTGTCTCCTATGATCAGGACAGGCTCACTGTTTCTTCCAGTCTTTACTCTGAGTTAAACAGCTGCTTCACAACGCTTTCTCTTCGGAAGAATGTGAAAATGCATGTTCCCCAAAAAATGTGGAAATGTTTTAACCGTCATCGACAGTGAGTGTTAACAGAGTTGTGCTGTTCCAATAAATAAATGAATAGATAAACCGAGAGAAGTCATGCAGGGTTATAAAAGAGGAAATATGTGTAAGAAAGGTTTTGTATGAAAAGAAAAGCCACAGAGACACAGACAAATGCAGTTAAAGTATAAAAGGTACAAGAGCTGAGGGAAAAAAAACAACCCAAAAACTCGATGCCGGGGTTCCCTTACGTTCCAGCCTGTCTCATTGTGAATTCCCTCATTTAAAAAATGGTGAAATTCATTTCTCACACAGATGGGAACAGGCAAGGCTGATTTCATTAAAATACCCCATCTGTTGGAGCGAGAGGGGGAGAGAAAGAAAGAAAGAGAGGGAGGGAAGCAGAGAGAGAGAGAGAGAGAGAGAGAGAGAAAACAAACACGGGTGAACCAAACAAAACAGTTCTCCTGTCCTGGAATAATTTGTTTCCCCTCCACTGGTGTGTGTGTGTGTGTGTGTGTGTGTGTGTGTGTGTGTGTGTGTGGTACTGATGGAAGCTAAATTTGAGCAGACAGGCTGCCATTGCTTGAAGAGCCAGCGAGAGAGAAAAGGAGAGAAACAGAAATATGGCTGAGATGGTGTGAGAGAGTAATGAAAGAGTGATAGAAGGAGGTGGACGAGAGACGGACAGGGGGATGTGATGCCGTTAAGAATGATAGTGAAAGAAACAGAAAGAAGAAGAGAAGTCCACATTAAGTATGAAGGCTGATACCAACATTTTTTAAATCCTCACTTGTGATGACTCCAGTTAATTAAAAACAAATGTTAACTACAGGTTGGATTTTCACGTCCCGATCAATAAATAAAGTTGTGTAAAATACAAAGCTGGTGCCTGTGGCCCTCGCAGGACTGTCATGGTACTGCACGTCCATGTGTTTTCGGGGTCGCAGCTTTGACGAGAGGTCCGACAATCGGGGGGGGGGGGGGGGGAGTGTAGCCTGCCTTTGCTTTTTCAGGTTTTACCAACCCGAGCTTTAACACCTGAATTTCTCTCCCTGTCTTTTCCACTTGTATCCCACCCACACTGTTCTCGTTCAGCCCCCCCCCCCCCCATTTGTTACCCCGGCCCGCCAACAATTTAATTCAATCTGCTTTTTTTTTGTCATGAACTCAAGCTCATTTTTGTGCTTTGCTCGGTTGTCTGAAAACAAAAAAAAGACCTAGAAGGGCACTTGGAAAACGCATGTATTTGCCAAGGCTAACGCCCCAACCTCTCGCCATGTTCGAGAAAGTCCGGGGGAAAGAAAATCCAGGTTTGGCCCATTTATTTAGATAATGAAACTAAATTTCATGGTAATCCTGCTGACAGTGAAGAAATACTGTATGTAATGGAACACGACTTCATCTTGAATTCTGCTGTATTAAAAAGCAGGAGGGGACAAGGTTTAACCAGATGTGACTGTGCAGAATAACCAGAAGGCCCCACGTCTTAGCAGATGTGGGCTGCGATGCACAATTTTGTCATTTGCTCGTCGAAACAAGGCAAAGAAAAAGAGATGAAGCTGGGTTTTTTTGGGGGGGGTTTTCCGATGGAGATCTTTATGTTAAAAAAGGCCCCGAAACGCAAGTCTTGAAACTGTAGCTTTGTCAAAATTAGCTGGCTAAGTATGTGCACGAATACCGGAGAGAATGAGGGAGAGATGAAACTGAATCGTTGATGGACGGATCGCCGGAGACGAGAAGGAGTGAGAGACGGAGAGTGAGAGAGCAGTAGCAGGCACTGCATTTGTTTTCAGATGCATTGAGTTTTATTGAAGCCTAATATCTCTTGTGTGGGTTGCATATATATATGTGTGTGTCTGTGCCCGTTGGCGCGATTGCATGTGTGCACACGGGTGAGCGCGTGATTGATGCTCGAGTGGGAGTGGAGCGTGAGTTCACTTCGCAGTGTAATTCATTGTGTATCCTTTTTTTATTGCGTTTGACCAACAGAATTCCCCCGCAGAGGTACTAAAGTTTATCCTCTGAAACGGAATAAACTGACAGAGAGGGTTAATGAGGGGAGGAAGATGAAGAGATGCAGACGGAGAAGTGTTATTAACGGCTTCTGTTCGTGAACCTTGTGGCCTGGACTTATCCAGCCTCTTAACAGGAGGAATCTGGTGTCGCGCTCGAGAGGTACAGAGTAAGAAGTTCAACGAAAGCTGCAAGTTACGTCTCCTTCAGAGCTGCGGGGGTGAAGCGCTGTGACCTCATTTGTTTTTTCTCAGGCCCAGAGGAGGAGGGTTTTCATCCTATTTAATGCTTGTTTTCACCAACAGCAGGTCGGATAAACTCCGTTCTCAGAGAGGAAAGTGATATAAAGTGTAGCTGCCACAAAACAACCGAAGGGGGGGAGAGGGTGTCGGCTCTGGATTCACTAACCCGCTGCACGTGCCACTTGCGAATGTGCATGATTGGGATGAGTGGAGAAGATGACATGTGGTAATGTGCCATATGGAGTAATGTACTTATTTATTAGTTGTTTAATTGAGCTGTATATATTTTTTAATTTATGTGGCTTTTTGTAATTAAGACGATGAAACCAGGGACAAGTTTCCCCAGAGGGACGATAAAATACATTAGAATCAAAATGAGGAATCAGAGGAAACATGTCTTATACTGATGGATACACTGTTAATCACTGTAAGGGAGCAGTGTTAATTATCTATTACAAGCATGAATACAAAGAGACATCCAATCTTAGAATGTGACGCTGTATAATTTGATTGGCATGCATTGCTTGTTGCATGACAGATGATAGAGCCATTATATTAGGGAAGGTGTTATGTGTAAAACATATTATGAAATAGTTTATTACAAATACAATTAAGTTATTCAGTATTTCATTTACTTAAAAGCAACATTCATCAAAAACTAAAACTGTCTCCAGTTAGCAAAAAAGACTAAAACAACAATTTTGATTTACAGTTAACAGCATTTCAACAGAAAACTCATAACCTAATATAATGATGCAGTAAATATAACCACCTCGTTTTTAACATCTGAAGTTTTTTTGGCTGTTTATCGACTCGGATTTCGAACCAAAAGAGTTAAGAAGTAGGAAGTAAAACCACAAATTTAGGAAGTGTTCTTCTCATGTTCTTTATTTCTATTTCTAATTTTTCTTCAAACAATATCCTCATAAAAAGTTTAAGGGCTCATTATGGTTACAATAATAGAACTTAACCTTTATGTTACAGTCACCAAATTTAGTTATTTTAACCTGAAATGATGGGAAATCATGTTTTGTCAGGCGTGTTGAGATTTTATTGTTATTAAACAGACTCAAAACTTCTAAACCAGAGAGGGTTGGAAGTTTTAAGTCTTCAGAAACAACTTTTAACTCCTGTTATGAGTCACTTCCTCCGTAGTCTATGATTAAGGATTTACTGATAACATATTCGAGGTCTTCTCGGTGCACTTTGCATTATTTGTCTGGGACTAACAACTATTAATACATCAGCTGACGCCTGTACTTCACCGATGTTCGTACATCCTCGTAGGCTTTTGCATCTTGCTGTGTTGTGTTGGTGACTCATTGAATAAGAGAGCCTGATCCCTTTTATTCTCTTTTCAATAAAATCAGATCAATCTTACCAGACATCTCCCTCGTCTTCACCGGCAGTCAGAATATTAGAGCTGTCAAACACGACCTAAGGAAGATTTACCGAAAGCTACGAGGAACTTGCAGTCGCATTTCGTTTACCCCCTCAAATACCCCAGAAACATGTGGGAGGGAAGAAGATGAAACCTACACAAAAGCAGCCTCTTTTTTCCCCAAACTAATTCTCTAACCTGCACTTATTATAGTACAAGGTAGTACTTTTCCTTTAAACCCTCATTAGAGGCAAATTTACTTTAACCCATAACCCGTGCACTTAGTTTCTTTATGCTTCTCCTGCAGAATGTACTTTGTCCACGTCACAGCTTGAATAAAGATCTTAAAGGTGAGATAAGGTGAGTTTTCATGAGCAAGAATAGGCAGTAAGAATTGGTTTATCACATTTGTCCCATAAATGTGTGTTTTTTTGTCCTGATGCACTGACGTCACCCCCTCAAGGAGACTCTCTCACTTCCTGTAACACACACACACACACGCACACGCACGCACACACACACACACACACACACACACACACACGCAGCAGCAGCCAGTCGCACAGATAATGCACACTGGGCATTTATTTTTACAGTGAATTATGGTACACTGCGGTCTCATTGACTCTGTGCACAAATGTGACTGTGTGTCTGTAAGTGTGTGTATGCATAAATGTTGGATTATTCCCCACACTTGGTGGTGTGTGTGTGTGTGTGTGTGCGCGTGCATGAGTGTGTGTTGACTTGAATTATGGCATTGCGCTATCTCATTGACTTCAACTGAGTCCCATTCATCACAACTAAACCATGGAAATAGACTCTATGGGCAAATGCTGTTTTAGCTGTGTGTGTGTGTGTGTGTGTGTGTGTGTGTGTGTGTGTGTGTGTGTGCATATGCAAGTCTTTGTGTGTGTGTGCACGTCGCCATGGAAATACCCCTAATGAACTTTACAGCATGGGCGTGTGCCAGAGAGAAGAGATCAGCATGTGCAGCTCGTGCATGTGAGTGAGTGGGGAAAAAAAAAAGTTATTGCTATTTTTGATTTATTTCAGATTCCCTCCACCTGCATCGAGAGTTTCCAGCAGTGATGCAATTACAGGCCCAAAACCTGAAAGTGAGCACACACATGCTCACACGGAACGAAAAAAACAAGTTTATAAGGCCGTTCACAGCGACCTGGAATATACGTACGTACACATACAGATGTGCACGTCCTCCTTTACATTCATACCATCTGTTCACGGTGACCTTTTTTCTATAATAACGCAGCCACTTCTGTATGTACGTGTGGAAAAGGTCAGCGCAGAGTAAAAGTACATGTGCGGCTTACAAACAGCCAGACAGCAGGATTGATGTTCCCCATAACAGGCTTACAATTTTTCATACTTTTCTTTTTTTCTTTTCTTTTTCTGGGCCGGAGCTGAAAGTTTAGTGTACTGCAAAGGAGTTTAACAACGGCAATAATTTCTGCACCCTGTAAATAATATCTTCATGTGTGTGTCACGGCCGATGACAGGGGCACAGCACGAGGAGGAGGAGGAGGAGCGGAGAAGAAGATAACTCGGGAACGCAGCATCCAGAATTTGTTATTTAAAATGTGTTTTCTGTCCAGCAGCGACACGTCAGCTGGTGTTTACCACGGTTACCTTGTTATGCTTTGTAGTGGTGTGGAAATCCAGCAGAATGGGTGTGAGCAGCTCAAATACAGTTGTATTTCACAAATACACGTGTACACACCTTGTGATTGTGAGTTTACCTCCGCTGTGACAGCTTAATAACAGCGGTTGCCTCTTAGCTGTTTGGTCGACAGCACAATCACACCTGTATTCTCTGTGTCCCTTGCAAGCTGCTTTGAGAACACTGAGCAGTTTCTCTCGCAGAATCATCAGCCTCTCCTCTCCTCTCCCTGTGTCCTTTACGGTATTACATCTTGTAAACTCGCTCATTCCCCGCTGCCCCTGAACCGGCTGCGTGATCGCCACTGAGGAGTTTTTATTCGTCCCGTTGACGCTTAAGTGTCCGCTCGAAGCCCCTGCATCTTCATTCAATCTCTTTCTCCCAGTGTATATCATGGCTGTTAGGACTTCTCATCCCCTCGCGTTTCACTCCCCGCGAATCTCTCATGTGCACGGCTCAGGATTAGTTTGTGCGCGGTGAGAAGCTGCTGTCACGTTCCTCAGAGCGTGGCGGGGTAAACAAAACAAAATTCTAAAATTAAAGATCCCTCTCTTCCCACTTCAAGACGCATCAGAAGTGGATCAAGGCCTGTGCTCAACACTTTCCCGGAGCCGCAATGATAATAAAAAACTAGAACACACATAAACAGTTTAACTTTCTCGTCAGAGAACACGCCAGCTTTTCGTCTGGTATGGATTTGTGGGGAGGTGAAGATAAATAGACCTCATAAAGGTAAATATCAGCGATGAGGACATAAACCTGCCCGTAGCATCACCTTGACATGAATCGATGTGATGATGTGTGCAATCCAAGGACGTCGATAAAAGGAAAGCCGAACATCATCAGATAAAACACACTGATTAGACAGGTTAATTGAAAGTGTGAAATCTGTCACACCCATTGAAGACCTCTTCAAATTTGAAACATGGTGTTTTGCAGCTGCTCCAACTCCGTGCAGGCGCCTGTTGATAAGACTACTCATTTTATGCGCAATATCAAACTTAAATGTTACTCATCTGCACTCCCTTTGCAGTCCATTCGTCCACAGTGTCCACGACAGCATCAAAAAGCTACAGCTACTTCTGCATTAATGAAAGTGCATGTATGTACACATCGATTAGTGCACTGATGTGATTGTGTGCAGTGTGGTGAGGGGGTACCATACCGTGCCCTTACAGTTCGATAGGTAGGTCATGGGATAGGTCAGATGAAGTGTCGTGATCCTGATTGATAGCACAGGCTACAATGTTATCATAGTGGATTCAATAAGCAAATTTTCCATTATCCTGAGATTGATGCATTTAGAAAATACATTAGCAGTGATTGATACAAGTCAAGAAAGGGATAGGGTTTTTCATTATAGGACTACAGTGCAGGAGCAAAGTATATTTCCACATCACCGGAATTTGCTCTGGATAGAGAGGGTAGCATACTGGGTATAAATTACTATTCTGAAACTTCATACATTAGAGCAGCTATTCCTCTTGCATGGAGAGAGTAGCAGGGTTGGTACAGTCTTCTACGTGGTGTTGCATCATGTTTTTTTTTTAAGACATGATGTCGCTGGGCTAGTGAGCATTTTTAAAAGTGAGTCTTTCAGAGATAATCAGCCTTAAAGTCCAGTTGATCCTGCAGAAGTATCTAAAGGCTGCTGTAACGTGTTCTGCTACTGACAAATTCCTGACGAGTGAATGAGTTCTTATCGTCTCCCAGTGTCTTGACTGCAGAAATCAAACGGGGGGTAAAATCTGCCACAGAAGAAGAGCTCAAAAGGACTGACGTGTGAAAAGTGTTAACTCTAAGGGAAGATAATTATGCAAGAGGAAACCGAGTGAGAGAGAGGAATCGACTCATCGCTACAGAAACTCATTCAGCTGACGAGCGGCCACATTGAGAAGTCTGCAGCCGTCCAACCCAACAAAGATCCTGGGAAGCAGCCAAACACTGTTGCATTGTGGGGATGGCTGTGGGAGGATGAGAACATTACAGTTCAAATCCACTTGTTTTACCAATGTTGTATTGTATAGCACACAGAGCAATCCATCCATTATCTATTCCGCTTATCCTTTAAGAGACGAGAGAGGGCTGGAGCTAATCCCAGCCGACATTGGGCGAGAGGCAGGGGGGGAACGCCCTGGACACGTCCCCAGCGACACGCAGGGTACAACATAAGCTGCTTTCAGACAAACACTGAGATTCAGATCTCCTGAAATGATCCAGAGGGTCTGTGTGTCCGAGTCACTTGCTCCGGACATTCTCTAGATGTTTTCCTGCCAGCCCCCCCCCCCCCCCCCCCCCCCCCCCCCCCCCCCCCCCCTCCCCGTTACACAACTCAGATTGTGTCTGAGTGAGCCCAGGAGTGAGTAGGCATTCGAGAGCTCTGAGAGGTGATGAGGACCAATGATGATGATCATGATGTCTATAGCAGAATTTATACCCTGCCTCCTGCATCCTCTACCCAGAGGCCACCTCTTACCTGAACACTCCGGAGGTTTTCCTGTTGTCGTGAATGCGTCTTAGCCGCACAATCTCCTGCTGTGTTCCTCATATGTGAAGGAGAATCAGGACCCAATTCTCCCAACATTTTACTGAGTTCATGTCTAAAAATGACTTTACAGAGACAAACAAATCACATTCACACCAATTTAAAGTCTTCAATTTATCTAAGTCTGCATGTCTGAAGCCTGGCTTCACACAGAATCAGGATTTGAACCTAGAACCTGCTCACCGCTATACCACCATGTCACCCACAGTGCAATCATTCACGAAAATATCATACTGCAGTCTTGTCATTGTGTTCTAATTATTAGTTCATGTTTTGTATTCGTCCCTAAAGTGTTTTTAGAGCACATGATGCATTTTTGGCTCTAAAGTCAAATTTTTTGGCTCTAAAGTCACATTTTGTGACACGTGATGCTTTGTTTCCTGACAAACTGAACACACACACATGGCCCATGGGAAATATTAGAATACGCACAATGACTTCTAATAATAAACTGCAAAATATGCTGATAAAATGGATTCAGACAACTGCTGTTTGCAATTATGCATTTACAAATGTGTGTGTGTGTGTCTCTCTCTCTCTCTCTGTGTGTGTGTGTGTGTGTGTGTGTGTGTGTGTGTGTCTGTGTGTGCGCGTGTGTGCGGGTGTGCGGGGACTCTGATGCTGGCTTTCTCTTTTGACTTCACCTGACCTCAATTTACCTGCTGCTCGCCTTTAAATGCAACGCCACCTCACACGCACACCCTGACACCCACCCACTTTGTTTTTCATATGTGTGTGCACACATACACATCCTCTGCCTCTCTCACACACACACACACACACACACACACACACACACACACACACACACACACACACACACACACACACACACACACGCATCTCTCTGGTTCTCTTTAGACTTTAGGACAGCTCTTACATAGTAATGTATTATTCATATGAAGAACGTGTATGTGAGAGTGGGGGCACTTGTTTTTATATCCTGGTGGGGACTTAAACCTGAATACATACTAACCCTTGGGGATTTGAATCGCTGTGGGGACACACTATTGGGGTCCCTGAGGGCAGAGACTCCGGTTTGAGGTTTAAGACTCTGTTTTATGGTTCAGCTTACAGATGGGTGGGGGTCAGGCATTTAGGTTGGGGTTAGCAGTGCAGGAAAGGCTGAAACCTGCTTTTTCTCGAATGACCTACAGGGGGCAACTCCACTATTTGCCAAATTATGTGATTTATAATGTCTGATAACTTTTTTGTACAGAGTTTATAGTCTCAATCGCTTCTTTCGAGTCTGCCGCAATACAGCATGATGTTCATTTCGTAAATTATCATAGCATCATAGCATTAACATCGGATTTTAAGTGAAATAGACGATAAAGCTTGTCGCAGGTGTAGTTGGTCGTGCAGTGTCCACTTGCTCTGTCAGGCTCCACCCCCCTACTCCTCCAAATATGGTTATTTCTGGTTTAAAAATCGAAGATGGCGCTGAACAAGATACGAAACTCGAGGCTTCGAAAACAGCAGCTCACAAACCATTGGCTGACGTCACTGTGGGTTTGTGGAATTAAGGCAAAAACATTGGCTTTTTGACCAGGCTGTGTTAAAGGGGCTAATGGGTGTCCACCACAGGGACAGTGCATCGTGTGTGTGGGTAGAGTTACTAAGTTTGTTACATGACTTTCTGCACAGTTACACAAACTGTACCGTGCTGCGAGTATCTCTCCATGTCTCCCTGCATGTCTCTCTCAGGCTCTGAAAGTTCTTGTCACATGCCAAATGATGACACTCTGATCGTTGCATGCATTCGTGTGTGTGTGTGTGTGTGTGTGTGTGTGTGTGTGTGTTTGTGTGTGTGTGTGTGTGTTATAACCTCTATGCCAGCTTAAAGTGGGTCCCCTATTTAGGGTGGTGATGGCCCGATTTGTCTTCCACTTGTCAACTCCAGCTTCCCCAGGGACACGGAGACGACAGCGAGTGAAAGGGTAAGAGAAAGGAAGAGGGTGGAAATACTGAGTTAAAAAAGTGTTGTGTAACATTGAAACTCTGGCTGCTGAAGCCCAGTGTGCTGCCTCATTTTACTGTTAAATTTGAGATGTTAACACACTGTGTAACGTTCTGCAGCCGAGGGGGGGGCCGGGGCCATTTTAGATTTGAAGCTAGACGATTATACGTCTATGGAATATTATTCATGGGTGGGTTTTTTTAAACTGTAGCAAAGCAAGATTGTTTTGTATTATCACAATGCATCCACTGCTACTTGGAAACGACTGAGTTAGCTGTTCATTTTGTTTTCATATGGTAACAATCTTTTGGACAAATCACAATCATTTGACAGCAGTAGGAATATTGGGCCGATGGACGAACGAGCCATAAAAATGTGAAATATATTTCCATTGAACGTTTTACACGGCTTCGTGCTTTGGCTTGGATATTACTGCCAAACTGAAAAGGGTGAACAGTTCGTGGGCTTTTTCCTAAATTGGACCTTTCAAGTTAACATGACGATTCACGTATAGAAACAATTTGATTCTTGTCTTTCTGAAACAAGTCACAGTTTTAATCGCTCTGCATCGACGCCAGCCAGGGACGAGAGGCATTATGTTTTCCTGTTGTTCCCATTCTTGTGAACACGAAATCTGATACATCTGGTACCTACTTTCAGTTGGACTCAAAGATGAACTGATTAGATTTTGGTGGTCAAAGGTCAAGGTCACAGTGACCAACACAATATCTCAACGACACCTTGAAGACATTTCTTAGAAATTGGTGCAAATGTTTGCTTGGACTCACAGATGAAATGATCTGTGATGGTCAAGGGTCGAGGTCGTATTCACCCTACAAATCACGTTTTTTGGTCTTTTGGAAATTTCTTTACTAAGAGATGAAGTGTTTAGTTTTTTGTGGTCAAAGGTAAAGGTCTCGGTGGCCTCATATGAGCCTGGAAAACAATGCATGTAGACTGCACTGGTTGGTGGAAGCAAGAAACCACACTGTGGTATCCCCAGTCTTTTTATCGATCACTTGTATCAGCTCTGGTAAGAAACATATTCGTTTTGAATTTATTCCCTCCATTCCGTGAACTCCCCTCCCCTCTGTGCTTTCTCTTAACCCCTAAACACATTTCAGGCACAGAAAGGTTCTTCGCTTTCAGCCCTGTTAGCAGAGACTGGGTTTATTTACTGGAGCTGTCCGCTTCTTCAGAGAGGTGGAATATCACTGTCATGGGCTAATATCAGAGCAAATTACACTGGTTGCCAAATTGCACTATTCCATGTTCAATGAAACTTAACCGGGAGCAGTTGTTGGCAATGGAAATGAAAATGGTGAAGATCTATGAGTATTTCTTGTTAAACGATTAACAAGAATAAGAGCACAGGCAGCTGATAGAGGCAAATGGTTCTGGTTAGTCATATAGAAACCAGACCTCAGTGTGCCAGTGTCTGTGCTGGTTCTGATTATGTTGAAAGAAAGAGACTGTGTAAAGACATTTATTTCTGCTATTCAATGAAGAAAGTAGAAACAAAACAGTTTCTTTTCAGTTTCCCGAACGTCAAATTCATATTCACGATTTGTAAAATAGTCTGCAGCACTTTGAAATATTAATGATTTTCAAATTCATTCTACGAAACTTCTTACGGCCATTTCATATGTTTGCAAATACAATTAGAACGGAAACAAAATGTGGAAGCAAGTAGGGCAACTTTTACTCCGAGTTGTGATGGTTCAAACTGTCTAGTGTAAAGTAATGGCAAAGACTGTTCATATATCACCCTGGTACCAAACTGCTTCTGCTGCCAAGTTCTGTTACCATCTGCTTCTGGTACCACACGCCAGAGGAATTTAATCTTTGTCTCACTTCTGCCCAGCATTTCAAGCCTGCTGTTTAGTATCCGTGTGTGTGTGTGTGTGTGTGTGTGTGAGAGAGAGTGCGTGTGTGTGTGTGTGTTGGTTGATAGCGAGCAGGACTAATTGTGTTTCCATTGTTGAGGTGTCAACAACTCATGGGGGGCCACTTGTTTGCATATTGTTAATTCCCCCCCCCCCCTTACGGCGTCTGGCTGTGCGTCTCTGCGTGTTTCTACGCGATTTGTGTCCACGCTCGTGTGTGCGTGTGTGTGCATGTGTGTCCTGCCAAGTGGTGAGGTCCCTGCCCGCTGACACTCGATTTGACAGGCCTGCTGACACTCTAGCATTTAGGCATGCACGCGCATGTGTGTGTGTGTGCGGTATGAGTGACAGGGCGTGACACACTAGCATTTGTCTCGTAAATGCCAGAACAGAGAAGTGACACTAAAGGGCAGAGCGACGGCGAGCAGGAAAAAAAAGTGGAGAGAGGAACAGAGGGGAAAAGAGAGATGGGGGAACATTGGGTTTGCCATGTTCTCACATTGAAATGGCCGACATAGTTGATGTTTTTAAAATCCAGAGGAACCTGCACACGGCTAATCTAACGCTAAACGCTTTAAGTGTGACAGCCCCGTACCTGCCAAGGTGTTCGCCTGCCTTCATTTGGAATGTCACAAATCCTTTTGCACTTCACACTGCAGCAAATCTCCATCTCAGCGAGTCTGTTATTCAGTCGTACAGTAGAAGTCCTCACTTTGTAGCACAGGTGAAATATTCTGCCAGTCAGTTGTGCGGTGAGGGATCATTTCAACATGTTTCCAATACTAATATTTGTCAGGTTTCTTCGGTTCAAACGAGGCCCCTGATTTTGTTGCTCTCGGCAGTGAAGGAGCTGTACGACGTGGTAACGGCTTCACTTGTTTACTCAGTTATGGAAAACCAGTTTCTGCTGGTTACTCAGTCTTGAAAGCTGTGAATCTCCTCCTGCTGGGATCCGACTATCCAGGAAATCTGCCCAAAGAAAAATAAGAGAAAAAGTTGATTATTTTTCAATTGTTTTAAAAAATATTAAAATATATATATATTTTACACATTAACTGGTTATAAAAAAAATAATAATAACAATAACAACAATAATAATAACAGTAACAATAACAACAATAAACTTGATTTGTACTGCACCTTTCATACAAGAAATACAGGTCAAAGTGCTTTACAAACCCTATAGATAAAAATAAAACCATCTGAAAATGTAATTCATATGAGAACAGATTTTAAGCCACATAAGAACAAATTAAAATGACATTTAAAAGAAATAAAAAATAAGATAATGCATAAAAACAAAAGAAAGAAGGTGATAAAAATGTCATTTAAATGTTTTTGGTTATCTGACACCTTCCTGCCATACAATGTGTTATGGTTTAAAAACACAAGATAA